>NC_132838.1:56541982-56845012 GCF_048164855.1 Canis lupus baileyi
ACTGGGTTTTCAGAATGAGTAATAAGAGAAAATCTCTCATGATATAAAATCGATAGCTCTGATTTTTTTAGAACTTTGCGTCTCTCCTGACACCCTACCACTGCAGGGAGCACATGCAGTAGGTTTGAAGATACCTTTTGCTCCTGGCACCAGCCATGAAGTCCAGCTGGCTCACAGGCCACCTTTTAACATGGAAACCATAAAATACTAGAGGGGAAAGGGAAAAATGTATTCATGATGTTGGGGCACGAGGGCATGACCCAAATCCCCAAAGATAGAAAGGATGAAAACAGACAGTGTGTGCCCTGTAAACGTAAAGATGTCTGGCAGGAAGAAGCCAAGTCAAACATAAGCATCACAGTAGAGGAGATATTTCTCTCTCATGTGACAAATAAAAAGACTGTGATTCTACTCTACCCACATATCAATGGGGGGGATGAAATATTGAAAAATATGCAAAAGATACAAAGAGATAATCCTCAAGGAAAAATACCAATGGCCAGTAAGCGTGAGGATCCATGCTGAAGCCCACGAGACCCGGGGCGGCTCCCCACGGCAGGGCTGCTTCCGTTTCCACTCCACTCAGCCATCCGTGGAGACAGACCCAGAACCTAGGCCGGGCACACAGGTGTTCTCATCGACCTGGTGGACCATAAATTTCCTTATTTTTTGGAGGTCAACCTGCAATATCTGTCGAAATTATGAATACGTCTGCTCATAGGCCAGAAACTCACCTCTGTGCAAAGATGTTTATTGCAGAACTTGTTTGAAATAACAAAATATTAAGAAATCCAAAGGTTCTGAATGGAATAAAATGGGCTAAGTAGAATAGCAGGTAACAGCATTCGGTACGCCATCAAAAATGATAGGAATGCTGAATTTGTACAGATGTGTGTAGATGCCTAGGTTTATTTATTGAAAAAGTTGCCAAATAGTACTTAGGTGTTACATATGCATATGCATGCACAAGTAGGTTTATATATAAACATATATAAATTTTATATGTTCATATATGCAAAAGGAAATTTACTATCTGGAAGGTGATATATCAAATTTTCAACAGTAGTGACCAGTCTGGAAACATGGCACATCTCTCTCCGGCAGCAGGGACCCCGTTCCAATGGGCTTGTTTCTCTTCTGCTGTCTACACGGTCTCTTCACGGAGGGTGAAACTCTCTTTATTTATTTATTTATTTATTTATTTATTTATTTATTTAATTTTTATTTATTTATTTATTTATTTATTTATTTATTTATTTATTTATTTTTGTCTAATGTTATGAATACCATCCATTTGCTTCAATTCTAAAATTTGTATGCAAAAAAAAACAAAAAAAATTAAATAAAATTTGTATGCAGAGAACTATGAGTGTTTCCTATGGCAGGTACGCAGGAGGAGAGTGCCGAGGGCGTATCATCTTTGGTCTTCGCCGGTAGCTCCAGTTTGATCTCTGCTCCTCGCCTTCGGAGAGGTACATCCCTGGGAACACCCATGTATTTTCTATCCCACTTCCCCAACTATCATATGGGAGCTATAATACGACTTTTGTGGGAACAACCAGGCTAGTGCACACCGAATAATGAGCGCAGGGTCTGGGTTGATTGAAAATAATAACAAATGGCAGGTAATTCTAAAGGCACTTCTCAGGGCTGGATACTAGGGGCTGAGGACTGAGGAAGACAGCAGGAGGCTACATTCTCCTCTGCAGATGAGGAAGAGGAGGCATGAACTCTCACCTCTCTTTGTCCCTGTTTCTTTGGCGAGAGCTCAAGCACAAACCAGAATGGGGGTGAATAGTGAACAGGACCCTTGATTTGGGGTGTGGACCATCCAAAGTAATGATGGGTGACTCTGTTTCCCATGACTGCCCTGGCCACTGTCTCTCTGGGCTCCAGCTATCAGCGGGGCCAGAACCCACAAAGCCACATGTGGTCCCACCTGGGACAGACCTAATACATCCCCAGCCCTTGGAGTGGGCCAAGTGCTGAGCATAATAAACACCTGTCCCGCCTCGAGGTCTAGGGGGAGGGAGCAAATGTTTGCACTTCCTGCGGAGTCCCACATCCCCACACCCCAGATGGCCATCCATAAGAGCGATGACTTTCATCCTGGGACCTAAAGACTTCGGGTAGGAAATGTGCCAAGGCAGTGTGTTCCCAGTCACAGGGAGCTGCAAGCTGCAAGATTTTTATTGCATTTTTGGAAGGTCTTATGTCTCCACTGTGTCCTGTGGGCTGTTTTCTCTTACGTGTGGCTTTCTTGGCCAAATGTTGATTTGGTTATTGACAAGGCTCTTGGGGTTCTTCCAGCGAGCATCCCTGATGTAAAATCTGTGTTGCTGCCAGGAGCACTCCCAATCTGCAGGAGTTCCCACCGCAGTGGCGGGGAAATGGAGACTTTGCTTCTCTCTATTATCCTACCTGAAATCACTTTGTGTGGCTGGAAGCCAGGCTCACAGGGTCAGCTCTGTGCTGGGAGACACTTCCAGCCTTCACCGAGGTCCCTGGGCTCCAGGTCGTGACCGAGCCCTTGACCTTTGGTACTTGCAGCTGCATTTTTTTTCTAGTAGAATTTTAAATTTGTAGAGAATTGCTCTGGAAGGGATCTCACAAACCATGTCAATGGCTCCTTGGTTCGCCACATGAAGAGCTTGAAGCCGAGTGAAGTCATATTAGACGAATAGTAACCCTCCCCCCCCAACATCCGCAGGGCAACACGAGCTGTGGGAATCACCCAGAGACAGCAGCACTAGGGGGACATGAACTCTGATCAGCTGTAAAACCTATACGTGCGTCCTCCTGATGGCAAGCAGGCAGGCAGACTAGCTGAAGCCTATGGTCCCATGAGTACTGGGGACTTAACTCTGATGAGCACAAGGTGACCCCTCCCCAGCTGGAAGATGGAGAAACTAGGCAGAGATGGAGGCGGGCAAGCAGCCCAGAAGCCTCCCTGAGGGTCGGTGATGGGGACAGGTGCATCTGGGGTCTCCCTGCCCCTGGGCATCTTAACCTCACAGTCCTGTTCTCTGACCCCAAAACCACTGGTTGGAAGCCTGCTCGGCTCCACTGCAGAGGCAGGGGTGTCAGAGGCCTCCGGACAGATGTTCAGTGCGTGTGATCTAGTCAGTGCTAACATCATAATGCTTTCGTTTGATTTTAACTGAGCTCATTAAACATTCTATTAAGAATAAAGCAGATTGAGGGACGCCTGGGTTACTCAGTGGTTGAGCATCTACCTTCAGCTCAGGGCGTGATCCCCGGGGTCCTGGGATCGAGTTTTGCATCGGACTCCCCGAAGGGAGAGCCTGCTTCTCCCTCTATGTCTCTGCCTCTCTCTGTGTCCCTCATGAATAAATAAATAAAACATCTTAAAAAAAGAATAAAACATATCAAGATGTTGGCTTTGCTGTCTGTGAAAGATATTTCAAACACAGCAGACTGGGTGCATTTCATTAGAGGCTCCTGAAGAATCATTGATGTAGAGTGAATGTCTTCTGGCATTTAGAACATGTATTCCTCATGTTTTTTTTTTTTTTAAGATTTTATTTATTATTCATGAAAGACACAGAGAGAGACAGAGACACAGGCAGTGGGAGAAGCAGGCTCCATGCAGGGAGCCTGACCTGGGACTTGATCCTGGGTCTCCAGGATCGCACCCTGGGCTGAAGGCAGGTGCTAAACTGCTAAGACACCCAGGGATTCCCTTCCTCATGGTTTTAAAATAAGACTCAAGCATGTCTCTAACTGGTGATACTCTCCATTTGGGATCTTGGTTCATTTTCCTTCAGGACAAACATCATTTTCAAAATAAAAAGGTGATGATAAAGTGATTTATGTTGTTGGAATTCACTTATAATTCACGGGAAAACAGGACCTCGAGTTCGGTGTTGGTAAAAGCAGCCCACCTGAAACAGAGAGGGTGGAGGATTTGGTTTATCGAACCCTTGCCTGGCAGGCCTGATTTTCCCTGGGTCTTGTCTGAGCCCTTGTTGGGCTGCGTTCCTGCTGGATTGTATATTTTCTCCCATGAGCTTTTACATTTGTATCCCTGTGGGGCCCCTGGGTGGCTCAGTCTGTTGGGCGTTTGCCTTTGGCTCAGGTCATGATCTCAGGGTCTTGGGATCGAGTCCCGCGTGGGACTCTCTGCCTGGGGGAGGAGTTTGCTTCTCCCTCTCCCTCTCTCTCAAATAAATAAATAAATGTTAAAAAAAAATAGTATCCTTTTCTGGTCAGAGGCACAGGATGGAAGCTGGCAGTGCCAAAAGCCAGGCTGGCTCTAGGTCTTCTGTGCCCTGCCTCCCAGGCACAGTGGTGTGGCCCCGTGCGCTGGAGCTGGCTCCAATTTGCTAATGAGGGCCGAGTCTCAAATACCTAGAAATTTTGGGAGCCTGATGTCAAGGTAGCTTGAAGTCGACCATGAAAGGAATATTTGCATCATGGAAATTGGGAAAAGCTACAGAGCAGGCTTCTCTCCCCCTACCAGCTAGATGAACAGAAATCCACCTGCTTTCCCCATATCTGTTTCCTTCTGGCAGAGTGAAGTGGAAGGCTTCGGGAGCAGTCCGTCCGACTGGTTGACGTGTTTTCTATTACGCTCCACACGTGGCGGTTCCGTGTGCAATGGCTAGTACACGTGCGCCCCACACTTGCAGGGACATAAGGGCAGGGGACCCAGTGGGAAGACAGAAAGGGGAATGCATATCACAGATGGAGCCACGTGCCTCCAGGGGGGTGAGGAAATGAGGAGGGGAGGGCAAGGGTTGGGGTGTGGGTGACGGTGGGGAGGGACCTGGAGGAGGCCTGGAAAGAAGGGCCTGGAAAGATGAACCAGGTCTGGAAAGATGAGTGTAAATATCTCTTTGAGAATGATGGGGAGGAAGAACCATTTACGTGGAGAAAAAGCATGGCCACCTGTGCAGGGTCTCCTGAGAGGCCCAAAAAGAGATTGTGGGGGTGGAGGCTGTGGATGAGGTGGCAGGTGGGCTGCAGCCACACTGTGACCGGCAGTTGCCGTGCTTGTACATTTGGTGGATTCAATGCCCAGACGTCCCAGGCAGGTGCATGGTGAGCCACTGGGGCACATGACAAGTATGTCACCATCAACCTTTAAGAACAATCCTGGAGATGTCATCTCTTGTGTCAATAACTGTGCTGTGTGTCTGTCTGGATTAGATTAATTCAAGGAATATATTGTCCATCAAGAATCTTGAGGTTTTTTTTTTTAAAGATTTATTTATTTATTCATGAGAGACACACAGAGAGAGGCAGAGACATAGGCAGAGGGAGAAGCAGGGATCCCGATGTGGGACTCGATCCTGGACCCCGGGATCAGGACCTGAGCCGAAGGCAGGCGCCCAACCGCAGAGCCACCCACCCAGGCATCCCCTGAGTTGTATTTTCAAATCTGCTATTAACTTCAGGTGAGACCTATAAAGTCATCACCATGTTAGGTCTCATATCTTAACTGTCCCACAGCAGATCTTGGGGAGAAAGATTGGGCTGTACCGTCTGCCTGACTTGAGTTGCTGGAAAACACCCCGAACCAGCAGCAGAAATCCGGTCTCAGTGTGGGTGGTGGGGGGTGAGGGTCTGGGAGCACCTGCTTTCCACGTCTTATTCCCAGACTCTCGCGATGCTGATTGCCTGCCCGACGCCCAGCGGGATGCCACCGACGTGAGGAAGAGTCTGTAGGGTGACATTTTTGTTGCAGGGCTAGTATTTTACAAAGTCAAAGGATTGCTTCCTGGAGCACACCCTAGGCGTTATCCGAACCTCCACTCTCTCCGCGGCCTCTCCTCGAGCTTGGGAGAACAGGGTCATCTCTGCTCGGGAGCACCTCGTGGTCTTGCCAGGCGTCACAGAAAAATGCCCAACCCAGAGCTGAGCCCGATCTTGCTAATCGTCGCTTGCTAATCCTTTAGCTTGTGTGTGTGTGTGTGTGTGTGTGTGTGTGTGTGTGTGAACCCGGGTTCCCTCCAGGCCGGGCCTCCTGACTCACAAGAGCAGACCTCTGCATTACTCACCGTTCTCAGCACGTCCTCCCGAGTCCCAGAGTTTATGTTCCAGCTTTGCTGTCAGAAATCTAAGCCTCCTTGATGCCTTCGTGCTGTTCGGCATTTAGTGATCACAGCGAGGGGCAGGGCCGCTCCCGGCTTCCCCGAGGGGGTGGTGGCCCCCGTCCTGCCCTCTGGTCCCTGACCCTCACCTGCAGGGCAGCCAGCAACATCCCGGGAGAGCGGCCCGCCTTCCCCAGGGAGCCTGGGATGCGTTTCTCCTGCCATCCTTTCTGGACTCACGGATTTGCCCACATTCTCATCGAGGGGCGTTCCTCTCTCCCTCTCCATCTCGGAGAGGTCAGGAAGGAAAACTAAAGATTGCCAACAGGGCTGCACATTGTGATGATCTAGAATCAAAACTGGTAGGAAAGTCCAGAAAGAGGTCTTTTTAAGAGGCAGGTGGCAGGAGGAGAGATCACGCATCTGTGGCTGAGGGACCCCGGGTGAATGGCCCTGGAAAGAAAGGGTCTGATTTCCAAATGAACAGGGCATTCTTCCATTTAGCTGAAATTTTATAAAGCCCCTCACCGTGATGTCGCGTCTCTAAGTGGGCTAACCCCTCCCTATCTCCTGTAAGCCATGAAGACATTAAAACCTGCAAACTCATGAGACACACTTTGCACCAACTTAGTCATCTGCTGGAGGAGCAGCCCTGCAGCCGGAGGGGGGTGAGCGGGTCGCGGAGCCGCGTCCCCAGGAGCAGCAGGTGCGCAGCAGCCGATGCCGGGTGATCCTAGGGACGGATTAGAGGAGCTGCAGTGTCTGCAGCTAAAACAACACGCCTCCAGCGGAATCGGGAGCAGTGGGGCCCGACGTCGGACAAGAGAGGAAAAGCCACTGCCAAGCCAAGTCCCGGCCCTTTTGAAAGGACACTTTTGCCCTCTGGAAAAAACAAATTGGCATCGACATGTGACAAATTCTGCTGCCCAGCAAGATGCAAAGTGAGTCAGTAATGGACTTGTCTTTGCTTCTGATGAACCAAACAGTTTTCGACAAAGGCAGCTAATCCTCTCGCATCCCTGCGGAGCCTCCGCGTGGCCAAGGGAGTGGCCAGAAAGGGCGCCTGGGCTGTATTTGGTGCACCCGTGATGCTGACCCGCAAGACAGAGTGTCGGCCTTCTCCCTTTGCGCTGGCGCCAGGGCCAATGCCCCGCCGCTCCTTCTTACCCCTAAGCTGGGTAGCAAGCCCTGCAAGTGGGCCCCCCCTGAGCAGCGCTAGTCTAGAAGGCCACCCTGTGCTTTGGAAATGAGAGTGACTTTTCAGCTGTCAAGTTCATGGCAAAAGCAAAGTCTCACCTCCTGCTTTCTGGTGGTTTTGAGGCTCCGTATGACGGCAGCACGGCTTCCAGAGCCCAGCAGGGAGCGGATGGAAGCCTCTCTCCTTCCTCTCCTGCCTTGAGTGGGTTGGAGCCTGGCTCGTCCATCTGGGAGCGCCAGGAGGGAGGTGCCCGAGGAGAGGGGTTCTGTGGCTCCCCAGGACCTGGGCAAGAGCACTTGCTTCTGGGCTGTGAGGGTGGAGGCCTGCTTCCAGGGCACTGGCTTGGCCTCCTGGACGGGAGGCCAATCACATCTGCTTTGCTACTGTGACCATGTGAAGGTCGTCCCCATGCATATGTCTCCTTGTCCGTGTCCGTGTGGTGCCCGACACCAGGGGTCGCTGGCACCTCCTCAGCGTGCTCTAGCAGTGCTGGGCCTTGTTATTAGATCGCTTGGGTCACGGGAGTGAGCCCATCACACCATTGGATGAACCTAAGAACCACCAGAAGAAAGGACACCACCGTTTTTTGTTTCATTACAGAAAAAGTTATGTCAAAAAAAAAGAGAAAAGTGATGCCAATGAACCCAGGAATCAAAGCTTTCTTACCACCTAGAGATTTTTTTGTTATTTCAGATGAATTTAGGCAAATGGTGTTATATATCAGTCTTGTGACAACATAACAAAGAGAGCAAATGAAATAAGCAGAAGTTTTTCCAGACCACATTTCTGTCCTCCGTCGTTGACGACAGGCCACCCAACCGCCCTGGTCTGGTTGGGACTTTCGGAGCTAAATGGGGGTGGTCTGACAAGCCAGCGGCTGGTCCCCCTGCATGAGGAGTGGTTTCTTCATGGGGTCATCTCCGTACCCTGGGGGCTGGGACCACACGTACCTCTTCTCCAGGAGCACCTGTCGTCAGAGTTTGCTTCCAGGCCCCGACGCCCATCCCTCCAGCGCTGACACTGGCTTGTCCTTGATCTTACCGGATGGTGGACACTGACTTTTCAGATGAAAATCAGGACTTAGGCTTGTATTCAGCTGAACCTTCTGGGGCTTGCTGGCCGAAGCCCTGAGGGCAGCAGTTGTCTGGTGGCGGAGTGACAAGGAGTAACGGGAGATGCAGAGCTCTGAATGCGGAGGGTTAAGCCCCCCGGGAGCAGCCTGGGCCTGGGTGTAAGCCTCCCCTTGTGGGCTGAGCACCCCCCCTTCACTGGAGCGGATGGTGCAGCACCAAGTTCACACTTGAGGAAGCAATGAGGTCTGGGGTGACCCCTCCTGGCCCCTCTGACACGCTCCTGTGGCCCACCTGACCTGAAGGGCCCTGCAGGGGACCGGGGGACAGGCTGTTTCCGGAGACTTCCGTGCCCCCTTGCCTTGTCTTGGCTCTGCTCCAACTGCACCCACACCTTCATTTTAGGGAACATGGCTTCAATATTTGTTCCTATTTGGGTTGCCTTTTGCGTTTGTCACAGCCCTGCTGCGAACGCCGGCAATGAGAGTAAAGGGCATATTCATTACTTGAGTAACAGTGATGAATTATTTTATTTTCGAAGATCTCTGAGTCCTGTCACCTCATCTCCTCAAGCTGGTGACGTCCCTTTGGATGTTCCACTCGCGTTATTAAACCGTGAATCCAGCATCCCTCTGCCACACGCGTGCACGGCGCTCATAATTACGGCTCTGTCTTTTCTCCTTGAGGATGTGCGCCCCTTTCCATGCAGGGAGGACCTCAGGTTTACAAGGTACATGCAGGAAACCTTCCCAGGTGGAAGCGGTAATCAGTGCTGTG
Source organism: Canis lupus baileyi (assembly GCF_048164855.1). NCBI lineage: Eukaryota > Metazoa > Chordata > Mammalia > Carnivora > Canidae > Canis > Canis lupus. The sequence continues at coordinate 56,551,084 of NC_132838.1, forward strand.
ATCTCTGTGGCATTTTAACCCGTTGGAGATAGGTTTAAACATTTAAAGCCACGACCAAGGCATAAGCTTGAAGACATTACGGAAATATGTGCTTTGCTGTGTCTAAAAGCTCCCTTCAAAAATAAATAAAATAAAATAAAATAAAATAAAATAAAATAAAATAAAATAAAAATAAAAAAATAAAAGCTCTCTTCAAATGAGCATCAAGGAGAGTGACAGGCAGCTGAGCACATGGGGTAACCTGCGTGCCCCGCCCCCAGGACCTGTTCTTTGCTGCTCCGTCACTCACAGGTGATGGTATAGGTCCCCCACGTAATACAGCTTGGCTGCTATTATATCAGAGCTCAGGCGGCTTGACCTAAAAATCCATGCTTGCCCAGGTTGGCACAGCTCGAGTGTGGAAGTCAGCAGGACACGCGTGTCTTGTCTGCCACGTGCAGCCAGGCGGTGGGTCCCTCAGATGCCACCTTCCCGCTAACTATCTGGCTCAAGTCACAGATCTGGTGAGGGGACCCCGGGCTCCACCTTCTTTGTTGAGGTCCTTTGCTAAGTAAAAGCAGACTGTGCCTAACATTTCCAAGCGTCAGCCACTGAGGTACACACAGCCGAGTTCCTTGCTGGCGATCCCGTGGCTCAGGCGCTGACCCTGGATCAAGGGTCCCCTCATCCTAATTCTTTCCCGGATCTTTCCTAAGTGGGGAGGTGCTCACCCTGGTGGATCCTCCAGCATACTTAGGTCCTCTGAGACACTTTGGTGTAAGTGTCCCTGACAGCATCATGTGACGGACCCCACATCCACTCGCCAGGAGCCGCAGCTCCCCACAGTCCTATGGAGATGGGAGGAAGGGGGACATGGAAGGTGCTGCTCTCACCCTGGGCTGCCTCCCAGGCCACAGACTAAGGGAGGTGAAAGCACAGGCCCATGAGTCCTGGATGCCCAGGGTGGCCAAGGATTCTGGATGAGTGGGAGGCAGGTTGCAATCAGGAGACATTTGGGGTGGGTTACCTAAAGAGATCTCAGAAGAAAGGAACCACAATCCCCTAGTTTCCAGTGCTTTGTGTGACTGCTTTTCTTATTTCAACAAAATTTTACCCTAGTACCTACATTTTTACCATTGGATACCCTTACTTGCACCAGGGTTAGACCAGGCAGTACCTGGACCCCCTCAGTCCCCAGGTTCAGGCAGGAGAAGAGGGCATCTCCAGGGGCCATCTCTGAGGCTCTCTCCTGCACTCACATCCGAGTGGGAGCTGTGTGTGCACCGTGGGGCTCCTCTCCCTGGGACTAGACCTTCTGTCCCAGCCGTGGGCAGGTGGGGGTCTGGGGCCCTTCTGCTCCAAAGTTATGTCAGGAGCTGTTGCTGGTTTGCGTGGGTCATGAATGTTCACCCCCCGAGGTCATGGGTCACAGGCTAACCTGACCGAGTCGTATTATGAGTGCTTCTCACTCAGGCAGGGTGGGGGCTATCTGCATCCAGGGCTTGCCTGGGGTGTTGGGTCATTTCTGATTGGCAGGTCACCACAGTCACCCAGTGGGTATGGGTTATGGATAATAAATGCTATGGACTGAATGTGTGTGCCCTCCCCAAAATTCATGTGCTAGGATCCTAACCCCAATGTGATGGCTTTTGGAGGTGGGCCTGTGGCAGGTGGAGCCCTCAGGAGTGGACTTCGTGTCCTTACAAAGTACCCCAGATTGCTCCCTTGCTCCTTCCGCCATGTGGGGACGCAGTGTGAAGATGCCCATCTGTGCACCGGGAAGCAGGTCCGCACAGAGCCTTGGTCTGCCAGAGCCTTGGCCTTGGCCTCCCGGCCTCCAGAACTGTGAGGAATAGTTGTTGTGGTCTGCAAACCCCTACTTTGTGGTGCTTTGTTAGAGCAGCATGGAAGGGTAGGACAGTAACTTTCTGCCCTAAGTAGGACGGTCCCACATGATGAGCAATGCCTCACCCCACAGCTCTGCAAGTCCTCCCATCCAGGAGCCCTGTGGGATGCAGGAGAGGAAGCTACCCATGGCGCTGTCGACCCCTCTGTCTCCTCATAGTCTGTCCGCGGGGTGGAGGACCTGACCCTGCCTGCTCCGGAACACCAGCTGTCCCTGGAACCCTCGAATGGGTGGAGGGACGTTTATCTTCATTCTCACAGCTTTACCAAATGTTATTTACAAAATTTGGTTGTGATGACACCACCCTACAGTGTGCATTTCTTTCTAGAACAATATCTATTGTATCATGCAGAAGATTTTTGCTTGCTGTATAATTCATATTTGCTTAAACAGAAAAGCAAGAATAAAACCCTCCCAGAATATTGTGCAAGCTTTCAAATCCAGTTTCTAGACTAAACAAAGTTGGGTGAAGGCCCAGGCTTCGGTATGCGTACAGGCTGATCCGTGCCCATCGCTGTCCTGCTCCAAAGAGAAGAGATTCTACATCTATGCTGATGCGGGGTTTTTTACCCACAGAAAGAAAAAGAGTGATTCTTTGTTCAGCTTGGTTATATTAGATGTTTTGTGACTTTTTTTTTTTTTTCAGAAATGCTGGCTCAGATGCGCATCTGGTTATTTTTGTGTCTCTGTTTTCCAGAAGAGCCAAGAAGCCCAGAAATGTCAAGTGGCATGTTGGAGTCACAGAGGCATGAAGTGGTTGACCTCGGGTCGAGCAAGAGTTGGCCCAGTGGACTCCTTTTTTTTAAAGTACGATTTACTTCAAACCAATACTTTCTGACATGAGGTCTTGTGTTCAACACAGAAGAGGGTAGAACGATGAACAAAATCTCTGTGGACTCCAGACTTCCACGGGCCACGCCGGTGCTCTGCACACACAAACCAGTACCGAGGGTGAAGGCAGCCACTGAGCTGCTCTGCATGGGTCATGGGGCACATGTTCCTTGATGCTCCTTCATGTTCCCAGCTTTTAGCCACTTGTTGACTGAAATGTAATCATTTTTGTGCGGCTTCATGGAAATCTGCATTGTGTGGGTTATTTTCCAGTTACTTTTCTGTTAACCCTGAAAAAACATTAGAAAGGTGATCAAAACAGCCAATCTTCAGCTTTGAGAATGTGACTGGACCCCGTCGTCTTCTTGTTAAGGGACTTGGGATAGTTTTAGGCTCTTGAGGGATCCATGGGGCCATCTTGCGTCACTCTGTGAGGTGGCTGTCAGCAGTGCTCCGGTCAGGTCACTGAGTAGCTGTGGATCTGGGCCCCAAGTGGCTGTGTTAGGCTCAGTCAATGCGTCCAACCAAGTGTCAGTGACCCCAATGTCCTCAATTCTAGGGGTATTTGCCTCTTGTCTCCTATCCCTTCATCCATTCAGGTAGAACCGCCGTCTGTGTTCACAGAAACAGGAAACTCATCACATGTTGTCGCTTGGCAAGTCACTTACCACTCACATGTGGCTTGGGGCCAGAGGGGCTTCCCTTGGTCCTGCATGGAGGATGGAAACGGCACGTTTGCTCCATCGCACTGGCGGGGGGCAGGAGGGGGTGAGGGAGGTGTGTCCTAGACGATTTGGTGACGTTTGAACTTTAATATTTGCGATTGATTTCTAAAGTAAGTATTGTTAATCTTTTTTTTTAAAGCAGCTATTTTTTAAAAGATTTTATTTATTCACGAGAGAGAGAGAGAGAGAGAGAGAGAGGCAGAGACACAGGCAGAGGGAGGAGCAGGCTCCATACAGGGAACCTGACGTGGGACTCGATCCTGGGTCTCCAGGATCACATCCCAGGCTGAAGGTGGCACTAAACCGCTGAGCCACCAGGGCTGCCCAAGTATTGTTAATCTTATTCATGGGAAAATGAGCAATCAAAATTAAATTAAAATACAAATCATTGGCTAAATAAAAATGGACCAATTTTAAATGAGACATATAGCATTTCTTTAACAAAGTGCTTGAATTTTGTCTGCTCAGCCATTATTATTATAGCTCTTCTTTCTATATGTTTTTTATCTCCTTCAAATATGATGACCTGGGTGGCCATACTGGAAAACAAATGGTAATGGTGGTAATAAACACCGTTAATATTCACCAAGTACTTGCCAAGTTTTGAGGATCATTCTAAGGATGAATTCACATGCCTGGAACCTGGTACTGTTGTTTTCCCCGCTTATAGATGAAGAAACTGAGGCACAGAGAATGCACCCAGGGAAGCGGCGAGGTCGGGGGTGGAAGCCAGGCCATGAGCCACCAGGGCACAACCCACTGCTATGATAAAATAGAAGAGATTGTCACCACTGAAACCTCCCACCCGAGACCCCACCTGCCCCTCAGTGCTGCACCCGGGACCCCACCTGCCCCTCAGTGCTGCACCCGGGACCCCACCTGCCCTTCAGTGCTGGCTCCTAGGGTCTAGCACAGTGCCTGGTGCACAACAGTGATTTCAGGGATTAGCTGAAGGAGGGAATGTTCACGTGGTTCTCTGGAGTCTGGGGTGACATGTACAAAAGCGTAACTTGGAAAATTAACAGAAGGGTGCATTTTGATGGCTAAGGCAGCAATTAGGCAACGTTGTGTTATACGGATGCTAACTAGGACTTGGCATTTTGAGGACTTGGTCTTATTTTCTCAGACCTAGGAAAGAGTAACTATGTTCTGTGTCTCTCTCTCCCCATGGTCAATTGGCTCCATAACCTTGGCTACGGATGGTATGAAAGGTTCTGTGTCAATCAATGTAAGCCCTTATTTGGGTGGGTGTGGAAATTCTGACTTCCTGGGACTTTTGCCTCTCCATATAAGCTTTAGGATCAGTTTGCCAACATCTGTAAGATAACCTGCTGGGCTTTGATTGAGGTTGCACTGAATTCAAAGATCAAGCTGGGAGGAACTGATGTCTTGACAACACTGAGTCTTGTTGCTGTCCATGAACATGGAATAGCTCTCCATTTATTTGATAGTATTTGATTTCTTTCCTTAGAGTTTTGTTCTCACATAGATCTTGTATATACTTTGTTAATCATGTCCCTAAGTTGTTTTTTTTTTTTTTTGGATGCTAATGTAAATGGCAATGAATTCTTATTTTCCAATTTCACTTGTTCATAGCTGGAAGCATCGACTTTCTACTAATTATTTTTCCACCTTTAACCTACTGTCATACTTGCTAATGAGGACATCAGCATAGCAATGCTTAATTAAAAGGTGGATTGCATAACATAGGAAGATATAACTAATGAGTCCCAGCAAGTGCCGAAAGATGGAAGGAACTTAATGCCCTGAGGTCACCAGATCCATGCAACAGCATGACTTCACTTTTACTTCATGCAGGATATTCCATCTCTGTCATCACGTGGCTCAAGTCCTTTCGCCACCCCAGTGGGGATGGCCTGAGAACTGACCTCACAGTTGAAGCCCTGTCCTCCTCCCTGGGTGGGGTACACACTCTACCACACATCATTTTTGGAAGGAAAAACTTGAAGAATGGTTCTTAGCCCTTGGGGGACTTACAATGCAAAATATGATAGACACACAGAGGTACAGTCTCAGGGTTTTTTCTGGGTTAGAGAACGTAGGGAGCATGTTTACGTTTCCAGGGTGTTGGAATATTCTGGATGTGCTGTGATGGTTTCCAGAAGAAAAAGAGAAGAAAATGGGCATTAAGAAATATTTAAGGTACTTGAATAAAGTGATTTGAACTTAGGTTATTGATTTAATTATGGGATGTTGCAATTCTGTGGCTCAAATATTTTCTTTCTGTTTTCAAATCTCAGCCAACAGCAACTCACATCTTCCCCAAATATGCATGGAAAGAAGAGTCTGGGCATTTGCATGTCCCACACATATCCCAACTAGTAGCTCTGGCATCTGCTCTCTCTGGGCCTTATTTTCTCCCCTGTCACATGAGGGATAGAGGTGACAGGGAAGATGACATGGTCTAGGGCCTGTGCCAACAAAAACACTTTATAATCCTGTCCTCCTCCTCAGATCGAGTGCCACCATGAGCCTGAAGATGTCTTCACATGAGTTAGAAAAGGTGATCCTTCCTCCAGATATTTACATTCATCTGACAAACGACGGTTTATGGGAAGGTTGCAACAGGTGCATTTCAAGCTACCACATGACATGATATGGCTCCACTCGAGGGCACCATCAAGTTTCTCTCAACAAAGAACTGGTTGCAGCAGGTCCAGGAGGTTCCACTTCTTTACTGATTCCTTTACTGCTCCTGCTATCCCAGATCACCAGCAGACCTACATTCAGAGCACAGCAAGGACAGGCATCTCCCAGCAACATTCCCTACAATAACCCCTAAGTCAAGGACCCTTCCCCGTGCAAGATATCTCGAGACATTTAAGTTGTGGAATGGAAAGAATTTGGTTGTTTTCCCATGGCCTTTTTAAAAAGTCTGGAACACAATAGTAAGACCAATAGGAGCCTTACTCAGGGAACGACTAGGTCTTTTCAGTTTAATTCTCTCTGTGAAGAGTTTTCAGTTTAATTCTCTCTGTGAAGAGACAGGGCTATAGAGAGAGCAGCCAAGGAGTGGTGACCCCTTGACTATTACATGAGACAGGGTGAGAGCATTCCTGGACTGCACTTTAATGACCATTACTGGCTCAAGTTGTGTTTGGTTATCAACAGAATGGGTGTGGAATAAGTGAATAAGTGACGTACTGTACATTGGCATTCGAGGGAGTAACCCTGAGAGATTGGTAGAGTTATAGGCGCATCTGCCTACAGGGATTTTGCCCATCCCCTCAGGCTACCTGGCTCTTCCTTCAATCTCTAGCATTTCTTTTTATTTATTTATTTATTTATTTATTTATTTATTTATTTATTTATTTATTTATATGTAAACTCTACACCCAACGTGGGGTTTGCACTCATGGCCCCGAGACCAAGAGTCACATGCTCCACTGACTGAGCAAGCCAGGTGCCCCCTAGCACTTCTTCATAACAGCAAATTATGATGTGAGAGTTTCCCTCTTTGTGATTTGACTTGAAAGTGAGGTGGTTCCATTCTTCTTTCTTCTGGAGCTATCTGGCTATCAGGAGAGTCTGGGGCTGGGAACACTATCATTTATAAATGAAAGACCTTGGATTAATCTCTCTTAGAAAGTTTAAATACAAAGATCTACTTCTGGGCACCTCATGCATGAGCATGGATATCAGACTCCTGGAGCATATTTGGGGTGAGGGAGATAATTCTCTCAGGGAGGCCAGGAGCCTAGTGGCGCTGCCTTTCCCTTTATGTGGGTGAAGTAGGGACATTTACCTCCAGGAGGCGCAGGTGTGCCCCTGTCACGCACCAGGTCATGCACACATATCTTCAGCTTCCTGTGTGGATCTTTTCACAGTAAAAGGGTTCACAGAAATGAAACTTGGCTTTCAGTATCCTGCCATATTCCATTCTCTGTTTTTGCCAGAGACAGAAAATTTCCCCAAATTGCATTTACTTTAAAACTGTGCTGCTGTTTTTGAAAAACAAAGCCCACATTAAAACAGTCCAAATATGGAAAGCCTCCCCAAAGAGGATCAAAGAAGTACCTCCCCCATTTACTACTTTTATTTAAGAAAGTATCAAATGGAAAGGTTTGTGAAATTCCTGTTTTTCCTTGTTGCCTGCCCTCCCTCCCTCAAAGGGGTCACAGAACAGATAGGGATGGGCAGCAGGAGAGATAGAGGAGGAGGGGCATGGGAAGGGGAGGAGGAAGCAGGGGAGGTAGGGGTGGAGCAGAGGAGGCAGGATGTGAGTGGAGCATGGAGCTTCAGTGATGGCATCAGAAGCACTTGGAGTTCTTGTCTCCCACTCTCAGTTCTGTGGCTCAGGGCAAATCTCTAAATTCCTCAGTCTCCTGGCTCCTCACCTGGAGACTGGGGTTCATATCTGTGGGCAGGACTGTTGAGAGGATGCATCCGGCCACATGATGTAGGTAAGGCACCTGCACAAAGTAGCCATTCAGTAAGTGTTAAGTGTGGCCCAAGGTGGCTATAGAAATTTGTTTTAAGAAAATGTCACTGAGACACAATTCACATACCATACAACCCATCCCTATAAAGTACACAATTCAGTGGTTTTTAGTGCAGTCACAGTCTTGTGCAACCATCACCACAATCAATTTTAGAGTATTTTTATCACCCTAAAAGAAACTCTGAACCCCAAGTTTTCAGGTTTATGTTCCATCCCTCTGCCTGTAGGCAGCCACAATCGACTGGTGTTTGCATGGATTTGCCTATTCTGGATATTTCATTGAAATGGAATCATACAATATGTGGTCTTTTGTGACTAATAATATGTTTTTTGAGCTCTCTTGGTGCCAGAAAAGATCAAATAAGATGAAATCTGTGTATGAGAAGCCACTCTCTGTTATTAGATTTTGATCATTTTGTCGGGGTTTTGTCTCACTGTGAGTGCTGACTGCTACTGATAACCATGTCCTTTGATCTATCCCCATAACAATAATTAGTTAAAAGTAAATCGACAACTTAAAGTCTACCGAAAATTGTTTGATGGGTTGCTCCCTCAAACATGCAATAAATTTCCTTTCATTTTGGTTTCATTTTGCTTAAAGAATCAGGAATGGAGAGGCATGATGGAGAATGGGTGAGGGAGGGCTTCAGGATCCCGGAGGCCACCTGAATGTGGGCGTGCTCTCAGGCTCGGTGACGTGGGCAAGTAGTTTAGTCTCTGAGTAAAGACCAAATGTGTGGTTCATGCTCCCCATGTTGAGTGTCTGCTACATTCCAAGTCTGGGATGGCGCAGGCCCGGGACTGCCACCAGAAAAATGTAAATATAATGTAAATCGTAGAGCTGCTTTGTCAAGAATAAAACTGCAGCATGGTAATTAGGATTTAGATGAATCCAGTGAACCTAATGAAATAATTCCTTAGCCTCAAAAGGGTCCTTTCTCCCTGAGCCTGACAGGGGTCACAGCTGAGGCTGGGGATAACCTTGGTGTTTGGCCTCCAGGGACTCTGCTCAGAGGAGGGAAGAGCCACACAGAGTATTGCCAGTTGTCCCTGGGTGGTTTCCTCCTCACCAGATGAGTCCTCCAGAGAGTCTCAATGCCAATGACCAGGGAGGGGACACACACTCTTCCACTGTCAGGAAGCTGGTATCACTTGTAAGAACCTCTGTGTGCACCAGCAAGGAGCAGGCGCCAGCTCAGGAAGCCCAACACTGAGCCACTCAGGCGTCCCCTCAATGTCCCTCTTGAAGCCAGTCCCCAGATTGGCCTGAACTCAAGGAACTGGTGGTCAATGTACCTGGATCTTCTCAAAGTTATTGGCCTCACCTCTTAAGGCAGAAAGACTCTAGGATGTGTGAGATTTGGACATCACCTGGCTGAGCCAACCAGAGTATCTTTTGAAGAAAGAACGTTACCTGAAGATGAGAAGTGGTCATGGAAGAATGTATAGAAACAGAGGAGCATAGAGGTGGAGTCCCTGGCTCTCCCTTCTGCCCACCAGGACACAGCACTTCTGTGCCACACAGGGTGTTAGGGGGTTGGGGTATCAGGTGAGCCCAACTTATGCTTGTTGTGAAAGCTTCTCAGATAAACTGATTACAAGGATGTGCCAAAGTGTCCTTTCAAACTCACCAATATAAATTTTTAAAAATAATTAAAAACTTTTTTTGGGTGGAGGAGAAGAGATTTGGTGGAGTGTGTGTGTGGCCAGATAATGTTCTGAAACAATCATAAGAAAGAGATTTCTGGTCCACAGTCAGGTTGTCCCTGAGGGACTGCTGGAGGTTTGTCATGGGACAACAGAAAGTTGCTCATACAGTCTTGTAGGAACCCACTCCCTTCCTGGAGGGGACCGTTAACTCAGCAGCCCACTTCTCTTCCTCTCCTCTTGCTTGGGTCTGAAGGGATTTGTTTCTTATTTCTAAACACTTAAGTCACATGACTTTCCACCCAGTTCTGTGGGATGCCCTGGCCTCAGTGTGGCACTGCCACAATCTGCCTCCAGCGAAGGTGGCTCTCTCTTGTCTCAGGGGGTGGATGGGTCATCTAGGATTGGGTTGCACCCCAACTCCAGCACTAGGCTAACATGCCTCTAATTTTGGATTCCTCAGCCTCTGGCCAGGGGAATTCTCCAGGGAACCCACAAGGCTTGCCTGCAAATATCTCGTTGGCAATTCTATTAAAAAAGTGAGAGGATTTCCTGGCTTCAGTCCTCTTAACTGAGGTGATGGATGCTCACCGAGCCATCTGCACAGACACGTGGATGGTAAGTGACATTTACATCAGTTGCTCCAGTACAGGTTACCACATTCCCCTCAGTGTTGCTCCCAGGTGCCCTCCCTCCCAGCCTGCAAGAGAATTCACTTCCGTCAGGCAAATAGTGTCTGCTTTTAATATGAATGTGATTAAACTGAGTCGTTCCCTAATTAGCCATGTAACAGAGTGTCTGGGTCGAGGCAGCCCATTCGTGCAGAGGAGTTAGTGGGTGACTCTGTCAGCACCTCCCCGGGAGCAACGAGGGCCCCAACTTGCAGCCCACCATCCACAGCTTGCCTTTGGAGTCAGAGCATTCGAGTTGAGTGAGGAGATGAGGTGGAAAGGCATGTGACTGGTCTGAAGAATGAGTGGCGGTTGGTGGGTTGGGTGGGCTTGGCAGTGGGAGAAGGGGCTGGGGACGGGGAGGGAAGAATAATAAAGTGCTAGGAGGCCCAGGCATCCTATCTGCAGGAAGCAAAGCTGTGGAGGGGTGGGCAGCGCAGGATATGAGGATGAACCGGGATTAGGCATTTATCTACTGAATGGCTTTCTCCAAGGGGGCAACCAGTGCTGTCAGTGGCCCTCAGGGCCTGGTCCAGCCCACCCTGCAGGTGCATGCACAGTGTCCTCTGGGGTGTGTCACTGGGTGGGCCGCCCCTGAGCTCCCAGGGCTCCCGCAGGGTGTGTGTTCTGGGCTCACACCTAGAACGCCCTAGAGCTGCCATTCTGTGGTGGAGATCTGCCCTTTGAGGTTTGCCAGGTGTGGTTACCCCAACTGTTCAGAAGGGTGTGTCCCTGCCATTTCTTTCTTCTTATTTATTTATTTATTTATTGATAAAATACACCCTTACTCTCATTTCCACTGACCCCTCTCCAAATCTAAATGCAGATTCCAAGCAAGCTGGGTCTCTGAGTTGTGGATGTGGCACCCCAAGGGTGGTTGAGTCACAGGCCCCCAGCACTTGGAGGTCATGGGCCTGGATGAGGGCCACCCAACGTGTCTGCCCCAGAGAGCAGGGCTGTCCTGGGGGCTTCTGGGGGCCATGTGAGTGACTCCCCCTTTCTCTTTTCAAACCACTGAACATATTTAGATTTCCAGAGTCCCTCCATCGGTTCCAAGGCCATGCTGCCTCGGTCTGCCACCTGGCAGCAGGGACCCCACTGCCCGTGCACCCTGGCCATGGTGGGGGGTGAGTCATGACAGTGTTTTCTTCCTCGCCAGATCCCCCAAGAAGCAAACATTTGTTGGGTGTGCTCAATCATCCCACCAGAGATTTGTTTTTAAGCACGTAAGCCTGTAAACATCCCTTCCCCTGTCTGCAGGACTGTTGTGTCACCCCCAGACTTCCTTCTTTATGGGTGCATGGAGAGACACCGACATGTCACCCCAGTTTCTTCTCTTAAGATCAAATTCTATTTTTCCAAGCTAAGCTGGGAAAGCAGATTAGTACTTAAAATGTGGGCATGGAAAAGAATCGGGGCATCCTGTCACCACACTACCCTGTGTCCCTGTCCTGTCCCTGAAGCCCCAGAGTCATGACTGCCATCTCTTTACTGTTTCCTATTCACGGGAGGGAAGGACCTGGACGCTGAGCTGGCCGTTTAGTCAGGAATCCTACACATATTACCTACTAAAATCTTAATGTTGTGGGAAACATATTATTAAATAAAAGTCATCGAAGGACGTGAACATATAGGGACTCACTGAGCACTTGTGGCACAGCAGCTCACCACTAGGTGCAGGGATGGCAGTGGGGGCCCTGGGAGTGAGGGGATGGGATATGAGGGCAGATAAGGTAGGACACAAGGGGTGGTGCTGCAGAGGGCGGGGAGTGTGGGCTGGGACCTGCAGAGGACGGGTCTGGGGGTGGTGAATGCAGGCGATGTGCAGGGTCACAGCCCCCCTGCAAGTTCCATCAGGTAGAAAATGGGGCACCTCTGAAGGTGACCCTGGAGCCAAGGGTCAGGATCTGCCTCCATCCCACAAAGGGGAGGGGAGGAAGGAAGATGGAAAGGATGCAGACTGGATGCCCCAGGTTTGAGGTGCTGCTTGGCTATACACACACTTGGAAAGAGGCCGGTTTTGGGGGTGAATGGGGGGACCCCAGAGTCAGAACCGGAGTCCTGACAGTGAGGGAAGGGGATGAGAGGAGCCACTAGAGAAAGAGAACAGTGGAGGAGGAGCCTCCTTGGGCGCTCAGGTGGGAGGGCGCTGGAGGCTGGAGCTGATGCCAGTGCAGGGAGGGTCAGGAGACAGGCGGTGGGCACATCTGCACCCCTGCAGCCATGCCTCGGGGCCCCCACACTCTGTGACCCCACGTGAGGACATGGCTGGTGAGGGAGGGCACAAGGCTGCAGAGACAGGTGCCTGTCCTAGGACGGGCGTGCGTTCACTGAGACTGAGGATTCACCAGCTAGCGCCGGGGTGTCTGCAGCAGACATGGGGCAGCCCGAAGCTCGGGCACACAGCACCGGTGCAGGGCCGGCCGGGCACAGCATTCAGAGCCTTTCCCACCCCTCGTCCTCCCTGTGGGCAGCCGTTGGTGCCCCAGGACCCTGTCATGGTTGTGGTAAGCCTCCCCCTGCCCAGCACGGCCTCCCTCACTGCCAAGCCAGTGGGGAGCACTGCGTGTCCGACCCCGGCCCTGGGTCGCTGCCCCGTGTGTCCCTCACAGCAGCCTCATGCCCTTCGCTGGTTGTCCTGTGTCTGTGGCAGCCCTGGCAAAAGCCAGCGGGGGGTCAGGGACTGCCCACACCTTCACAAGGTCGCTTCCCAAACCTGGCACTCGGTAGGCCGTGTGATCACGAGCCCCCCATCCCGGGCCCTGGGGGCTCCCAAGAGGGGGTCAAATCAAGGGACGAATTTCAGCCTCAGGTCCCTGATCCCCAAGTCAGACCTCCTGTTACTCTTAACATCGCTGTCACTTTGCGTCAACATGAACGTCTGTTCAGTGACGTGTGAGATAAGCACTCGTGATTATTTCGTCTGTGACTCTGCCCTAGAATGAGGCCTGCAGCCCAGGAGCTGCATCTGAGCCGTCCTCACTGTGTCCCCGGCCCGGGGGGTGCTGGGCTCTCAGGTTTGAGATGGAGCCAGGGGCCTGGTGGTGGCATGTGGCAAGCCCGTGCCATAGGGGACCTGCACCTCACCTTGACTCTGCCATGAATAGCTCCCTGACCCCGAGCATGTCAGACTATGTGATGCATGGACGCTTCCTCTGAGTCGTCTGAGCTGAGCCATTTGGGCTGCCTGATGGGGCCAGCACAGTGGGTTTTGGTGGAGGAAAGGGCCCTAAGACCTGGTCCTCTGCGTGTGTGCGTGTGCTTGCATGTGAGCACGTGTGTGTGCATGAATGTGTGTCTGTGTGTGCATATGTATGTGCATATGTGTGCATTGTGTCTGTGTCTGTGTGTAGTGTATACACATGTGCATGTGTGTGCATATGTATACTTGTGTGTGCCTGTGCTCATGTGTGTGTGTCTGTGTGCCTTGTGTGTCTGTGCATGTGCACATGCATGCATGTGTGTCTGTGTGCATATGTACACATGTGTGTCTATGTGCTTTGTGTGCGTGCGTATGTATGCATGTATGGTGTAGGTGTCCCTGTGTGTGCACTTGTGTGTGTTTGCATTTACATGCCTGAGTGCCCACGTGCGCCTCTGTGCATGCATGCATGTGCATGTGTGACTGTGTGTGTGCCTCTTTGTGGGCATGCATGTGCATGCCTCTGTGTGTGTGCCTGCCTGCATGTGTGACCGTACATGTGTGTTTGTGCCTGTGCATGCATGTGTGTGCGTGTGTGCTTTGTCATTTTCTTTCCTGGGAACAGGGTCTGAGGCTCCCATCAGATTCTCAGTCTGGTCCCCAGGTTGGGGGCTGCCTCTCGGGGGCTCCCAGGAGCCCAGCACACGTGCTGACGATTGGTTGCTACCCCTTTCCTCTGCACAAACCTCGAGGAGGAGACACTCGCTGGATTCTTGGTAGATTCTGAGGCTGTGGGGGGACCGTGAGCCAGGTCACGGCACCTCTCCCCATTCCTCAGACCTGGGAGGTCCCAGGCCAGACACTCGGGGAGGCGGGAGCTGGAATCCACATCTTCTGATGGTTCTAACACCTTCCTTGTGTCCTCAGAGCACTGACTGCTGGCACAGAAATACAGTCACAGGATGGAAATGCTCTCATAAAAGCTTACGAATTCTTTAGTGTAAAAATGTGACTTGTTTCCTTAAACTCTTTGCCATGATTTTTTTCAGCGGGTCCCGTCTCGCTGCCCCTGGACAGCACCAGCCTCCCGCGAACTATGGGACAGACAAACATCACACCAGGCTCACATAACGTGTGCCTGCGCATTCAGATTTCTGAAGGTTTTCCTTCTGCAGAGACAGGACGTGCTATCCTGTAGAATTTCAGCTCAATGGCTCATTCTGCCCGCAAGACCCAGAGGGCTTTCGGTTACCTGGGAGTTGGGACAGGTGAGGTTGCAAGGTGCCAATGTAAATAACCGTGAGTTTACCCAGCACAAAGAATCAAAGCTTGGCTGTTAGCTTCCTTAGCAGTCATCCCAAATAAAAGCCAGAGCCAGAGCCAAGAGATCGACTTACAATATCACAATGCAAGTGTTTGGTTGGTAAAAAAAAAAAACACAACCTACTAAACTTTCCATTGTGTCACAATACAAAGAACAATATGCCACAAACTTTGTTCCCGGAGAACTTCCCATCTGAGTAGAAAGCTGTCTGCTTCCTAGATTAGTTCCAGGGCCATGACTGAGTAGGTATAAGCAAACCATCCCTCCTCTGAACATGCGGAAACTCCCCACTGCCTGGTATAATTACCAACCAGAGGCTCTGAATCTGTAAAAATCAAATACTTAAAATGAACTGGTGTTTTAGAAAGTTAGGCCCAGAGCCACGCTGGGAACGCACTGGGTCTCTCCCATGAGGTCTGGTGCTGCTGGGGACCAGTGAGGCGTGCTGGGGAAGCCTCGCTGGAGAAAGGGCACAGAGGTCCAGGAGCCCAGAGGCATCAGAGGAGCACAAGACGTGTGCAGATCGATGGTGGCCCCTCTTCCTTCCTTCCCGGTGTGCAGAGTCCGCCATGGGGTGTGTGAGGCAGGAAGGACCGGACGGGAACTCAGCAAGCCTCAGCCTGTCCCTGAAGACCCTGTGTTACGGAAGCAGGTCAAGCAGATTCAACTGGCCTGTGTTGAGGGATTGGAGCCGAGCTGCTCCTCACCACCATCCTGGGGTGAGACACCACCAGTTACAGGATGCAGAGTGACCTCCTCTTTGTCCCTGTGAGGGGTCTGAGCAGCTGATCTGTGTACCACCTGGGCCTTGCCCCATCTGTCAGCAGAGGCCACTTCCTGGGCAGGACCTCGGAGCAGGGAGGGTGGACGGTGGGGTTCGGAGGCTGCTGCCCCCCACTCAGTGCTGGGACCACAGAACAGAGCAGCACCACTGGACGTGATAGGCGCATATTCCAGAGCATGCATCAGTTCTGGGGACACATGCGGGGGCAGCAGGGTCCTGGCAAGTCACACCATCAAATAGACCCTTGTCCCCACCATCTTCTCTCCTTACAGACCATTTCTGTGACAGATTCGACTTACTTCATCTCACAACCTGTGCTCCCAGGATGGAACTGTCCAGAAGCGTGAGGAAGAATGCGATTTCACTGGTATTGCATTTCTGACTAGAAATGCCACAGCAGTGCTGTCCTCCTTGTGCATGAGCCCATCTGCTCTAAACAGCGGCGTCAGTGATGCCAGCATGCACAGAGCACGGACTGTGTGCACGTCGGGCGGGATGAGGCCTTGTTGGTGACACGCTGGGTCCTCGTGCTCCGATTCTTGACCATTGCTTGGATTCAGGTCCTCCTTCTGCTACCGTGGCCTCTGGGTCAGTGGACCATCCTCCTGAACTAGTCCTGCCTCCTCCCTGGCCTCTGCCGCAGTGCTCCTCCTCCCCGATGACCCTCCACTCGCCCCCAGAGCAGTGCTCCTAACGCGGGGCCACCAGGAACACCGCCTCCTTGAGCGGTTACTTCCTGTGGCATAAGATTCTTGCATGACGTGGAGAGCTCTTTACAACAACCTCTCCCTGAGTTTCCAGAATCTTCTCCTTGCAGGCAGCTCTAGCTCTAACCCCTGGCCGTCCCTTTAACACGATTCATACGAGTTGACTTGCTGGGCCATATGGTCATTCTATATTTACTTTCTGAGGAGCCATCAAACTATTTTTGAAAGTGGTTGTACTATCTTAGATTCCGTCATTATGTATGGGGGAGGGGGGTTTCCCATTTTTCCTCCACAACACTTGTTATTTTCCATTTTCCTGATTGCGGCCATCCTAGTGGGTATAACATGGTGTCTCACTGTGGTTTGGACGAGTATTTCCCTAACGATCAATGATGCTGAGCGTATTTCCATGGGCCTGTTGGCCATCTGTGTGTCTCCTTCAGAGAAATGTCCATTTGTATCCTTTGCCCACTTTAAACTTTTGTGGTTTGGTTTTTCTTTTGAAGATTTTATTTATGTATTTGGGAGTGAGAGATTTTGAGCAGGATTGGGGGCAGAGGGAGAGGGAGAAGGAGACTCTCCCCACTGAACACGGAGCATGATGTCAGGTTTGATCCCAGGACCCTGAGCTCAGGACCTGAGCCAAAACCGAGAGCTGGACGCTCAATGGACTTGACCCCCAGGTGCCCCAGGTCTGACTCACCTTGAGTGGGAGCTTGGATGTGGTGGAGATAAGTACACAATAGTGCTCGTGCACGTGTGCACATGTCCACGGGCCCAGAACCGTGTGTTCTGCAGGCTGTTGGTTTCCCACTGAACGGTCATAACACCTTGTTGAAAATCAATTGTCCATAGATGTGCAGGTTTATCTCTGGACTCTCACTCCTGTCCCATCACTTTATATGCCATTGTTTTTATTCATTATATTTATACCAATGTATGTCTTTCCCCAGTACCACACTATTTCGGTTACTGTAGCACTGTAGTGAGTTTTGAACTCAGGAAACATGAGTCCTCCAACTTTTTCTCCTTTAGGGTTATTTTGACTTTAGGGGGTCTCTTCAAATTCCATATGAATTTCGGGTCTGCCTTTTGCATTTCTGTAAATGTAGAATCATTTTGTTGATTCTAGTTCATCTTGGACAATAATCACTGTCTCTATAATAGTAAGTGTCCAGCCGATGAGCACAGAGCACCCTTCCGTTCACTGTGGTCCTTAGATCTTTCCACCCCAGCTCCCGTTGCTGCCCCCCTTGCTATGCTCATCTTTCTTTGTGACATCTACGCCGTGTACATGTGGATACACACCTGTGCGTGTGTGTTCTCTCTCCCAGCCTGATGGGAAGTAGGGATGCTCTTCTGTGCCCTGCCTCATCTGCAGTGATAGCCCTTGATGCCGATCGGCTGAACACATGTATGAATTAAACATCTGTTACTCAGTTTCCCAATCATAGACACTGGGATAGAGCAGAGAAAAGGATGCTTGGTTCCTGCCCTCATGCAGTGACAGCCTGTGGTTGACCCTTGAACAACATGGGTTTGAATTGTGCAGGTCCACTTGTATGTGGAGGTTTGTTGGTTTGTTTTTGTTTTTTTTTTTTTTTTGATAAATACGGGACAGCACTGCGAATGATTTTCTCTCCCTGATGACTCTTCAATGACATTTTCTTTTCTCTAGCTTACTTTATTGTAAGACTACAGTGTATAATACATATGCCTTACAAAATATGTGTTAATCTACTGTTTATGTTATGGGTTAAGTCTTCTGGTCAACACTAGGCTGTAGTAATTAAGTTTTGAGGAGGATTCAAAAGGAACATGTGGATTTTTGAGTATGCAGGGGGTCAGCGCCCCTAACCCCTGTGCTGTTCTGGGGCCAAATGAGCAATGAACAGATTTAATAACTCTGTGCACTGAGTGCCATGCTGGGAAATTTGGAGCGCTGAGAGACCGTAACTGGAAAGCCTGAGTTGAGGCATTGGTGCCAGGCAGAGTTTTCAGGTTAGTTTTGCCTGCAACAAATTTCCTGAATGCAGGAAATTCAGCTCCTAAAAAATATAATATTTTTCATTGTAATTCTTGTAAGGAATTTATACTCTGTTATAAGGAAATGCCTTAGCATTATCGATAATACTGAAACAGCGGACTAAATCATACCTACTTACTATTCCATCTGTGATATGTGTCACATAATACACACAGCTTCTAAAGTCAGTGTGGGTGTTCCTCAGGCCACCACGCTGCACACAGCAGTCTGGGAGTAGTGAGTGCATGCACACACAGGAACACACATGACATGACGTAGCTCCATCTTCATGTGTCCATGAAACCCTATGACCTGCTCATCACATGCACACACATGCACACACATGTGCATACACACATGGCATGGCTCTATCTTCATGTATCCACAAGAGCCTATGACCTGTTTATCACATGCACACACATGAGCACACAGGACACGACATGACTCTATCTTCACTTGTCCATGAAACCCTATGACTTGCTCATCACATGCACACACATGTGCACACATGTACATACACACATGGCACGGCTCTATCTTCATGTATCCACAAAAGCCTATGACCTGTTCATCACATGCACACACATGCACACATGCACGCACACACGACATGGCTCTATCTTCATGTATCCACGAAAGCCTATGCCCTGTTCACCACACACACACACAATAGCATGCACACTCTACTTACACCAAAATGTCACCGTTTTGTAAATACATCCCATTGATGGGATTGTAGGTAATTTTTACTTTCCTCATTGTTTTCAGTGTTTTACAACTTTAATTGGTAATATTCACTGACTTCGTTACAAAATAAAATTTACGAACTCTTTCTAGAAGCAGGCATCATAAAGGCCAAAGAATGAAGACAGCCCAACGCGTGCATTCATACACAGACACGTATGCCCACACACATGCACCACACGCATGTGAGCACACATGTGCTGATGTGACACAACTTTCCTGTGTTTCAGAAAACACTACTTTGCTTGGGGTGTGGCCGGGTGGACGGGGGCTTGGCAGCCTGAGCAAACAGGAGCCTGGCAGCCCCTGGTGTGTGAGGCTCGGTGTGCAGCTCCTCCTTGCACAGCTGGCCGCGCTCACTTTTGAAGGATCCCTCTGTAACACAGTAAAGCCTCTAGAATTGTTCAAACTCCAAGGGTGTGATATTCTGATAGAAAGACATTTAAAACAAAGAACCAAGAAGTCAAATGATTTAGAAACAAGGTATCTATGCATCACCTTTCTTAATCACAATGATACAAACTACTGAATTCTGAACTAGGGGAAGCTATCTCTAACTCTGTTTTCCTTTATTTTTGCGAAACTGAAGACCCTTAAGGTAAAATACGTTTATTGTTTAAATACATGGTTTATTAGGGCCTCAAATATACCTCCTTTCCTCTTAAAAATATTAAGCCAGGATCGGGAATTTCCTTTCATCCTGGAATATAATTTCACACGACACGCACATACACACATGTACACGCATGCACACACACGAGCACACACGTGCTCACAGTCACCACACCAGGCTGGGTATGCTCCAGAACAAGGGTCTAAGAGGCAGGTGGGCTGTGTTTGAAGCTCGTCTCAGCCCCTCGCCTGCTGTGGGACCTTGGGTGGTTGCATAACCTTTTTGTGTCTGGTTCCTGCTGTGTAAAATGGGGCAGAACCAACCATTTCTGGTGGAGTTGTCATGAATGTTTGTGGACTAACATGCCTGACCATGGATGAGAACTGCCCACGGCCCCCGGGGCTGGGCTGGGCGTGTGGTGGCCCTGGTTGAACCAATGTGGTGGGAAGTTACCCATGTTTTGTTGTCCATCTGCCTGTCCAGCTGTGTCCTGGCATCTGAAGCTCTTTGGAGCGTGTTGCTGGTGCACAGACTTAAAACACATTAGCGATAAAATAGGCGCTGGAGGTCAGAGAGAGCAAGCCTTGGGAGAGGCAGAGGAGTATGGTCCCCCCCACTCTGTGGCAGAGTGACAGAGGAAGGAGGACACAGGCTAACACATCAGCGCCAGATGCACCATGGACGCCGGTGCTGGTGTTGGCAAGTCTGCGAGCAATGGCCTTGTGTGGGTCCAAGCCCAAGCCCTGAGTCCCACCTGAGTGATGGCAGAGGGTGGCCGGGGGACGGAGCCGTCCACGCATGGAGCGTGGCAGCCAGAGGCCTTGCTCAGGCTCATGGGTGAAAGCCAAGCGTCGGGTGGGCTCCCCACCATCACCTGCTTCCGGGGTGCATCTCCTCGCGCCTGCAAGGAGGCCTGTGGCTTCTCACCCCTTGGGAGGCGTCTTGGAGAGCTCTGACAGAACAGACCCACAGTCAAGCCTCCCTGGTGCCTTGGTGGGGGTCCAGGCCTCAAGGTGGTTAATGTGCTGTTTCTGCTCTGAGGTCAAAGGGGAAATTAGCAGGAGCCAGGAAACTTGCCTTCCTTGTGGGGGCAGGGGAAGCAAGGAAGCAATTTAATTTCTAGGACGATTAGTCAAGCACCTTTGGGGGTTTCACCAATGACTCTAGAGCTGCTTTCTGTGACCTGATCAAGGTACTTGGGCAGGACCGCCCGTCCCCACTGCCGCCTGCAGTCACACTGGGTCCTCAGGACCAGCTCAAGAGCCCTCATAAGTGACTCATTAAACACACGCAGCCCTGCTGACATAGAAACATCCCAGCGGCCGTGGGGACCAATCCCAGCAGGAAGTGAGCCGGAGGGAGGCAGTGCTCACCGGGACGTGCACCTGTCGGGTGGCTGTGGCCCGTGTCACAGGAGGCCCTCCCACCTGGCTGAGGGCGGGGGTGTCGATGGCAGCCCTCACACTTCCCCACATGGCTCATCAAGAATGTTTGTCCCCATAGATTTAAATTCTAACTGCACATGGTTTTCTTCCCACAAGTATGTGCTTCTGGTGGGCAAAACCGTATGACAGCCTGAGTGTCCCGCAGGGCGACGTGCCTGTGACCCTGCACCTTGAGGTAGGATGTTGTAACTGGTAAGAAATGTGCATTTGTCATCCAGGTGGCCTAAGTCCATTCCTCAGAGCTGTTTGGTCTGTTTGGTCCAAGTCCATCAGCTCCTGAAACCCTGGGCTTGTCTGGGCAACAGGACAGGGGAGCATCTTGAGTCCTGTCATTTGGTCTCCTGTCCTCGGTTCCTAAAACGGCCGTGGAGCCACAAAGCTGGAGTGGGTGTCTTGTTGTTTGTAACCAGCCCTCTCCTCCATGGCAGGGTTTGGGTCGATGGGGTGGGGGGCTGGTTGCCAGGGGACCCAGGGGGGAGCCAGCTGGGGGGAGGTTGACTCAGCCAGTGGCCAATGGTTTGGCTGCTCCTGTGCGTGTGACGAAGTCTCCACGGGAGCCAACAGGACAGGGTGCAGAGAACTTCCCTGAGGGGAGACAGCGAGAGTTTATGTGCACCAAGCTGGCCCCCGAACTCCACGGGGACAGAAGCTCCTTTGTTCAGGACCTCGCCCCGTGTATCTCTTCATCTGGCAGTCAATTCCTATCCTTTAATATTCTTTGTAATAAACCGGTAATTTAGTGACTAAACTGGTTTCCTGAGATCCATGAGCCACTCTTGCAAATTAATTGAGCCCAAGGAGGGGGTCGTGGGAACCTCTGATTTGCAGCCAGCGGGTCGAGAGCACAGGTGACAGCCTGGACTTGGTCTTGGCCATCCTGTGGGGCTGTGGGGTCCACCCTGTCTCCAGGCAGACGCTGTCACAACTAAATTGTAGGCCCCCCCTCCCCCCTGCTTGCTGTGGGAGGAAGCCCACCCCCATGCTGGAATGTGGTCCAGAATCCATTTAACGGATTTAACAAAAACCCCAGGTATTAGGTTTCAGGCCAAAAGTAGCCCTAGTCATTTCTTCACTGGCAGGTATTTTTTTTTCTTAATTCAGGATTTAAACCCTTCCCAGGGACCACATAGGTCTATAAAAATATGAAAGCACAACTCCCTCCTCCCTCCTTCCCTCCTGTCTCCCTCCTTCGTCTTCCTTCCTTCCTTCCTTCCTTCCTTCCTTCCTTCCTTCCTTCCTTCCTTCCTTCCTTCCTTCCTCCCTCCCTCCCTCCTTCTTTCCTCCTTCCCTTCCTTTTCTTTTTCCTATCCTTTGTTTACACTTGCACAATTGGAGCTTCCCCCTCCCACACAAGAAATATTTGGGACAGACTGCTCTCCATCTGGAGTGCTCCATGTTGCAGGCAATAGTTCCCGCATCCGTGATTCCAGGGCCTGCATATCACCCGCGCAGGGGGAGCCGGAGCGTTGGGATCGGGGACTCGTGGACGTGGAGGCGCACTCGGGGGCTCCGGTTCCAGGACTTGCAGATGCAGAGGCGCACTTGGGGTGCTTGCAGGTGCGGAAGCCCACTGGAGGGGCTCGCAGGCACGAAGGTGCACTCGGGGTAGCACACACTCCGGAGCAGCTGTTTGTAGACACATGGCCATTTTTCTGAGTTTGCAGTGGGGACTTTGGTCAACATTCCAGATAAGCATAAAATGTGTTTTCTCACTCACGTCGTCTGTGTGAGATACTGTCCCAAATGTAAGTGTAGACTAAAAAGTCTCTTCCTTAAAAAAGAAAGATTATCAAAATGTAACTCCATGACTCCAATAATAGGGCCAGAAATAAGACACCTGGGCACCTGACCCAGGGTAGCATCTCCAAAGACTAGGTAAAAGAAGACACCCCTAAAGATTATAAAAATACACATATCCAGATATATATGACCCGTGTGACTGATAGAATGATTGAGTGTGAAGATCTTAACCTAATAGCTTAAAAAGTGACCCGTGTCCATCAGTGAGCAGGAAAGTGAAGACCGGTCTTGGGTTAGATGTGACACCTTCTGTGCTCAGACTGTGACCTGCTTAAGTGACTGTTTCTGGACCCGCCACAGAAACACATCATAACCCACAGTTAGCACTGGAAAGATGCTCCTGATGATGCAGCAAAGCTGCTCAAATGGCAACGATGCCATTTCCCGAGGTGAAGCATTTATTGTTGGGAGTCAACGGTGCAGGCCCCCTGCGTGTCATCGTGGGTACAAGCTGCCCTGGAGTTGGGGCGTGGAGACCTCGCTTACCTCTCACTTCCCACGGCTTGTCAGCAACATAGCCCCGAGCTTTCTAGGAGACCGGACAAAATGCTCTTACATTCTTTTCCTCCTTCCAAATGGATCTCTATGACTGCCATTCACGGGACTGTCCTAATCCTTGCAAAGGCAACCATTATGCTCTCAGTTCTGGGCTCCCACACTTGAAACACCAACCAGGCAACGAGAGGAGGAAGAGCGTTGTCATAAGGCAAGGGCGTCAGGACAAGAAAGGTGCCTGGTGGGAAAACCTCTCTGTGGTCCCAGATGGAGAAGACCGTGCTGGATGACACTCCTGGCTTCCATCGCGAGAGGTTCTGTGCTGTCGATCTTGGCCTCCCGGTGACCCCGGCACGGAGGTCCCCCTGTAGCTGGCTGCCCTGCGTCCCCTCCATGACAGTGTGGCCTACCTGTTCCCACATCAGTGGTTCCAACAGGAGCTCTTTGGTGGCAGCTGCTTCTAGGCCTCAGATCTCGGATTGTGATCATGTTCCATTAAGGTCCCTGCAGAATAAATGGAGTAGGAAGTGCCAGTTTTATTTGCAAATAGGGAAAAAGTGAGTTACAAATGCTTGCACCAGTTCAAGATCCCTGCCATGGAGGCAGCAGCAGAGAGACCCCCATCAGCCTGCTTTCCTGGTCCTGAGCATGCCCATGCCTGCACCTCATACTTACCTGCCTTCCACGCCTGCGTGAAGAGCAAGCATTCACTGGGAAAGCCATGGTTACGGGAAACCTCCCACACACCCCCATTTCTCTAGGGCTCTTTCTGTGGCAAGGAATGGAGACCCACCCCTGGAACCCTGGAGGTGAGAGGGGTTTCAGAACAAACTCAGTTCTCATGTTGTGTGAGCACAAGGAAAAAGCCTCTTGCACGGTGCAGCAGACCTGGGGATGCACTCAGGGGGTAAGGGTCGGTCCCCCACCCTCACGGATGCTTGCTGTTGCTCCCCTGCGCTCCTCTTCCCCAGGCTGCTGACCCCGGCGTGTCCAGCCTGCCCTCTGCTCAGAATCCCTGTTCTGGCTTGGATAAGCACCTGGTCAGCCCCAAGGCCTCCTCAAGCCCTGTGTCTCTGCTAGAACGAGGCTACTGCCCCTGTCATTCGATGGTGCCCCCAGGACAGACGTCTGTCCACCATCCTGACTCATCGTCGCCCAAGCTGTCTGCAGGATTAACTGAGATGTGGACCTACCAAGTCGACTTGAGACCATTATACTTCTCCCCTAACTTGTAGAGAGGTGTCTTCTACTTCCTAAAATAGGCACATTCCTGAAATAAAAATGTGGACATCGTATTTATATTCTCCAAGTCCTGTCCTAAATCTTCTGGAAGTTCAATAATCAAATAACAGAAATTCTTGGCCAATTGTTCAATTCCTTTCCTTAAAATGGAGATCAGTCTATGATCTCTGAAACATAGGGGGAGTGAAATCCATGCTCCAAGTTGGCAAACACAATTTTCTGGTGTCCATTGCGTATTTCCAAAGATAATGTTAGATTTCTAAGTTCAGAGGATGGGGCTAGTGGGATGGTGGTATTCCTGGCCTGCCCTGAGCAGACACGGTGCAGGTGATGGAGATGTGTGCCGGGGCCTCACGGAGAAGAGCCTGGCCCTGCTGGTGTCCAGACCCAACCAGCCCGGGTCAGGGCGGTCCAGCCATCGGGACCGACAGGGATGTTAGGAACATACTGCTCTGTCCCCAATGTGTCCCTGTGATGCTTCATAACTCGCCTGGGAACGGTGTGTGGCTAAAGCTGCCGACCGAGGGCTCCCGCTCACCTCTGCTCTTCCAACCTGCAAACAAGTCTGACATTTTGAGGCTATACCTGGAAATGTGCACTGCTTTGCTGAATACATTGACCTCAATTCGCCACAACCAACGAGTGAGTCAGTTTTCTCATTTGTAAAACAGAGACAATACTGGTAATTATGGTCTCCCAGGTCAATTGTGGGGAGTGAATGGTTTGCTTTCGCATCGAGAGTTACACATTCACGTCCTAGGTAAGGGTTGGTGCTCAGAGCACAGAAGGCTCTCATTCGTTACCGCGTGAGCACTTTCACATTCATCTAGCTAGCTTTTGTGTTGTGTTCTGATTCCATCCATGACAGATAAGGATCTTGACCCCCCCCCCCCATCTTGACCTCGTAGAAGAGTGTCTGTCCTAGATGAGACGGCCGCAGGTGACAAGAGCGGGGCCTTCCGGTGTCCATTGCCTTCCTTAGTGATCACTAGGTCCTCACGGCCAGAGAAGCAGCCCAGAGATCACTGGGCAGCACCCAGGTCATCTCTCAGTAAACTGTCCTTGGATTCTCAACAAGTCTTTAAAACAGGAAGAAATCCGATCTTTTTTCCTTTTAATGAATAAAATGCCGTCGTGCTGGAGTGTCAGAGGTTGGGCTTGGAGGGAGACGAGGGTGTCAGGTGTGTGTGTGTGTGCATGTGTGTGCGCACAGGTGAACATCAAGGTGTTTCAAGACTGCCCAGACTGCACTTGAGAGCTGAGCTCTGAGGATCTCTGCTATGTAGAGTGGGGTCACAGGGCATCCCAAAGGCTTCCCTCATGAACATTCGCCCCTGGCGGCTGCTCTGTGTTCTGGCTAAGGTCCCTGCAACTGTGTAAGCCCAGGAGTGACCCCCATGAAAAGGAGTGGAAAAGAGTCTTCTGGGTGTGCAAGCCGTGTGGCCGATGGCTGATGGACAAGCTACCTGTCACCACGTGTGGGAAGAGGGGGAGCTCATGCAGCAGGCTGCCAGCTGTCCCCACACCATCCTGTCCCCAGCATCTCCTCTGGGATTCTAGCCCCGTTCCCTGTTCCCTGTGGGCTCCAACACAACAACCCTGGTCACCTGCTCATCTTCTCTGGGTTCCCCTTTGCCCTGGGGGCACAGACGCAGCCTGGGCAAGGACAGCAGGCAGGTAGGGGGCCCGAGGACCCACGGGGGGTGAGAGGCATCCTCCCAGAGTGGACCTTACTTGCAAAGGAGGCACGGTCCTGAGGACACAAAGAAGGTCCTCAGGGATCCGGGGTCCCAGTCTGAGCCTGTTGTCATGGTCAGAAGGCAGAGTCACGCTGGCCTCTGCCTGGGAGTGGGGGGTGGGGAGCTGCTAGATTTCTTAGGAGCTCTGTCTCTGACACCTTTGTTCTTGCTAAGGAGTCATTGCTTGAGTGATGCTTTTGCTGTTTTCCTGATGAAAGTAATAATGCAGCCTACACAGTGCTAGAGTGATTATTTTTTTAAAAAACCAGTTGCTTAGCTGGCTTTGCAGCAATGAACTACAAAGAAGAGTAGCCAGGCAGCTAGGTTCTGCTAGGATCAGGAGGGATGGGTAATTCATACTCGTGACAGCAAACACACGCAGGCGCCCAAGTCATAGAAAGAGTAACAAGTGTTTCTGTGTGCTGCATGTACAGGTGTAGGAACTGCACACGCAGACACATCTATCTACACTTCAGGCACACACACTTGTTACGGATGTCTGGGGTTTAATTGGGTACAGGCGTCAACTGGCAGCAGCTTTATCTACGCTGTTCATGGTCTACATCTTCTCAGAGGTAGCGAACCCAGGGCCAGGAGAAAGTGGGGAAGAAAAGGCTGTTTACGGGCTTGATGGGATTCTTAGGGGCAACGAGCTTAGCCCACTTCTGTGTGCTACCAGGGTGACCCCCTGGGCCAAGAGGTCACAGCCAGCTGGGCAGCGGACAAGGGTGATGTGCAGCTTGGAGAGGCCCCTCCATGGTGTGCGATGAAGCCAGATTGTAAAGGAAAGGGTTGAAGACTGGGAGCTGGGAGCCGGAGCCTCAGGCCAGTGCACTCTGCTGTAGGCTCCCCAGTCTGAGGGCCCAGTACTCATCTGGCTTGTGTGTCACCACAGAAGGGACAGACTGCTTTTGCCTCTGGAGAGTACGTGTATATGGCTTGTGTGCATGTGTACGTGTGTGCACATGTGTGGCATGCATACATGTGTGCATGCCTATGAATGTGTGTGTGCTTGAAACTCTAGGGTAACAAAAAAATGGAGACTAGTACACACACTAGATATAAATCTCCTCCTTATGGACTTTATGAGGTAAGCACCTGAACACATGGACATGGTTGTTTTTATAAAACTATTCCTTATACCAATTTTATTAATCTTTAATCATCATTTAAAAGTTTTTGGTGAATAGCCCTTATCTGTATAAAGTGAAGTTTATAGATTTGTGTAACATTTGCTCATAAAGTGGGAAAATATATATATGTTTGAGCATCAGGAGGACTGTGGTGACCCAGCAGAGGGTGTTGGTCATACCTGCCAACTACTACGCTTTACAACGTGCAAGAAGGACATCTTGGCAAATATTTTTGTAACCCTTGTTTTTAAAAAAAAACAAAACAAAACAGAGAAGTGTTTGTTGTTACTATAGCAACTTGGAGCAAAGGCGCAAAGACGGCAGCGCCCTCGCGCTGCGCCAGCCCTGAGCCTGCTTCCGTGGCTGACGACGCCGGGGTGTCCCTCGCTGCAGGTGCCCTGCGACGGTGCCCCCGGCTAGCAGGTGACTCTGGCCCACAGGCCGCCACCAGCACTGTCACACTGCTCGCCCCCTCTTGCCCCCTCGCCCCCTCGCCCCGACCCCACCCTCTCCTGCGGCCCTGGCACGATCTGCTCCTGCTGCTGCTGCTTCTGCAGGTTTCGGCAGAGTGGATTTCTTTCCATCGTGTTTTGGCATCTGTTTGAATTCCAGATTCTAAAGTTTCCAAGTCCTTACATGTAAAACAAATAAAATAGTGAGCTCTCTGTACACGCACACACACACACACCCCGAGCTCGCTCCAGCCTGGGCGAGGACAGCCACAAGCCTGTCAAGTGATTTCAGCCTGTTGGCTCTTGCTTTGGGGAGACGAGTCTTCCAGATGCACATCTTGCAAGGCCTCCGTTCCTGTCCTCCCCACACCCCATTCCAGCAAACACTGGCCGGTGTAGGCACGTGAGAAGGTGCTGGGCCTTGGGACAGGTGGGGGTGATGCGCTAAGCCCCGCGCTTTGCCCCTGCAGCCTGGGGGGCTCCGGGAGGAGACAGGAGGTGCCAGAGCATTGTCCTGTGTCCCTGGGTGCTGCTGGTCCCGGTGATGCTGCCCAGAGTGGAGGCCTGCGGGGCCTCTGCCCCCCGTGAACCGGCACGGGGGACCCAAGATGTCCTGTTCTCCAGTAGTGAAGCTGAGTGAAGAAGACCAGTAGGCGTCCACCTGAGAGTTTCCCGTCCAAATCATTCCGAGTTGCTCTGACGGTTCGGGAGGGTCCTGGCCACCTGGCGAGGTTGCAGAGGCCTGAATGTGTTTGGCCACCAAGCCCATCTGCTTCTTCCTCACCGCTTACGTCCACCCGTCTGCGCAGCAAGGCCCTGGTGCGCTGCTCACGATCCTTCTTCGGGGTTCAGACAAGCAGGTTCATGGACTTCACAGGCCAGCTGCCCGAGCAGCTGTCAGCTCAGGCGGGAGCCCGAGGAGGAACTTGGGGCCCGTGTGCACAGCTACGAGGAAAGCATGAGAAAGAACCTTGGAAATCCAGCCAAGCCTGTGCTGCCTGGCAGAGGCGTTCCCGAGCACTCAGGCCTCGGCGCCAGGGCAGAGTCTCCTCTTCCTCAGGAACTTGGCCCAACCCCGTTCACTGTTGAATTTCACCTGCTGCTTTGGCTCCATGATCCCATTTAAAGCTCTGCTGCCTCCATCCCGTAAGCACGCGCTGAGATCCGCACACACAAGGTGATGTGGTCGTGGTCCAGCCGCTAACGAGGTGGCAGGGATTGGATGTAGGTTTGTGTGACCCCAAGTGTGTGCTTGCCACACTCCACTCTGCCCTGTGGGGCTTTGGTAAGCGTCGCAGAGCTGGTACTGGATGGAAATTCAAGATTTCGTCCAGTGCTGTGATGTTGGGACAAGGCAGTAGTGTGTGCATGTGTGTATGTGTGCACACGTGCATGCGTGTGCGTGCACTCATGTGCTCTTGCCCTCATAAAAAGGAAGTGCACATACAAAGGGAGACAAAGGAGATGCACACCCATGGATCTCCGTGACCAGCAGCTGGGGACCTGCAGATCATCTTTTATTATAATTTTTCCACTTCCGAAAGCATCAATGAACCCAGCACTCCACTTTCATAGATGTTTGCTGTCCCAGTTTTACCTAATTTTGGCCATTTGTTAGACTCCCATCTGCGAGGACCACTGGTGCCCCGTAGAAGCCTACGTGCTGTGGGAATGTCCCGCGAGGAATCCACGGGCACCGTGGATGCTGGAGATGAAGCTTGGGAGACTGAGGAGTGGGATTTTTGTTGTATTTATTTTTACTTGATTTAAAGTTGAATTCAAGTAGCCACAGGGGTGGGGCTCCCGGTTCTGTACTGGGAAATAACTATTGACAGGGCTGTTTCCAAACATTTAAACGAATCACCGCATCCGTGTTTTCACGAACTACCCATTGGAAGAATTTACAGGATACAGACTCGGAACTGTGTCTAAAGCCTCAGGGGGCGCAGGTGCCGACCCACGTGAGAACGGGGAGAGTCCGAGGAACGGTGTGAAGCGACCCCACTGTTGCTCTGGGGCCCCGAGCCAGCATCTGGGCTCCATGTGCTGGCGGGGGCGCAGATCCCCGAACCGCGTGAGCATCTGTCACCTGGGACCGGGTCGGGAGCCCTCCCTCCGGCGCTGCTCTCATCTCCCCCGGGGCCGTGTTCCCACCGAGGCCTGCTCCTCCGGGCCCTGCTGGATTCTCCCCCGCGGTGCACAAGGCGGCAGCAGGGGTGGGCACGCGACGTGAGCTGGTTCGACAGGCCGGCCCAAGAGCTTCCCAAACTGCCTGCACCCAAGAATGCCTGGGCAGGTGGGCACCTCTGCATGGTCCCAAGGTCCCGACCCTGCGGGCCTGGTGTGGTTCTGGGTCCTACCACCTGGGCCCCGGCCCCAGCCACCTGGACTAACAGGTGCTGGGGCCACGTTCTCCACCCTCGTGTCCACTGAAAACCACCCAGGGAGCTTCCCCGTGGCTGAGAGCCCTGGGGAGCCTGGGTGTGTGACGGATTTATGTGTCAGCATCTACTGTATTAGAAGTTAAAACAGGGCAGCCCGGGTGGCTCAGCAGTTTAGCGCCGCCTTCAGCCCAGGGCCTGATCCTGGAGACCCGGGATCGAGTCCCATGTCGGGCTCCCTGCATGGAGCCTGCTTCTGTCTCTGCCTCTCTCTCTCTCTGTGTCTCATGAATAAATAAATAAAATATTTAAAAAAGAAGTTAAAACAAATTTATTCATATGTATTTCAATTCAATTAAAAATAATAAATGCATATGTGTTACTATTTACGGTAGCATAAATAGTAAATAGTTTTTATTAAAGCTAGCTATGTTTTCCAAAAGAGAAAGGAATTAGTGAGAAGAGGGGCATTAGTGCACATTTGTGTAAATCTCTGGCTTCACAGAGGGGCAGCCCGGCTCTCATGTCACTTCTGCGCCCCGTCTGTCCTGGCTCGCCCTCTGCGGCACATGGGGAGAGGTCTGGCCCGTGCACAGGCCCGTGAACATGCTCACATACACACACGTGTGTAGGGGGAGGCAGGAGGGACCTTTTCAGATTATTACAAGTGTTCTTCTTTTAATCCACACAAAAACTTGACAAGTTGTGGTTTCTTCAAGACGAATGGAAATGTTGAATCTGAAACCTCATCAGTGAACTTTTCACGCTCCCTCACACTGGAAATCACTGGTGGGTCTCATACTCTGACTGGATCTTCTATCCACCTCCAATTTCCCAATGTCATGCATTAGTCATTGGAAGATATTGGTTTACCAAGATGGTTTACTGGCTTTTCTACATGTTGGCACTTTGGAGGGACCAGATTGAAATGGCCATGGCCAGACCACATGGAGACGTAGGGCTGAGCCTGCAGCAGCCAGTCGACAGCGAGCAGCCCTGGGAGCCACCTGCTGCAGGAAGCCAGATCCCCACCTCCAGGGCCAATCCTGGGGGTCAAATGGCAGCCCCAAGAATGATCGCCCCCACACAACTGGGCTCCATGAAGGACAGCAGCTCTCATTTCTGCCCCCGTCTTTCCAACTTAGGAGCGACCAAAAAAAGCCAGACGTGTCCCGATGGACCACATGGGACTCCCATTCCTGGTAACCTCACAGGATCCCCAGCCCAGGCCTCCCCAGGGCACACCTGGGCCTTCCTGCTCTCCATGCAAAGCTCCCCTCCTCCACCTGCCCTGAGTCCCCTCCAAATCCACGTGCTGATGGCTGACCCCCTGGCAATAGCAAGCTCAGAATAAATACGCTTGTCCCTCTCAGCTGGGTGGTCTGCAATTATTTCCACTTTCAGGTTATGCTTTCCAGAAAAAACACATTTGTTTATTGCTACCCATGTCACCAGGAAGTCTTTAAATATTGTGACACTCCCAAGTTCACAATGTTGGATCAAAGTGTTTCAAAATCTTAATTTTTACCTGAAATCTCCAATCTAATCATCAGCAACCAATACTATGAGTTCTTTTCCTTGGAGTGACGGCCAGCTCTCAAGTTGAACAATGTAACCTGCCTCTCAGGTGCTTGTCAGGTAAAAACTCTGTCCATTAAAAGAAACAAACAAACAAACCAAGGTGGGCAGTTCAGCTCTGGTCTCCAAGGGTGGGTGGGAAGCTGGCCCTGAAGTCTGTGGTCACCCTGATGTGTGGCTTCAGGAAGGACATTCTTAAGTGGAACTGATTTTGTGTTTCTGCGGGCCACACGGGCCATGCGCACCTGCGGTGGAGGTTGTGTGTGGCTGGAGGGTGTCCCTGTAACCCAGACACAAATGCCATCGCAAGGATCCCTGGGAATTTCCTTGTGGATCGATGCGGAAAGCCACATCCGTAAGGCTCTTTATAAGGCGAGACTGTTGTAAGCTGGTAGACAACTGCTTTCCAGGAGGCGAATTCACTGACAGTGATGTTTTGATGATTGCGGGTCCCACCTCGGGTTCACCCGCCCAGGGCTTCTGGGCCTCACATGGGAGCACCTGTTCCCGCAGACAGACGTGGGGAAGGTCCCCCGTGCTCTGCCCTCAATGGCCATTCCAGGCTCCTCCCTCAGTAGCTGATGTGTCCCCACAGTGCTCCAGGGGCTGCTTCCCTGGATAGTGGGACCTGGGCCCGGGGGCCTCTCTGATGACCACCAGCAAGGTCCCCTCCCACCCCCTCTGGAGCTCTGCTGCCCGGGGCTCCGATTCTAGCATCTTTAACGTGATGACTAAGGAAGCAGCCGGCAAACCCAGAAATGGAAGAGTCCACACGTAGTATCAAGAATAATTTCATTTTTCCAAATTCATTACCCTTCCCTCACTATCTACATTGGTTTCAAGTATCCAGAGAGTCTAGTAAATAAATGGTTTTATATGACTGAATATTCTAGAAATTGCCATCTATCGAGAGAGAGCTAAGTCTGCTTTTCTCCCATTGACCTGATGACCAGGCTACCGAGTCGTCCTCGAAACAACCACCGAATTTCACAAGTGTGTCAATTTCACTCACACTCAGAAAAGCACAATGTCCAAAATGCTGGATATTTCCCAGAACAAATCATAGCTTTACGTCCCGTGGTTCACAATATCCTGACATATCCAGGACTTGCCATCAGTGTCCAAGAACCCGGCTCACTGACGGGTGTGAATTTTGTGTGGGCCTAGTGGGGCGTCCTCACCAATGCAGGGTATGTCACCTACTATTCCAGGGACCGGGTCACAGTAGCAATATTACGTACAGCCTGTAGATTGAATCGGACTTCAAATCCTAACAATGAAGATAGGCTTGTAATAGAAGTCCTGGCAGGACGTGAATGGCATTTAAAGGCAATTGAGGGTTTTTTTTTCCTTCCAAAGCTAATAATGAATTTCAAGTCTACAAACTGGCCTTTTTATTGACACTGTTTTTTATTTAACACGTGAGACCAATCTCTACGCAATTGCCTCCTTCACTGGTCCTGGGAGCCATTAAATCTGCAGCCTGGGTTTTTAATCTTAGCCATTAATGTTTACAATTCAGCATGGACCCTATGTATGTAATATTCGTTGGACCTGTAATTTCTTAGGTATGTAAAACACAAGAGAATGGGGGAAAAAGGAACCAGAGAATGCTCTTGAAATTTAGATACAGATCCCTCATTTCCAAATTAACAGACACTAGGTAAACGGGCGACATCTATGTGCCATGGCAGGTGGCACAACACTGACTAAGCCGCGCACTCAGCGGTGTCCAGGGCCCCCCCTGCCCTGCCGCCCACAGGTCATTCCGTGCAGTGCTTTTGGAAAGCTGGTCATCCACCCCTACAAGGATGGTGAACTACCTGACTCTCCAGGATCCTGGGCCTGTGGTAGGAGAACCCCCTTCCTCAGTTGGAGCGGACGGGAGGGAACTGGGGCAGGTGCATGGCTCTTCCTCAGGCAGGAGGCTGCCTCTCAAGGGGTTTGGGCACGACTGACCTAGAATAGCAGACAGAACTCGTTTGATTAGACTCTCATTGGAGGCACAACAGGAAGAGACACCGAGGGGGTCACCCTTTCCTTAGTGACTCACCAGCCTTGGGTGCAGGAGGAGGATCCCGTTGAGGGTGTGCCGCAGGGCAGGCAGGCTGGCAGGGCGAAGGTGCTTCACCCACTGCTTCCTGACCCCGGTGGTCGGCGGAAGGGGTCCTGTCCCTGCTTCCCTGGGAGCCTGAGGCCGGGTCCTGTCCCAGAGGAGGGTCCCTAGCATCGCCGCCCCACGCAGACCACAGCTATGGAGCCGCTATGGGAGCACAAGGACATCATCCAGAAGATGGGACACAGGCACAAGTGTGTGACATGGAGACAGGAAACGAGTGAGAGCAGCTGGGATGAGGATGAGAGGGAGACAAGACGAGGCCCCACTTCCCTGAGGACTCCCTCCAACCACGGCCTCTGACATCCCCTGCCTGAGAAGATGCATCATCAAGAGGCTGCAAATGACGAATTGTCCCATTGAAAGAGTCTGCCCATGGAACCTGCAACAGAGTCTTCCCATGACGGCGGAGGTGGTCCCCTTATCGGAGCCTCCCCAGCCCCTGGAAGACGAAGCCGAGTCGAGCCCCTTCACCTCCCAGATGAAGTCCTCTGCTGGGCCCTGGTCCTGCCCGGGGAGGGGGACGTCTGCACATCACCCCCCTCATGTGGCCCTGGCCCTGTCTCCTTGTCTGTGTGGCACAGGTTTCTATCCCTGCTGTCAGTACAAGCAGCCCCGTTACTGTGACTGCTTGTGTGTCGCCCGAGGTCACCTTGGGTGGAAGCTTGCACCCCTGGCTGAGTGAGATGGGGGAAGGTTCTAGTTCATTCCCAGTTTGGAGGTATTTTCCATCCAGAAGGGAGCATGGGGAGCTCCCTGCACCGAGAGACCTGTGTCCACATTTCTGATTTTCTGGAAAGCATTTGTTCTAAAGGAATAGGTTGTACTTCTGACACTGGGTGGTTGACACACGAGTGAATGTGAATGCTGTACGGGCGCAGCATAAACCTACTTCTCTGTAACTTTGCTGAGACGGTGACCCCTGGCTCGGTCCCCACGTCCCTCTCGTCTGGCCGGGGGACTAACAGAGCTTCGGGAATGCTGACAAACTGCACGCGTCAACAGCAGGGCCAGCATAGGGGGTGGCTTCTGGACGAATGAGCGGTCGCCCCGTGCAGTCCCCACAGCCTCGGCTGGGAGGACCAGCCTGTGCCCATCCTTGCCACCCTCGAGCCAGGTCCTCATCTGAGCCCCGGCCCTCAATTCCAGGAGTTTCTCGGGGCTCCGGCCCTCTCACAGGCTGGGATGTCCTGCTCGGCAGGCCTGAGGGGCGGCCGTTCCCGACGTAGAAACAGCAGCTCGCAGGCTCAGGGTGGTTTGTGCTGCTAGAAAAAGCCAGTCAAGCTTGAAAACAAAAGCGTGCCTGTTGCCCGCGCGCCAAGCTCGAACAATACCGGCTCCGGGGCTGAGTAGACTCCAGGCCCTTCAAAGCTGCAAGGCTTTGAGCTGAAACGCATGACTCATGAAAGGATCACACGAACCCAGTTCACACAAAAAAGCCCGAACCACGAGGCAGCTGGTGGTGAGACTCCCCTGCGTGAGAAACCTCCTGCCAGAGCTTCCTCTGGGATGTTCAAGGCGACTCCCCGGGTTGTGAGTCATTAGAAATAACCCCTGGATTGGCAAGAACACTTAAAAAAAATACACAATTGGAAGTGAACGGGGTTTGTATCGCTCCTCCGTGGGTTGAATGCAAGGTGTCACCCACTGCTCTCCATCAAGCGGGCCACACGTCGAGGGGTGGCGGGCACAGCTGCCGAGAGATGCCATCCAGCACCCAGTGGGGCAGCCGGATCCCACCTGCAGCCCCGCGGCCTCGGGCAGGGCTCCCTGCCGCCAGGCGGAGCCAGTCCGGGAGGTGGGAGACTTTGAACTCCAGACCTGAGGCTGCGGTTCGTGCGCCCCGGGCGCCTGGACACAGGACGCACCCCTTTGTTCTTTGTGCGTTGCTAGGGCGAATGGGATCTCAGCGTGCATTCCTAGTGCAAGCACACACCAGCGGTGCAGGCAATGCTTAGAAGAAGGACTCGGCCCTCGTGGGGGAGCCGGCGCTTCCTGCCTCCGGTGACCAGCTCGTCCAGTGGAGGAAACCTGAGATCCAGGTTGTCCCCTGTGACAGCGGCCGAACCCACAGCCGGGCACCTACGAAGTCGGCGTTATGTCCCGGGGAAACAGGAGCCCTGCTGCGGAGCTGATCATTCTCACGCACAAACAGAACAGTCTCTCGGACGCCCTCAGTCCTGTGTGCGGGTACGACGGATGCTAACGTGCGGGAGTGTACACGGCAGCCTGAGAGCGGAACAGGTCCGTGTCGAATGTGCCCGCAGTTGTATCATGAGCCCGGAGCCGAGCGTGTAGAGCGAGGCGGGTACGCTGACATCTTTCTGAGTGAAAGTAAGGACAATACGGCATTCCTCGCGATGAGGTCTGTTGGTAGAAACTAAGATTTTATCTTCACTCGTGGCAAAGAAATGTCACCTGAGGGGCCTAATGGTCTACTGAATTTGGAAGTGTCCCCGGGGAAAATGATCGATCCCTGGACTATCGGTGCCCATCTGAAAAGCAAGGATCCTCTGGCACGTACTGACTCGGGTCAGTTTTTGATTCCTTCACCTATCAAGACAGTAGACGAGATTCAAACAAAAACTGCCTCGATTACAGAGGTCAGAGCTGTAACGTTCAGAGATCAAGACCCCGGTGCCCGAAAGACTGGTCTGTTTCCTACCCACTGGTCCGTGAAGGCTCTTTGGGGGTGTCCTGCATTGTTTACGTTACATGTTGGATTCATGACGAGCTCCGCGTTGATTTGTATCCCCCTAAATGGCTCTCGGAGGAAGGGGAGGTCCTGGCCGCCCAGGGCAGGTGGAGGGAGGGGGGCAGGAGGTGAAGCGGCTCTCACCTGGCGCGCTCCTGGGCAAGGTCAGGAAGTAACCTCTGGGGCCAGCTTTATTCAGCGCCCCGCACCCCTGCGGGAGTCGGTGCATTCAAAGATGCCCCAGGACTGGCTGGAGCCGTCCTCACGGAAAGGCGAGATCACCGTTAGCCGCCGGCCCCACGGGCTCTCGCCGGGACCCCGACAGCTGAACGCATGGATCAGACCCCAGAGGCTCCGGGGCTCCCGGCATGCGACAGAGGGCCCCAGGGACGTAGGGCCCGCAGCCCTGCCTGCCGTCAGTGGGTGGACTCCCTGTCCCCTCAGAGGCTGGCACACCTGCTCGTCCACAGTCACGCCAGCAAATATCACAAATACAGTTCATTGAGTATATTTTGTGTTAAAAATATAAAGCTTGAGCAACATTTTTCTGTTTGGGAAATAGATCGAGGAAGCAGCAAATAGAAACAGAAATTTGTGTGCGGGGCAAAGGTCATGAATCTCTAAACGACTGATGGGTTGGAACCTCAGTGCAGTTACAGGCAAGCCTCACACGGTCTGGGGCTTGGGGTAGAAATAATCATTAGCTTTATCTCTGAAAGAGCTCAAACAAACCCACTTGGAAGTCTGGCCGGCTCAGAGGCGAGGGAGTACTTGAGACGGCAGCGGCTGCTGGTGTTTGCTGACTGTCAGCCGCCCGCCTGGGGCTGTCTGCGGCCGATGCCCCCACGGTCTCTGTTGTTCTCCAGCCCCACTGACTTTGTCTCGGGGACAGGGACAGCGGAGAGGCCCTGTGCCTGGCCCTGCCCTGCCCTTCAGAGCTTCTTTGATAAGAGGCTGCTCTGCCCTGTGTGGTGACCTTGGGAGGGGTGGTTATTGACTTGCTGGGGAAGGAGTTTAAAATGGTTTTCTCCTTAGACTAAGTTCTGTAAAGAAAAGAATGCCCAGATACCGCCTTGCAGAATGGAGCTGTCTCGTTACCACTCGGGTTCTAAACCTGCCTAATTATTTATTGAGTTACTACAAGTGTTTGTACATAGTTTCATTATCTTATCATTCACGTGTTCCATAAGCACAGACTGAGCATCTGCCACAGGCCAGGTGTGTGCTGGATGGGGCAGGTGTGTGCTGGGTGGGGCAGGTGTGTTCTGAGTGGGACAGGTATGTGGTGGGGAGGATGTGTGTGCTGGGTGGGGCAAGTGTGTGCTGGGTGGGGCAGGTGTGTGCTGGGTGGGGCAGGTGTGTGCTGGGTGGAGCAAGTGTGTGCTGGGTGGGGCAGGTGTATACTGGGTGGGGCAGGTGTGTGGTGGGGAGCAGGTGTGTGCTAGGTGGGATAGGTGCCTGCTGGATGGGACAGGTGTGTGCTAGGGGGCAGGTGTGTTGCTGAGGATATGCCTCCACCCACAAAGAGTTTGCATTCTCACAGTGATACTGATGCTGCAGGACAGTGGAGGTCCCAGGTGCGCAGCTCTGCAGGTATGGATGGGGCCCTCCTGCCATGCTGGAGCCTGGCCACTCCACTTCCCTATTCGCAGGTGCCTGTGTCCTATTCCCCACCCAGAAGCCTCCCAGGACAGGAGGTTTGGCCACGTCTGGTGGATTCAGCTAGCATAGCACATTGTGCTTTGCAGGGTAAATGACTTAAACGGATAAACAAATGGGTTAAATGACATCCAGCTGTAAAGATGTACCTGCTTTTGCGTTTTTGTTTCTGAGTGAAAGGAGAAGCCCAAATGATGAGTCTTATGTCACCCGTTGTAGAGGTGAGGAAGCGGACTCCTGCAAACATCTTCGGGTGTCGGTAAGAAATCGTGATGACAGGACCAGCGCTTCTGCAGTGCCCTTGTTTGTAAAGCTCACCAAGTGGGGCGAGAGGAGAGCAAAGCTGTGCATCCTGGCTCCTGGAGGACATGTGCCCAAGAGGGGCACCTGCCCGGGCAGGGTAAGTCGGGTGCCTGCTGTCCCCCAACACTGAGGGAGTTGGGCTTTTTCCCTCCCAGGACCTGCCCCACCCACCTAATAACACAGCCACATGCTCTGTATGGCTCAGGGGCTTTCTCAGGATGAGCACTGGACTTATGAGTGAGGAACACTTAGGAACAGAGGTTAGGAAGCCCCCTGGGCTGGATCCCAGTCCTGGCCGTTGAGGGAAAGAACCTCAACCAGTACTTGGCAGTGCTTGGCCGCTTTAAAGCCTCTAACGGGTCATAGTTTCATTCAATAAACACTCCTGAGTATCTTCCGGCACCCCAGCGGGGAGGGAGGCCAGCAGGTCAGCAGCTGGTGGACAGAGAGGGGCCCTGCCTGCCGCAGTTGCACCCTGATCCCAGAGAAGCTCGTCCCTTTGGCCCTTGGGCAGGATGAAAACAGACTCTTTTAGAGGCAAAACATGTGTGAGTCGAGAAACAAGTACCTCTCGGCAACACGTATTTTGGGGGTTTCCAAGTTCAGCGCAGAAGGGTAATAAAATGGTAGATCTGTTTGCCCGATGCAGGGCGCTGGCGAGCATCCACGGAGCGAGTCTCTGATTTGCTCAAGAGTTCCAAACGCAGCAGGAACCGGAGGATCTGCCCTTTCTGTCCTCCTGGTCCCAGGGCCCAGACCTGGGTGACTGGGCACTCAGGACTCTTGGGCACCGGGCGAGGCAGGTCTTCACCCGCCCGGATCTGGCTGCACAGCCCACCTCCTCCTGGGCCTCTGACAGCCCAACAGCTTACCTGGGACACAGGCTTCGCTCAGGAGTTCCTGACCCGAGCAGCCGTGGAGTCACCCCTGGGAAAGCTGCGGAGGCCGGGCCTGCTTCTGGCAAAAGACCTTTTGCTGAAAGAAATGTCCGCCTCCTTTAGCTCCTGGGATACCTGATTGCTCTGAACCATCATAAAGGACTGAAACTGCTGCCAATAAATATTCTTGAACGCAGATGCCCAAATTGGCAGTGCTGCAGAAAAGACCTTTTCTGATTTTATTTGTCTCCTCTCATCACCTTAAGAATCGTTATAGCTTTATTTCTAACATACCAGGAGCCCAATTTTTAAATGGTCGGATCAAAAGTCAACGTTTTATGGGAAGAAGTTGTTGATATACGTATTAAGTGAAAAGCTTCACCATGCAGGGTCTCCTTTGCAAGCTCACATGCTCCAGCAACGGCGTCCTAGCTACACAAGCTGTCAGCTGCACGCCGTCCCCGGACAGTGACCAGCCTCCCGCAGGGCTGAGGCTGCAAACCTCCTTTCTGCACTCTGGAACCGCTTTTCTGCTGGAAGAAGAGTGGATTTTGTTACAGACCCAGGGAAAACCCAGAGCAGAAGCAATAGGAGACAATGACATTTTTAAAGTCATATGTAAAGTCATTGAATTATATCTCCTCCCAAAGTGTTTTTTGGGCTAACACATGGTTATCTGTATGCTCACATGTCACAGGTTTATGGGCAATGTGGAGCTCTTCTTATATTTTCCAAGGACATATATGTATGGATACGTAAGAGATTTACTGTAGAACTTGGCTCACGGTTGTTCAGACGGAGAAGTGCCATCATCTGCCCTCTGCCACTGGTGAGGTTGAGTCTGAGACCCGGGGGCCTGAGGACAGAGCGTAGGAGGGGTACACAGCGTAAGTCCTGGTCTGAGTCAGGAGGCCAGAGAATCAGAGCACTGGTGTCTGCGGACGGGAGAAGTGGACGCCTCAGCTCCAGCAGAGAATTTGCCCCTCCTCTGCCTTTTGCTCTATTCAGGCCCGCCCAGGGTTGGATGAGGTCCATGGACACGGATGCCGACCCTCTTCCTTACTCAGTCGACTCGTGCCAGGGCTAATCTCTTCCAGAAACATCCTCACAAAGACACCTGATCTTTAACTGGCCATCCGGGCATCCTTTGGCTCATTCAGGTCGATGCAGAATTACCCATCACAATTCCATCCTGGTACTTTATTGACTTTCAATATTGGTGATTAAAAAAAAAATGTGATTTCATCTAAAAAGTCTGAAATGTACAACCAGCAGGAATGTTGAAAGCCTTTCCGTTCCTGCAGCCAGGCTGCAGGTAGTGGAGTGCAGCCCGCTGGGCTGGCCAAGAGGGTGAGGCTCCCCGTCCCCCTATCCCTGGGGCTGATACATGTCTGCTGTGGCCCCTGTCTCAGGGGGTCATGGGGGGTTGGCTCAGACCGTTGAATTCTCACCCAGTCTCATCAGGTTGGGACTCTATCTTACAATAATTTGACACATTTAAAATTACTCCTCTGTTCTAAACAAGATTAACAGTTAATAACCTCTTGCTGATGCCCTTATTTTGTCTGATATTTCGATTTCTCTCTAATACTTTCTCCAGAATTTCTTGCCCTGAACAGCCACATCAAATAGCATTGATGCTGTTTGCCCACTAATTCTGTTTAGGTCGAGTGATGTCCCTTGGACCAAACTGCTCATCACTCACCTTGGCCCAATGCTCACTGGACCAAGCAGGTTCTCTCCAGAGCTTCTGCCCTGAGAAGCACAGGACAGATGTCAGCGGGTGGAGCAGGTGTTAGGTCTTGTGCAGAGGGGGCTGCCAATGCAGTTACAGGCGAGGGGAGACGGGAGCAGAAAGTGGGGAGCATGCCACCCAGCAGGGGAGTGGCCTCCGTTCCCTGCCCCATGCCTGTGGGGCTGGTGCTTCTGTCCTAGTTTTTCACCACCACCGAGGTAAGTGTCCATCACCCGGACTGACAGCCTCTCTCCTTCCCCTCCACTTTGGATGGGCCTTCACTCCAACAGGCTACACAGATGGCAGGACCTGGCTCTTGGGACCAGTGCAGAGCCAACCCAGCCCTTGCCAGCGTCTCCCCCACTCCAGCTGGACGACTCTGCAGCTCCAGCACCCCCAAACACCCCCAGCCTGGAAGACCCATCAGCAAGGGGGCCCAGGCGTGTCACCTGTCCTCTGAGCATGTGCTGGGGCGAGCTGGAGCCCGAGGAAACGGGGTGTCAGCAGGAGCTGGTGCCAGTGCAGCCAGTTACCCAGGACTCTGTGCCTCATCTCCACCCACACAGCACGGCTGAAAATTGCTACAAGTGGCCTCAAGCTCAGGGTGGCTTCCCTGCCCATGCACCCATGCCCCCATCCGTAACGATCATCTGTTTTCCACCCACGTAGATATGGCCCATTTCATCTTCTTACATGTGATGCAAAACTGTCCTTCACAAGAAATCTCATTTCATTGTTTCTACTTATAATAAAAAATACTAAGTCAGTCCATGTTCTTAGGGACGTTTATAAAAACACATTTAGGTCTCTACTAGGAAGGGCATATGGCTCTAGTTTACAGATAGTAAAACTCCAAAAAGAGGGAAAGCTTTTGAATAAAGTAACTACTTTTCCTTCCGGGGTCTGAGGAGCTCTGCCGGGAAGTGTGAACGTGGCACCGACCTTTGCGGGTCGGCACGTGGTAGTGTCACATCACTGGGGGAGCAGGTTCTCTTGTCTGGAACAGCGCAGGTGATGGGCGAGGGGTGTGCTCTCTCCCTGCTCGCCCTGAGCATCTGGACCATGGCCGGGATGGGCCTTGGGGCCACGGTGAAGTTGCTGCCACCCAGTGCCACACCCGGGATGAGTGCAGGGGAGGCTGGGGAGGAGGGGAGTCACCCCACAGCCCCCGGGAGGTGCAGGGGGAGGCGTGGTGGCTGGGGGCTTGGGGGCACTTCGGAGCGGCTGCACCCTCATGGCACAAGGTATTTCAAACACAGAGTTAATGTCTTCTAACATAAAAAGTTAAGGGTGAATTTACTCACATCACC
The DNA here is from genome assembly GCF_048164855.1 of Canis lupus baileyi. Classification (NCBI taxonomy): domain Eukaryota; kingdom Metazoa; phylum Chordata; class Mammalia; order Carnivora; family Canidae; genus Canis; species Canis lupus. The sequence goes on from NC_132838.1 coordinate 56,593,606, forward strand.
CTACAATCGTGAGTCTGATCTCAACTCAAAAAAATCTCACCTTCAGAAAATCAAGCATCCTTTTTAAAACTCTCCTTTTCTGTCTTGGTCAAGGAACCCTGCGCTGGGGAAGCAATACGTGCGACCACACGTGCTGGGTCGCGGGGCCCAGCTCAGCAGCTCCCGTTTCCCGCCCTGATGCAGCCTGGACTGGCCAGCGTCCTGCTGAACAAACTGTAGGAGAAAAAGGCTAATTGATCCCCGGAGGGAGACATATGGTGCTTTCAGGATCTTTGACTTTTAAAATATTTGTTTAGAGCAAACATTTGCAGGCCCGTGAAGGGCTATTCCCTGATTCCTCTCGACCTTCAGTGACCTCCCTCCCAGGGCACATTACTTCCTCCCCAAGGGATGATTACACTCAAGAAGATTTTACTTATTCCTCGGGAGTCTGTTGGAGTTCACACATGTCTTAAAAATCAACCCCGGGCCCAGAGCATCCGTGCCCGCCCTGTGAGCACCACTGTTCTGCAGGCCACGTGGGCCCGTGCACCGATGGTCACAGGTGGGGGGCAATTCCTCTCCCACCGCTGACACTAACACCTTGTAGCCCCAAAAACCGACCCTCACACTTCCCTGTGTTTGTAGGTGCGGGCTTATAAGCTCCTCCCAAGAGTCCTCAGGGGCGAGCAAAGCACACACAACACAAGGTATTTCAAACACGAAGCACGTGTAATGCCCAGCACGTGCATGTAACCCGCATTTCCGTGCAACCCCCAAGTGTGTCCCATGAGGTGTAAGGTAAAAATAAAGGCCTCTTAAGAAATGTCTTGAGCAAATGATCGTGCATGGTGTGGCTCATCCGTTTCCTCACACTGGAAGGTGTTTCAGGTACACACAAGGCTGGACGGCAGACGCAGGAGAAAGAAATAGCCCTGAGGCCGAGCGCTCGCAGCTTCCCATGCAACGCAGGTGCCTGTCGCTAATGCTGAGTCGTGCCCGTGTCGTCTGCACCCTGCGCTCCTGTCTTTGGTGCTCACCATCCCAGGCTTCGGGCCCCGTGAAGGTCCATCTCTCGTTGCACACGACGGGGAGGCGGGTGAGGCTGCAGGCGGCAGCTCTGGGTCTCTCAGCCCCGTGTGAAGAGCCCTGGGGCCTCCAGGACCCCCGACCACAGGGAATGCCCCACGCGAGGGTGAGATCGCCCCTGGGATGAAGCTGCTTGACGGGTGCCAGTGCTTATGTTTTAGGGGAACATGGTCCCCACAGAGCAAAGTCTCCTCTCTCTGAGCCACTGTGTCATTCGGAGGCGTCTGCCGTCATTGAAAACAAAACCTGATATATAAACTCTCATTTATTTGAATCTCTTGCTCCAAAACTCATATTTGTTTAGTCTCAGAAAGCTAGAACTTCCCAGTGGCTTCCTAATCCCCCTTCTCAGCTCTAGAAACATGCTTCTTTCTTCTGTGGATGGACTCTGAGGGATCCAGAATCCTCCATCGTCTGGACAGGATGACGGGTCCTCTGAGACCAGCTCCAAGGACAGGAACACGTTTTTATTGTCCAGATGCTGTGTGTTTGTGTGACTCCTGAGGTCGGCGATTATGAACTTGCAGACTATCCACTGAGTGATGAAATACACTTTCCTTGACTCTTTATCCGATCCTGGTGGGTAAGTATCATCACAGAGAAGCCAAATCATCTTTGTTAGGAAGAGACATAGGGCTCTCGAAACTGCTAACGTGAGAAAACAAGACAATTTACGATTAAAACATCTTTCCCAACATTCCTTTTGGTTTAACTGAGTCGTCTGGATTCTTGGGGTGGTGGCGTGGGTCTCCTGAAGCCCCCGAAGCCCCCGCAGGCATGGGGACCCCGGCACCCTGAACTCTCCGGGGTTTGGGGGAAGGATCTCCTGCCGCAAATGACTGGAAGCATCTTCTTGGTTCTCAGTGCACAGGGAATGCAAACATGCACCCTCGCCCGCCCAGGATGCTGGGGAAGGAAGGTGAGGGTTTGAAGTCGCTGGGGTGGTGGGGAGGGACCCAGGAGGGACAGGTGTCCAGACGCACATCCCAGACTTGCCCAGGGGAGTCTGACAACTTTGGGGTGGCCTGTTTTGCTTTTCTGCATATTATTGGGATCTGTCCATGGTTTGGGGACATACGGGGTGGTGGGATCAGACTATTGCCCTAAGAATCTTAATCCTCGAATCCTCTCATTTGCACTTCGTAGACGGGACTGACCTGAGGACTTGTCTGTGGACAACATCTAGAAGCTCCCACTCTGGTGAATGAGAAAGCACCCACGTGGTGAAACAGGCTGGGGTTTTGTCTGGGTTCTCCCGGTTACCATGTGCCCTCCCAGCTGCCCTGGGCCCTGGTAGGTCTGATAGGGGCAGGGATTGCTACGTTTACCCTGTGGGACAGGAAGCATCTGGAAGGTGACTGGGCAGGAAGGCCAGAGCTCTTCTTCCCGGGGCACCTCCCTCCAGGGCTTATCCGAGCCAGGCAAGGGCCCCGAGCCCTGCAACTGTCCTCAAGTGACAACAGTGGAGGAGGGTAAGTCGAGGGCTCATGTTCTTTCCCAAACATCACCTCTGCTAAACACTCACAGCCTCCCTGCACTTTAAGAAAAATGTGTTCTGTGCTCTGTTGCTTCTCCAAGTCCCTTTATTTCAGAGGCAGAGAGCTCCCATTAGTTGAGACTCTGGAAGGATCCTCCCTCCCTGACATGCTAGACCCCACAGGCTTCAAGAGCCATGAGAGGAGGGCAGCAGGTTGGTGGCCGTGGCCCAGCCTGAGAGCCACTGGTCCCTGTCTGTGGGAGTGGCACACGTGCACCTGCTAGCTCCCCCGTGGACCACGGTGCAGACCTGAGAAAAAGCGGAACATAGCCCGCCCTCGGGAAATCCTCTGGGCTCTCCCATCATAAAGTAGTCAGATGGCCAATAAAGATATGAAAAGGCACCTCGATTAATCATTAGAGAAATGCACATTGAAACCAAACTGAGAGCATTTAACACCCACCAGAGGGTCTAGCAGTTAAAAGCCGGTCACAGTGGCGGCCTAGGTGTGGGGCCACCGGCCAAGGGGATTTCAGCTGACGGGAGGGCCTGGAGCCCGGAGCTCTGGCAGGAGGGGATGTGACCGAGGCTGGGGCTGGGGCGAGGGGGCCTGATGCCCGAGCTGCCCTCTGTCCATGAGGATACTCGGCTTAGGGACACCCTGACCCAAGGCCGGGTGGAACGGCAGGCAAGAGGATGGATGGGAGGCTGGGCATGGGGTCAGTGGGGGACGGGAGGGGGCAGGGGTGACACCAGGAGGGCCCGCTGGGGCTTCCCTGTGAGCTTGAGTGACCCAAGCCCTGCCCGTCCTCTACCCCTCCCATTGGCCGCAGTCACCACCTCTGTCTTAGGGAGTCAGAAGTAAAGAGAGTCCGCACTGGGGCGGTGGGTGGGAGTCGCCCTCTGGGGCCCCATTCTCAGCGAGGGCACCCCTCAGCTGTCCCAGGGAGGCCGCTGGACCTCTTGCTGCAGCGAGCCGGTTGTCTCGCTTGCCATTCAGGGGAAGGTTCTTCCTAGCTTCGGGGTGAAAGCGCAGACACCAGCTCATTCATCCCCATTCCCCTCAGTTCCCTGGTCCCCCGCTGGGCTGATAAGGGGCCCCCCACTACAAAGGATCCCCTCGCCCTTCTTGCTGAGACACAGGCTCTTTGTGGCGGGGACACCATCTGCTCAGTGGCGGGGGCGGAGCCTGGAGATCCGTGTGGGGCGCGTGCGGCCCCGGGCCGTCAGCCCTTTCCACCGCGAAAATGTCACATTTATTATGAAACCCTCTCTATGCACAAAGCCTAACTTACCTGCCCTTAGTGTGTTAGGTGAGAAGTGGTATTTATTACACTCCAGATGGAATGCGGCGATGAGAAATTTCATGTTGAATTTCTGGAAAAGCCGCGACCCATGAAGAAGTGTGCAATAAGCCTCCTGACAAGGCTTTTCTGTCAAATTAGCAAGCCCGTGCAGCTTCTGAAGAGGAAGAAGACAGTTCCTGGAAATCCCTTATTTATATAATAACAATTCAGACATTTTTGCAATTACAACTCCTTTCTCCGGGGGCCTGCATGCAACCACTGAACGCCGTGTGTGATTCACACGGCGTTTGCTCTAAGTGTTCTCACCTTCCTCCCAAACTATTTAACCATGTCCACCCTCTTTTGTCTGAACGAATGCTGAATGCTCACCGGGTCTGGGTTTTGCAGCCATCAAAGGTGAGGCTGGAGCTGCATTCGAGGTGCTGTGCCCTGCTGAGCTGCTCTGGGCTGACGCCCCGGGGCCTGGGCCTGGGCTGGGGAAGCCCCCACCTTGGTTCTGGAATAAGGAAGTCCCACTTCTGCTCTTCCAATGGATTGGTCCCTGTACACTTTATAATCTAGGTTGCTTCCTCTTCTCCCACCCAGAAAAGTAAGAGTGAAAATTTTCTTCTTTGATGCACCAGAGGAGGGGTGGCAGGGCAGGCGCGCAGCGGGGCCGGGGGGCGGGGCAGACCCTCAGCTACTGCTGTGCCCTGGCCCTGTCCCAGGCCTCAGCCCTGGTTAGGTGGGGCATCATGATGCAGTGGGGGCCGCAGCCCTGGGAAGGGTGGGCTGCTACACTCAGAGCCTGGCCTGGGGGGCCCCAATGCTGGCCTTCCCCCCTTCTGGCCGTCCTTCAGCACAGAACTCACTCTCTGGGATTTTATTTTCATCCAACTGGCTCTGCGAGTCCCAAGAAAGAAGAAAGCAGGACCATCGGGTCACTCTCCCCTGTGGATGGTCTTGGCTCTGCTCCCTGGTGCTGGGCAGCAGGGAGGCTCCTCGGCTCAGCCGGCACTTTGGGTGGAGACTCCCCGCTGCAGCAGAGAGCAGCATGGCTCTCCAGGAGCCTTCTCAGCTCTTGGCGGCCCCCAGCCCCCCAGGTGGGTGAGGGAGTCCTGTCCAGGCCCACAGCAGGTCAGCCCGCCTCACCCAAGCACCCCCGCTCTGATGGCCGAGTGCCCCGCAGAGTATAAGGACATTCCCACGTCCAAAGCCCCCTAACCCGGATCCCCTGTAGGTGCCACTGCATGGTGTCAGGGACTCCCTGACATTCAGGCTGAAGGAGCGGGCCTCCTCCCGTCCCTCTTCTCGGAGCGGACAAGGTGGCCAGCAGCATGTGTGGGCCCTGCTGGAAGCCTGGGACGAGCTCCCCACTGCGTGGCTGACAACTCCACTGCACAATGTTTGACCTGAAAGGTCTGGTTTAATCTTTAACGTATATGATGGACTAAACCCGACCCTGCTTAATCGACTGTTTAACTTTAGAGAGCTTAATCCCCGCAAGAGTCTAAACTGGGCAGGGTCTGCAAACAGGGGCTGTGCCCTAGGTCTGGGGGCCCTGAGCTGGAGCCCCTTCCCACACGGTGCTTACACAACAAACAGCAGACTCTCCTTTGCTGACGGTGCTTGCAGCTGAGAGCCTCAGTGAGATTTTTTTATAATAAATTTATTTTTTATTGGTGTTCAATTTGCCAACATACAGAATAACACCCAGTGCTCATCCTGTCAAGTGCCCCTCTCAGTGCCCATCACCCATTCACCCCCAACCCCCCCCACCCTCCTCCCCTTCCACCACCCCCAGTTCGATTCCCAGAGTTAGGAGTCTTTATGTTCTGTCTCCCTTTCTGATATTTCCTACCCATTTCTTCTCCCTTCCCCTCTATTCCCTTTCACTATTATTTATATTCCCCAAATGAATGAGAACATATAATGTTTGTCCTTCTCCGATTGACTTACTTCACTCAGCATAATACCCTCCAGTTCCAAAAAAAAAAAAAATACCCTCCAGTTCCATCCACGTCGAAGCAAATGGTGGGTATTTGTCGTTTCTAATGGCTGAGGAATATTCCATTGTATACATAGACCACATCTTCTTTATCCATTCATCTTGGCTCAGTGAGATTTTTTTAAAGCCTTTTTGTCACAATATGTGAGCCCCTGATTTTGTAAGGCCATGCAGTTGGGGTTAATGCACACTTGACTGGTTATCATAGAGTAAATGCAGCAGTGAAGCGAGTGCGTTGGAGACCATTCAGTTCAGCTTTTCTCCACCTTCAAACCTCAACAACAACAATTTCCAAAGATCTGTGTCATGTTATGTCCTCCAGAAGCTTTCAAAATAACTATGACTTTGCTTTTATTTTTTTAAAAATATTTTATTTATTTATTCATGAGACACACACAGAGACACACACACATGGAAAAAGAAAGAGAGAGAGAGGCAGAGACACAGGCAGAGGAAGAAGCAGGCCCCATACAGGGAGCCTGATGTGGGACTCGATCCTGGGTCTCCAGGATCATGCCCTGGGCCAAAGGCAGGCGCTAAACCGCTGAGCCACCCAGGGATCCCTGACTTTGCTTTTAAAACCCCGAGTAGGAGCCATGGAAAGAAATGAAGCTTCTATCTACTTACTGCTGAATTTTCACAGGTGAATCTCTGTTTTACTGTTACTTCTTGCATTTGCTTGGGTCGCCTTTGCCATCCTAGCTGAGTCAACTCTGTAATAACCGAACTGTCCGCCTGAGCATCCCACGTCACACAAAGGCCAAACCTGTTAACGTGTCGTTACACGGGGCGTCTGTGGGACCTTTCACTAGTCTCTACACTATTCATTTAGATTCCTGATACGTCATGACTTTGGGTGAAGTGTGTGCTGATTGTCATCTTGTTCCGTTTCTTTCTCTTTGTAAGACCCCCTAATCAGAGGTGATGGAGCAGAAAGCCTCTTGTCCCGACCGCATCTGGTGTTTGGTCGCTTGCTGGAGGCCATGTCCTGGCGAGGCCTGCATCCCAGAAAGGCCCATGTGAGCAGCCATGTGCCCAGTGATGTGGCCAGCCTCTCTGTCCTCATCGCAGAGGATGGCACTGTCCATAAAGACCACCCCCTGCAGCAGAGTCCCCAGAGTGTGGGGGGTACGATGTGAGATGACCAGAAAAGGGATGGATGTTCATCACAGAGCCTGCCCTCCGGGGCCCTGAGACCAAACAGGAGGGAGCCTTCCTCACGGGGACCCGAGGTCTCAGCCGACTGGAAGGGAGAGTACAGGATCTATGGACAAAGTCCCGGAGATCCAACGCCTCTCCTGCCATATGTAGAAATGCTAACTAAGCCTGTGAATCAGTCTGCTGGATTTTCCATGGAATGAAAGAACATCCTGAGAGTTGGATCCATCGCACGTGACACATGTTGTATTTTTGTAGAGGCAGATGGTGTCCATGCTGCAAGGGGCAGGTGCCACAGAGAATAAAAGCAAGCTGCATCAGCAATGGGATTGCGTCCCAAGCACGGTTCAGGCAGCCCCAGAGGTGGAAAAGGATCAACTTCTGTTCCCTGTGATGTTCCCCCGAGGCCAGTCAGAGCACTTGGAGTGTTCCCCCCGCCTGAAAATGGGCCCCACGGCCCCTGCCAGGCCATCCCACCCCAGCTGAGCAGCGACAGGTGGACAGGGCCATGTTTCCATGACGCTCTGGTCCTCCAGCTGCAGAGAGGCTGCGCGCCCTCACACAGAGGGCTTTCACGGGGTGGAATTTCAGTGCCCTGGGCTCAGGGTCACTGTCCACTCCCCCTTCAGGCAGTACTGGCACCTTTGTGTCCTCTGGGGAGAAAGAAGGTTGAGAGCTCTGGGCCGAGCAGCTGGGTTCTCTGGGGTGGGGGGCGTGGGTCCCTGGGTTCGGGAGGTCAGGAGGCCTGGGGGGCCAGGGTGCATCTGTCTCCTCCTGTTTCCATCCTCAGCCCCGGCAGCTGCTGGTCTGCTCACACCCACTCCCGCCTCCACGAGGAGGCCAGGACTGGAAGGACGCGCTTAGGGCCAGGGTGCATTTGCTTCAGGGATGCGGGTGGCATGACCACTTGATGTCCTGTGCTGCCTCCCCCAGAGGAAACCAGTTCTCGCCTCCACTTTGAAGTGGTTTGAAAGTGAAACCAGGCGTGCCTGCCTTCCCGGCACCGTGTCCACACGGATCTGTTTCCCGGCCAGAGCACAGTGGGCCTTTGAGAACCCGCTGGGTCTTCAGAAGCTCCCGCGCCGACCCTAAGGCAGGACAGAGCCTGTGGGGCACTGGGTGTGAAGCACACCCAGGGGGGCCTTCTGCTTGCACGCGGGCTCCTCCTTGTTGATGGACGTGGAAGGCCACGCAGGAGTTTCTAACCTCATCACTGTCTTTGACTCAACATGGGAACCTTATTTTGGAGGGTAAACCATTTTGCTACCATTTTGTTATTTTGGTGTAAAAATGAAAATATCCAGCAAAACATTTGCATTCGTGGACCTGGAACCTAGCGGGGGTGGATCCTGAAGACCAGGCTGGGGGATGGCCTCTCTGTGCTCCTGGAACGCAGGCCCCGCGTCCTGTACCCATTCCATCAGAACTGGCCTCCCCCTCATCCTGTGAACCGGGAAACTGAGTGATGCGATGTTGCCCACTCCCCAGCTCTGGGGCAGCACCCGTCCTGGCGGTCCCCATGCCCTTCCACCCTGTCCCGTCCTGTCCTGTCCTGAGCAAGCTGGGCCCCAGCCCCTACTTTCCCAGGCTCTGTCTCCAAAACAGCCCACCTCTGAGACCTTCTTGCACCATGAGTTTCAAAACCCTGCTTTGGAAGTTCCAACGAGGCCCTGGGTGCCGAAGAAAGCAGGAGAGACAAGCATATGGGACACCAGGACCCGTTCATGCCTGAGCTCACCAGGAGTGCAATGATCACCACTCGCACATGTTTTTCTGAAAACATCACACATCTGGCTTCACAGAACTGGTTTTTGTAACTGCCGTGGGTCAGTTCCTGGCGTGGCCTTGCACACAGCTGTCGGCCACTGGAGCCGCTCCTGGCTACTGGAGGCATAGCCCGTAGGATGACCCGGGACACCCGTGTGGTCACCGCCAGGCCATGAGGCCCAGTGGCCACCCGACCCAGGGGTCCAGTCCTTCACTGTGTCCCGTCCAGCTTCCCCTGCCGCAGGGATGTTTGTTCTTGAAGACAGACACTCAGAGCTGCTTTCTCCCTGGCCCCAGGTCAGCAACTGACAGGAGGAGGACACCCTTGTGTCTTCTATGCCGAGGCCTGACTCCCCACGGGCTTGCCCGCAAGCATTCCCAGGACAGACGGTGCCAGGACATGACTCGGTGTGGGTGGGAAGGGAGGATGGGGACTGGGCAGGGTCACCATGATGGGGGGAGCGTATGAAATCTCCTCGCAGCTGCGACCTCCACCCACAGGGTGAACACACCCATCGTTCCCTCGCCCACCATGACTGTCACCCCAGCTCCTGGCTCCCATCATCTATTTGCCATAAACACAGCCTTCCTGGAAATGCGAGGGGTTAGGAAGTCGGGCAGCTCCCTGACTCTGACCTTTGACCTGAGGGGCTTGGGCTGATTGACCTCAGGGAGGGTCTCCACTTTCCCCTTCCTGATCAGAGCGGTGAGAGACAGAGACACGTCCACAGACACACAGTAGAGATAATAATTGGCTTCGGAGCTGTTTTCTGTTACTCACCTTTGTTTCCTTGATTTTGGTTTGAACATATTTATTCATCCTGCACCATTTCCTGCTTATCCTGTCCTCGGTTTTGATGCATCTGGTGCATCAGCAGATGCCTTTCCCTGTTTGTAGATATAAAATGCCAGCCTACAAAGGAGGGAAGCCCGTCTACCGACAGTGAGCTCTGGCTCTCATCGGCCTGAGGTGAGGAGGGGCCCCCACCCGGGAGCTGGAGCCCTGGCTGAAGGCTCTGCTCCACCTTGTGCTCTGTGCCTCTTCTGTGCAGGTGGACAGCTGGATAGATGCTCTCTGAGGTCCCAGAGCATGACCCCACTGCATGGTGTGGACAAGGCTGCAACGTGGACGAAGCGGGAAGAAACCTAATAGCACAACCAAGATAGTCACTCCACAAAGTTCTCTTTACAAGTGGGAGAATTTTCTCATAGGACTTAGGGTGGAAGGAGACATTTGAAAATGCATTTTACTTTCATTTCTCAGTCCCTATTCCTGGAAACTAGAAACCCCTGCTCATAAGCAGAAGGCAGACATGTCAAAAACTAAGGGAAACATTCTCTGGAAACGTCCTTCCTGCACATGGATTCTTGCACCCAAGTATGACATATGCCAGTCACTGGAGGACATGTACTGACATGTACTAGGTAAGCACCTGTGACAGGGCAGATATTTAATCCTGGGAGTCACCGTGCAGGAAGTGGACTCCATTCCAGCACAGGCGGCCTGCTTCATTCATGCAGCACGTGGTTGCTCCTGCCGTGGTCTCAGTACCGTGGTTCTCCAGGGTGAGTCTGCATCCCTGGGTGGAACTGCAGGCATATTTAGTGACATAGCTGACAGAGGGTAGTGGCATTGAGGAGTGAAGGCCAGGTTGCTGCTGAGCATCCCAAAATGCATAAGATGGCCCTCTCTCCATAGCAGAGAGTCATCCAACCCCAAATTTCAGCCACGCCAAAGTTGAGAAGCATGCCAACTGAATATAGTAACATCCTTGCAAAAGGCAGAGTGAGTGGAAGGCCTTTCTGCTGCAAACACGTAGGATTTCTGGGGGAAAACATTTTATAAATTTAAATATACAGCAGACATCTTAGGAAAATATGAATGCGTGGGAGGAATGGAAAGAAGGAAGGGAGGAAAGGAAGAAAGGGAGGAAGGAATGAAGGAAGGAAGGAAGGAAGGAGAAAGAAATTTTACAAAGATGAGAGAAGGAGGGAGAGATTTCCTTCAACGGAAAGATAGGCTAGTCATAGACTGTTCGTCAGGAAGGCCATATTTCATTAAGGCTAATGAGTGTTATTATTTTCCTATCTTACACAATTATAAGATACTTTTGATTGGAAGATGTGTTCATCTGTAACGTAGACAAGGAGCTGTGGCTACAGAGAGACCAGGAGGCTGGGAGATGGTGGCCAGTGTCTCACAGACACTCAGTCCATCCAACACTCTTCCCAGGCAAGGCACCATTTCAGGGTGACTGCAAAATATGGATAATTTCAGGCACAGAATGAGACCATGAGCCCTCACCGGAAGAATTTCTAAAGTTATTCTTTAGGAGGAGGAAAAATGAAACCATAAGAAAAGAGAGAGTCCCAGAAGCAACGCTGGTCACAGAAGTTGTAAATGCAGTTCTGGAGACCAGCAAGGACACACAGTGGCAATCATGACAGCTTGATGGAGGAGGTTCCAATAGGTATGGCTAATATAGGGAGGAAGCACATTGCCACTTGGACAAAGTGCCCAGAGCGAAAGCAGCCCATGGTACCTGCATGACAGGGGAGGAAACGTCAAACTTCCTTCTCTCTGTCAGAGTGTGAAGGACGGCCACCAAAATAAGAGAAATTGTATATTAAAATCTGTACCTTCCAACTGGTACACAGAATGGAAGGGGCTTTTGAAAAGTGAGATCACACTATATAGGAGTAAAATAAAGAAAGAGTATGGTAATTAACAAACATAAAATAAGATATTGGAAACACCTTCAAATAAAGCTTAATAATTGTAGAGGAATCTACGTATCCATTACGATCTGAGGGCTAGAACACCAACAATCAACTACCAGAAACGGTGGAAGTGAAGGATGTAAGTAGGTCTGTCAGGAAATGCAAACACAACAAGCTCATGACCACACGATGGGCCCAATAGATTTTATAGAAAGAGGTGTCACTGGGGACGCAAGATGGTAAAGGGAACCATCCTCCAGGAAAGTAAAGTGCTCTTGGAATGTAGACCCAACAGGACGCACCTCACCTTCACAAGACAAGAACCATGTGACGGGAGGTCTGCAAACCCAGTGTCCTAAGCCCTTCCATTGTGGCTCCTCCAGAGCCTGAGGCTGTTGACGTGGCACCGAGGATTCGAGGATTCGAAGGACTCACTTCTTTTTTTTTTTTTTAATATAGAATGTATTTTATTTTATTTTATTTATTTTATTTTATTTTTTTATTGGAGTTCAATTTGCCAACATATAGCATAACACCCAGTGCTCATCCCATCAAGGGCCCCCCTCTGTACCCGTCACCCAGTCACCCCCACCCCCTGCTCACTCCCTCTCCACCACCCCTTGTTCCTTGAAGGACTCACTTCTGTGTGGATACAGGTGCAACCTGCGGACGACAAGCACCCAAAACTGACCCAAGGAGGTCATGATGCGTCTAGATAAGCAGGAGACACGACGTGTGGTCTAGGATCTTCGGCCTCACAGCAAATTGGGAATGAGTCGCTAAAAGATGACCCACTTCTGTTTGGGAGTTTTTACAGACCTGAATCACTCCTAAGTCACAGAGGAGAGAATACTGGAGACTGCAAACATTTACCACTTAGCACCCGCAGAAGCATTGCCGACCGGGGTCCTAGGACTTTGCTGGCGTGGTTGGGAGACTGGAAGCCTATGAGCCTAGGGCGAGGGCTCGGTCACAACTGGTCACAACCACGGGGTGACCCCGGAGGGAATAAGGACCTGAGGCTAGAAGTGGGCCAAGTGGGATATGAAGGAGCATGGAGAGTGTAGTGCTTGGAAAGCTGAACTATATTGATATACCTCTGGGGACACTGGCCAGACAGAAAAGCTAAACAGAAAAAAATGCATTTGGTAAAATGAGTAACTTTGCTATACTTCTCGCAAGGCTGAGCAGGGCCAGCAGGATTACACCATAACACAAAGGAAACAATGCAACCGCGGGCACGGCAATTACATTTCAAAGCTTAAGGGGAAATCACCAGCGGATTTATGTAACCAAGCTCTAAAACTCTGGAGGAAAAGGAAAGTGCCTTAGCAGAGCACAGATTTGCAAGATGACTTAAAAAGTTATGGAAATATGATGAGACTTAGCAGCATTAAGGAGAAAGAATAAATGTTCACAATCCACAATCCCCCCACCGCCACCTCAGGCCCAGGTGGTTATACGATGTGGTCTGCTGAACCTTTTACAAACAGATGATTCCTGATCTTACACTTTGTGACTAGAATCTAACAAGAGGGAAACCTTCGGGGCACCTGCTATCCCCTGGCAGAGCTCTGGTAAGAAAGCCAAATATGCCTCGATCAGGAAGAGAATCTCATTTATGAACATAAGATACAATCCTAAATGGAGTATTAGCAAAACGATTCCTCATTTCTGAACTTGGCAAAAACCCCTGATCTGGGTGGCGGTGGGAATGAGGGTGGGAGCAGAGAATAGGAGGGTCACGTGTTAAAACTGGGTGACGGGCACTTCAGAAGTGTTATGCCTAAAAGTTTCCCCAATAAAATGATTTAAAGTGTGAATGTTAAAAAAAACTTCATCACCAGTATTGTTCATTCCATGAGTGTGTGACTGGTTTAACAATGGACATTTTATCACTGTGATTCATTGTGTTAACAGGTTAAATTTGAGAAAAACAATGATCTCAAAAGTATTAAAATTTCACACTATCTTGCAATAGTATATATATATATATATATGCGAGAATAGAACATTTTCTTAACCTAAAAATAGCATATCTGCCAAAAGTCACACCGAAGTTGTGAGATGTTAGGACTTTCTTTAAAATGGAATGTGAGAGTGCCTGAGGGGCTCAAGCAGTTGGGCGTTTGCCTTCGGCTTGGGTCATGATCCTGGGGTCCTGTGGTTGAGCCCCATGTTGGGCTCCCTGCTTGGTGGGGAGGCTGCTCCTCCCTCTTGTTCATTCTCTCTGTCTCTCTCTCTCTCAAATAAACAAAATCCAAAAAAAAGGAACATGTGTGTTCCCTGGCCTCTTTTGCTCTTGGGTTCTGGTTGTTGTTTTGTGGTGCTGGGGCTCCCGGCAAGGGTGGTGATGCTGGGAAAGCAAACCCCAAGTGCAAGGTTAGAACTCATACTCAGTATTGGTTAGGAAGACGTCTTCTTTCTTTTATACCAATTTCTTCTCCAATTCCCTCTGAAATCCTTTCCTCCACGTAGCAGAAACTCTGCTACCTAAAACTCCTTTCTTCATACCTGTTCATGGCCCCAGCCTGGGCCCCGTTCAGGGATGGCTGTCACAGCTGCGACAGGTGAGGCTGGAGCCAGGACCTCCCTCAGGGCCTGTGGCCTGTCCAGTTGGCTCAGCGCTCCGCTGCTGTGTTGGGGTGCTTAACAGTCTCGGCCGTCACCTTGCACTCAGTCCACACGGCCGTGGAGCATGTGTGGACAGAGGAAGCTCACCGTGTGTCTGCTCTGCTCCTGGCCTTGCCCTTCATACGGAGGGATCACGATGCCCCGAGAGCCAGGGATCTGGGTGCCGGTGGGGGTGGGAGTCAGGGTAATGAGCTTCTCTGGTACAGTAAATGGGGTGCTGGCAGCCCCTCCCCAAGAAGCCACCCTTCCTCTCCTCATGCTGGTGTGCTCTTGTTACTTCCCTGAATCAGTTGATCTGTTTACCCTGAGAACGAGGACACAGAGGAGGGAACGAAGGGATGCCCACAGCTCCCCTACCTTCCACCCTTGTGGATCACCAGCGTGCTAGGTGGAGGTGCTGGGAGGGACAGAAGCAGAGCAGGGGAGTCGTTCTCATAGAAGTTCACTGTTCCGGTAAGAACAAAATCTCCATGTATGCCTAAGCTACAAAATACACATTGTATAATCAGTGATTCCCTGTACAAGTTAAATATTTTTCTATTTACCTTTAAAACTGGAGTGTGAGTCACCGAGATGGCTCAGTGGTTGAGCATCTGCCTTTGGCTCAGGTCATGATCCTGGGGTCCTGAGATCAAGTCCCACATCAGGTTCCCTGCATGGAGCCTGCTTCTCCCTCTGCCTATGTCTCTGCCTCTCTCTCTACGTGTCTCATGAATAAGTAAATAAAATCTTTAAAAAATAAAACTAAAAAAAAAACTGAGTTGTGTAGTGAATGGTAAAATTCACGATAGGAATTTGCAATTTAAATTTTTCTGGACTTAGAATGACATTATAGCAAGTAAATAACATGACCAGTTGGAGGGAGATGGTGGGACGGCACAAGGGCTCCGCCTTGTTGTTTGCACTGGACCCCAGGACAATGCTGCAGCCCTGATTATCCCTTCCTTCCTTGTGTGTGTCACTGGGCTCTTCCAGGGCACGTGTGCTCTCCATCTCCGGCTGATCACTAGGTGGGCAAATGTGCTGATTTGTGAGTCATAATGGGGAAGCCCACTTGTCTGTAGATGTAATATGTTCTCTATTATTAGCATTTTCTCAAACAGAGCTGATATTAGGACTTCTGGCTGCTTGCATTTTTAACTCATTTTTCAGTTGCTTCAGAACCTGGGTAAGAAAGAGTAGCGATATTTGGGGCTCAAGTAAACTCTCGGACTGGTTTGATTGTGTTCACTGGAAATCCCAGAGTAGCCACAGGCAGACTCTTAAAACTAGTATGAGAGTTCAGTAAGGTTGTTGGATATAAGATAAACACATATGTACACACCCATACACACAAATGCACACACACACCAGCATCAAATAATTAGAAAATATCAGTTAAAATTCCAATCTCATTTATAATACAAACTGAGTATGTAGGGAGAAAAGTAACCAAAATTGCTCAAAACATGACAAATTTAAAAAAAATTACTGAGATACATAAAATAGACCTAAATATTAACAGATAGGAAGCCTATCATAAAGATGGCAGTTTCCTCCCAATTAACCTATAAATTTAAGTGCAATAGCACTAAAATCCATAAGAAATCTTGCGCAGAACTTGACAAGGAGATCCCGTGGTTCACATGCAAGTCTGAGGAGCCCAAGTGACAAGACAGCTTTGAAGAGTCAGTCCTGGCAGGATGGAGAATGAACAGTGAAAGAACAGATATTCCTGGAGAGATGGTCCAATGCGTGTGGGTGCTCAGGGAGCAGGAGCTATGGACAGGTGCATGAGAAGATGGGTTCTCCCATGAAGGGTGAAGACAACCACGGAAGAAAGATGGGCAAAGATACGGGAGAAGCTCTTCCTCACACTCAGAGATATAAACACCAGTGAACTGAAGACCTATGCTGGAAATCCAAACTCAACTTTTAATAGATAGAATGAATATCTTTAAAATATCACACTGAAGAATTCTAGAAGATTTTTAAATATCCACAAACTGTAAATGAAAAGACCCATAAATGTGACTGTTTTGACAGAAAACCTGGCATGCAACAAAAGCATTATAAATCAAGTTACAGACGAGCCTCAGCTAGGAAGTGATTTTTGCAACACCTGCAATTTACCATTGACCAAGAGTTGGTCTCCAGGTTAAAAAGACTCATCTACATCAACAAAAAACTTAGAAAAACGGGACGAAAGGATGTGTACGGTGAATTCACAAAAGAAACTTGGAAGGCTCATAAAAATATGAAACGATATTCGATCTCATTTGTAAACAGAGAAATGAAAATTGAAACCACAATCAAACACCATTTCGTATCCATCAGA
Organism: Canis lupus baileyi; assembly: GCF_048164855.1. NCBI lineage: Eukaryota > Metazoa > Chordata > Mammalia > Carnivora > Canidae > Canis > Canis lupus. The sequence goes on from NC_132838.1 coordinate 56,610,042, forward strand.
TAGACAGACATTATCAAGTCCGATACAGGTATTTCCACTTTTTGAAAGTTCTCCATGCACCACTTCACTTTTATGAAAGACCTACAGTACCACTCGTTTTCACTTGCTGAAAGAAATCTGAAGATTTTTGCTTCTATAAAAGAAGGCCAAAGAAGGAAAAGATCATTCAGCATTGCTCTGCAATGCAGGAAGGCAGTGCACCCAGACGGAGCTCCCGTCCGGGGGGTCACCACAGCCTCTCTGCCTCCAGCCCCCAGAGCACGGGGCTGTGTCTGGGTGCCTCCAGGCTTTATCTCACATATTTTGTGTGTCCATTATTAAGGTGTGTCCTAAGGTTTTAGGAAGGCCTCAGAGAGGAGATTTGTTGAGCCTGGGAACACTCAAAAAAATTCCATATAAAAAGAAGGTGATCACTGCTCTGCTTTACACCTTTCTGGCTAATGAAAGTTTTCACAGGAATGCTGTACTTTGGGAATACCAAATCTTGGCAAGAAGTGAGAAAATAGAAAGTCTTAGGCGCTGAAGCTAAACCTGGTCTAACCACAGTGATCAACAGAATGATAGTTCCCAAAGATGTTCACCTCCTGATCCTCAGAAGCTGTGAATGTGTGGGGTCCCCACACCACTGACAAGCCATTCTCAGGCCCAGCTGGGGGTCCTACAATTCAATGTGTGAAAATGATGAAGAGCATCTCACCTGAGGCTCCGGAGTAGGAGTCTCACCCTAGGCCAGGTGTGGTGCAGCACCCTGTGGCCAGCAGGCAAAAGGAAGGCGGTTCTTCCCTTGGCAAGAGAGGACACTTGTTACTTAGGGACTTATCTCCACTTTTGAGAGAACAGAAGAAGGTCCCTCCCTAAGCAACAACGCACTTACTACCACCAGCAGCCAATGTGAAACGTCCACAACCTCGGACCCTTGTCCTTCTCCAGTGACATTTTGTTTCAAACAGGCTTCCCCTGTTTCCTCCTAAAGCCTAAAAAAAAGCTGAACTTCCCCTTGTCTCTGGACTTGTCGCTGGTCTGCCCTAGCATGCTTGTCCTGAATTGCAATTCCTCTGCCATTCCTGAATAAACTCACTTTGCTAATAAAATAACTTTTAAAGATGGACTAAACTAACACTCCTTTCTGACATGAGCATCCTGAGAGAGCATCAGACCCCACAGGCTGGGGGCTTGGTCCCACTGGCCTGCCCCCCTTGAGAGGCCAGTCTGAAGCCCCATTGTCATCTGTGCTTCTGACCCCATCAGCTGTAGATCAGAAGTTCCCCCAACCTCTTGGGTTTAATCACTAGAGCGGCTCAGAGAACTCAGAGGAGCTGCAGGTTCACTGTGAAAGAACAGGACAGAGGAACACCTCAATGAGAGGACACACATAGGCAGGTATGGGGAAGGGGTGCAAAGCTTCTGCTCCCTCTCCATGGGACACTCTCCCCAGATCCCACCTCTTCACAGACCAGAAGCTCTCCACACCCATCCCTGTGGGTTTTTATGAAGGTTTCATCACCCAGGCCTGACTGATGAAATCATTGGCCATTAGTGACTGGACCCCACCTTAAGCCCCTTCCCCTCCCCCAGGTCAGGGGTGGGATGGAACATTCCAAGCCTTTCATCTCAACTAGAACGTGGCTTTCCAAAAATCACCTCCTTAACACCACAAAAGACATGTCTGTCACTCTCAGCATTTAGGAAATTCCTAGGGTTTTAGGAGCTCTGTGCCAGAAATGGGGAGTCAGCTTTGGCTTTACTTGGCAAAGGGAGAATTAGTATTTGCAGAGGAAGTTAAGGTCAATAGTCAGTTGACCTGAGATGGGGAGATTATCCTGGATTAGCAGGTGGGCCAAGGTCATCACAGGGATCTTACACATGAGTGGAAGAAGGAGTCCAAGAGAGAAAATTAGAGAAATGCAGGGAGAGACTCAGTCTGATGGTGCTGGCTCTGTGCACGGAGGCCAAGTCTGAAGCAGGGACCGTCCGCAGCCTGGAGAAGCTGGAAAGGCAAGGGACAGCCCTCCCTGGGAGCCTCCAGAAGGAGCCAGCACTGCCGACACCTGTGTTGAACCCAGCAAGACCCATTCTGGACTCCAGCCTTCTAAACGATAAGATGATAAATTTGTGGAGACTGGCTGCAGCCACTAGGAGAAGCTCATGCCCCACTTGGGAGGGACGTGGTGATGTCCTGGGGGAAGCACTTGCCCCACCTGGACAAGAAGATGGAAAGATGCTTAGACAGCTCTTGGCCATTGGATGGCCCATTGACACAATCTGACGGCCCCTGTCATGGGAGGGGTCAACGCGGTGTGGCCTGGTCAGCGGGAGCAGGACTGGGCTCCGTGTGGCAGTTGCTGGGGGCGGGTGTGCTCCTCACACGTCTGGAAGTCACTGTGGTTTGCTCAGTACCCTCCATGGTGATTGTCTCAGGGTCAGCAAGTGAGTAGGAAGGAAGTATTGCAACACCTGTTCACCTGTGTTAGATCTAGTTGGTGAGCGCTCGAAGGACAGGTATGTGACTTTTGCATTTCTTGCCGGTTTGAAACACTTCTACGTTTAAAATGTTTTTAAATAAGAAAAAGGCAGCAAACCAACAGAATCTAAGAGACAGAGTACCCGCGCGGCAGTCCAATTCAGAGCTCGGCGGTAGCAGAAGGTCCTGACACACCCTGGGTTCATTGTAACAACCACAGAAGGCTCTAAGGGCTGTGCTAGAACCACAATCCCGTTGGAGCACAGAGCCAGGGGCAGGTTGATGTTGCTGCGGGACCCAAGCTTCCTCCTGAATCCGGAGCCTTGCGCTCACCCACCGAGCTCCAGGGCCACCACAGAGGCCGCCGCTGTGAGTGAGGCCTGAGCACGCCTGTGGAGGTTCACACGGTGGCTCTGAGCGTGACCGTGGATGACAGGGCTGGTTTGCACTCACGAGGCCCCACCTCAACCTCAGGCAACTCCGCACACCAGCGATCCACCTCTTAATTTTCCCGTAGTGCCGTTAGCTTTCAAATACAGAATTGTCCTGAGCACCAGAAGGTTTCTGTGGAAGCACTTTGTAAAAATGTGCTAAGTGAACATTAACCATTAATCATAGGCACTTGTTAAAAATAAATAGTAGATAATAAATGTCAGCCGTGGTCAACTGTGCCGTAAATCTCAGAGTTAATGAATACCTGTCTTAACCCAGAGTTGACATCCTCTCCACCGTGGGCCTCTGATAATCCCTTGATAAACTATCTTTTCCCCTAAATTATGTGTAAGTACAATCTTCATATTTAATGGGTTCCTCCCATCATCTCTGGTCACTCAGCCAATCAGGTGGCGGGTATGGATTTCCGCGGCCCCAGCCTGATTGGTCCTGAAGACGTGTGTGCTAGGAAGTGATGTTCCTTTTGAGGGTTCCCATCTGGCCTCGCAGTCATATCTACGGCCTTTCTGAGGTGAACTCACCACCGTTCCTTACGCTCTGGTGTAGACAAACAAATGCTGTGGATCTGCCCGACCCCAGATCCTAAAACGTCCCCCGTCTCAAACAGCTTGAGCTTTGGCAAACTGAAAAGATATTCGACAGGATATAAGCAAATAAGTGAAATTCAACTACAGGAACTGCCATTCTCATTACGTGGTGTTTGCAGCTCAGGTCAAGCGAGGTTCACCGCCAAGTTGGACCTCTCTGGCTTACGGACTTCAGCAAATCGCGACGCCCCGTGATCCCAGACAGGGATGTTTCTGGAGGGCCCCTTGGTGAATTGACTCCACACATGGTCAACGCAGACGCATCAGGACAGCCCCTGAGGCCCTGTCCGTGAGCTCTGATGTCAGACGCATCCTGAAGCCTGTATTTTAATGGTTTTACAATAGCTTGTTTCTACGTCACAATGCAAGTCTGCAGGGCATCCCAATCTGCTTCAGAGGCCGCCAGTGGAGACTGATGCAGGAGTTGGAGAGCCCTGGCGCTGTTGGGCGTCGTGGAGGAGGCGCGGACGGGCCAGCTCCCGGGACCGTTGGGACCATGCACAGGTAATACTGTCGTGAGGAGGTGTGGACGGGCCAGCTCCCGGGACCGTCAGGACCACGCACAGGTAATACTGTCGTGGAGGAGGCATGGACGGGCCAGCTCCCGGGACCATCGGGACCACGCACAGGTAATTCACGGTGAGCACGATAGCTTCCAGCTGCACCCCCGGCGGGCTGCAGGCTGCGCTCTCACCGGAGCTCCCAGACCCGCTGCAAGGCGTGTTTCCCACAGGGGACGCGCTGGGAGTGCCAGGCTTTCAGAGAACTGCTGACACTGGACCAGTCGGGGCCAGACGTATTCAAGCGAGGGCGGAAATCCTCACGGCCGCGGAGGATCAGCCTGAGTGCCTCGTCCTTAACAAGCCAGATTAGCTGTGCAGAGCCAAGCGTCACGAAGGGATTACAAGTGACTATTTCTCACAGACGGCCTGCAGGACTCCCCGATGCCGCAGGATCAGCAGAAAGGAGATCCTTCCGCTGTGCACCAGCCTGCAGACACCCGTGGGCTCCCCGCCAACCGCCCGGACACGTCCACACGGCAGCTCGTCCAGGTCTCAGGACGGACACTGTCGCTCTTGTCATCACCATGCATGTCCGTCGGCGCAGGCCGGCTCTGGGACGTGCGGCACGATGAGCCCGGGATTCTGGGGACGACCGAGATTGTAGCCGGGACTGGCGTTCCTGTGGTCCCGAGTAGGAGACGCAGCCACCAGCCCTGTCACCCAGGAGAGGAAGCATGGCACAGGGACGGAAATCTGAGATTTTACTGTGTGTCCCCAAGTGGGACAAGAGGTGGAGATGAGGGAAATAATTAAGGAAGGTGAGGTTGAAGCTCAGTAAAGTGAATGGTTTGTCGTTTTGTCCGTGGTGAATTTTACCCTCAGTGAGGAGGTCGTGGCTGCAGGAAATATAAAAACGGAAAGAAGATGGAATAAAAAATGAAAAGTATGAAAAATCTTAAAATGGAAATAGAAATACCGATTAGAAAGCTCTTATTTCTAATAAGAAGGACGGACACGCTCCTACTTCAGCAAGAATCCTGAGTTTTCTGGTGACCAGTGAGTGACCTTGGACGTGTCCTTGTGCTCGATCTTGCATCGTTGTTGTGTGGCACCTTCGGCGGGAGGCTGAGGGCTCCCAACCACAGGCCCTCTGCTCGTTGTGTTGTGTGTCTTGTCATGCACAGGTGCACACACTCCGCCGCGACCCGTCCTCCCTTGGCGCTGGCCCTGCTGCATGACCTGGCCAGGGCCCTCCGGCTCCTCACAGGCCCCTTCCTGGCCCCCGGTCAGCACAGCCAGATAGTGGGCCTTTCCGAACACAGGCCTAGTTAGGTTCTCCGCTGCTTCTGACAGGCTGGCTGTACACATGGATGGTGACAAGGCCAGGGGTCCAGATGGAGCTCTGCCTGTAGCCTGCAGCCGCTAGACAGGAAACTGGCCCCCACCCCCTCCCCATGACAGCCAGCCCCAGAGGCCTGCCACGTCCTCAGACCCGCAGGAAGTCGGGCCGCTGCCTGTACTGACAGGTCGAGAGTCTGGACGGTAGTCTCTGTAACAATCCACCCAAATGACAGCTGCCCTGACTTCTGTTCCTGCTTCTACATCAGAGCTAACCAGAGAAAACCCTGCATGTGCTCCCCACCCCAATCACAGGGGAGCCTCCTCTCCTGGCCTGGCTTCCCCAGGCCCATGGCCTCTCTGCTGAGCCCCTTCTGCCTTGGGCGCCCCCCCCTGCTGCCCTGCCTGCCCTGGGTCTCTGCCCCAGGACCACCTTCTGCTGCACCACCAAGGGAGTGGCCTTTGCCTGTTCTTCGTTTCCCCACCTCTAAGTCTAAGTCCTCCCTGTATGTAGAACCACCTCCAAGGGGCCCCCTGCCTGGGACCTGTCAGCCTCTCACCACCCAGCTCCCTCTCTCTGCAGACAAGCTCTGGCCCCTGTCCCCTCTACCCTGTGCAGCCCCAGCCCATTCCATCCCAAGGAAGCCTCCGAGTGCACTGTCTCCTCGTCCCCCTGAGTCCTCCTTGGGGCTGCTAGGTCGAGCTTGCAGCACATTTCCCCCAGCCAGACACAGCTTCCACAGCTGTCTTTCCCCGTCCCACACACAGCAGCCAGCGCAGTTCCTGTATACAGTAGGTGCTCTGTAAATACACTTGGCTGGCCGATTGAAGATTCAGACTCTGGTTGGTCCCAGCTCCCCTCCTAATCACAAGGGAAATATTTAGGACACGTGTGTTTCTTTTTCCTGCAGAGCTCCTGGCCCTTGCTGCCTGAGCTAGTGAGGAGGTGGCTGCAAGGACACGGACTCTACTGCTCTCGAGGGGTGGAGGCCAGAGGTCCAGGTCCAGGGGCAGCCAGCTTGGGGCGTGCTCACCTGACCTCCTCCCTCCCAGCGCCCCCTTCCCCACCAGGCCCCCTCAAGCCTGGGTACGCCGCGGGGCAGGGAGACGCAGGTGTTCAGTCCACAATAAAAGGCAGACATTCTGTTTCCTCACATGACAATAATGACACAGTATGCTAGAATACAGCGGGGTATTTTCTCTGACGTGATTAAAGTTTTTTTCTGATTTTTATGAATGAACGACTCCTGTATATTCAGTTTCTACCTTCTCTTAACTTCGATCTTCAGAACTTAAGTTTCTTCTCTTTTGGTTTTTGCTAAAGCACTTGCATTTTGGTCATGCTGGAAGGTACAAGTGGTTTCCAATGATCCAAAATGTCAGATTGTAAATTGTCCCGCGTAAGAGCTGCTTTAGGGATGGGGAGCGGCTCGTCTGTCTGCAGATGCACGCGACACCCCCCGCCCCGTGATGCCCCTTGGGCCGCCACGCTCTGCGCAGGGGGGTCTCTGCTCCACCTCCCCTCCCTGAGCTCTTCGGGCCACATGTGCTCAGAGGAGAAACATGCCCGGAACATACAACACCCGGCACACAGGTGGGTTGTGGCAGCGAGCTCAGGGGCCCTCCCGCCTGCGCGCTGTGCCCTGGGCCGTCTGCCCCGCCGAGCGCCCTTCTCTGAGTTTGCAGAGACTCTGCTTCGGAAGGCAGGCCCAACGGCGGGCGCCTCACGTGGGCTCCTTACCGCCGACTTTCTGAATTGTGACTGTGTCTCCCCGAGAGCCGCGTCCCCTGGTTCCCGCACACTGCCCAGCCCGGGGCAGGGCCCAGAGACCACGCAGGCTCCTCGCCCCAGAGGGAGGCACCTGCTCTGCCCTCTCCCTGCCCGAAGCCTCCTCCCCGACCCACGGCTGCTGGGCCGCTCGCCCCCCAGGCCTTCTTCGCGCTCCGCGGACGGGACCCCGGTGTCGTGGGCCCCCTGGCCAGGCCCGGTGTCAACACTGTCCGTGTTCTCCTGGAGCCAAACCCCAAGGGATTAAGGAGGAGGCCGATCCGGAGAGGACAGGAGGGCAGCTGGGGCCTGGGCACCGCTAACCGGTGCAGTGTGTGGTGTCCGTTGGCTACGTGTGGGGAAGTCGAGGCAGCTGGGCCTCAGGCAGATGGGAGGACGAGGCACCTAGGATTGCGTCTCTTTACTCCAAACCCGCCTGAGAGTGAATGCGGGCACACTAGCAAGCGGGTAGCTTGGGGCCGTGGGCAACTGAGGTGTGTGTCTGTGTCTCTACAGGTGAGAGAGGGAGAGACGGGAGGAGAGACCGGGAGAGAGACAGAGGGAGAGACAGAGACAGAGGGACAGAGACAGAGGGAGAGACAGAGGGAGAGGGAGAGACATATGGGGAGACAGAGACAGAGAGAGGGAGAGACAGAGGGAGAGATGGAGACAGAGGGAGAGATGGAGACAGAGGGAGAGACAGAGAGACAGAGGGAGAGAGAGACGCGTAGAGGGAGAGTCAGAGAGACAGAGACACATGGACCTGTGACTGATCACGAGAACCCCCTGTGCCACCGAGGCTGCCGCTGCTTGTGGTTTGGGGCCTGCATCATTTCTGTGGTTGGTTTGCTGGGTCACCTGGCACAGCTGGTGTGTATGTGGGGGGTGTGCGGGGGGGCGTGTAGAGCACGGGTGAGCCAGGACCACCCAGTGGGGTGCGTTCCCATCAGGGGGCACTGGGTCGAGGGGTCAGGGAGGGGAGGCTGGTCCCCGCAGAGCGTGGGGTTTTGGCACCAGAGGCTCCTGCTTAGGGCCCCAGAGCCCAGTAACCACCGCAACGAGACAGTGGATGAGATGGTGCCAGGGGTGGAGAGACCACGCTGACCAGGGTCAGTGACAAATCCGTTTTCTCCTCTCTTTGTCATTGAAATCACAGAATTAGCCCTGCCTGCTTTCTCATAAAGACCCCTCGCTCTCCTCCTATGAGGGGGTTGCTTGTGGACCCTAGCCCCCCAAGTCGCCACCCTGATGCCTCAAATAAAGGCCTCTGTTCTTCAGTTTTGCCTCCTGTGTTGGGTTGATAGCCCCTGGGTCCCTTCCCTGCTGAGTCCAGGCGTCCTGGTGGGAGACACGGCCTGGAGGTCCTGTCCCACAATATGAGGACGCTGGGACCACACAGGGTGGGAGAGAAATCTGCATCTGATGCCCTTCATGTGTGCAAAGCTCCAACCCACGCCAGGAGTGTGCCTCATGGATGGAAGCCCACTGCCGCCTTGCTCCAGCAGGGTGCTGGGGGTGCCCTTGCACAGGCACCACTGCACCCCCCCCCCCACTCTCAGGGAGGGAGGGAGGGGGCCAACCACGTCTCCAGATCTCTGCCTGCCCCGGGGCCCTGGAAAAACCCGAGTTTCCATCACGGGCACCGCAGGGCTGAGAATTAGACCGTTCTCAGAAACCTCCTGTGCAACAGCTTTCCACCGTTAAGGGTGGGTTTGAATGCTTTAACCACAGATGCGGTTTTTAAAAAGCTGAGGAAGCCCCACCCTCCTGTCCATAAGCAGATTCCGTGAAGCACAAGTGGGAATTCCACCGGGACCCGGGGAATGCCTCATGCCCCCCTCTGAAATGCCTGCGTCCTCGGGGTGGACACGGCGCAGCCCCTGCGACCTGCTCCCCATCACCGCCTCAGCCACCACCCCGACCGGCCGACCCTCTTTGTTCTAAAATGTCGATCGCTTTTTAAAATGTTCAGTTTTTTTTTCTTTTTAAATGTTCAGCTCTTTAAACCGTATCCTGAAACCAGTTGCTTGTTACACGAATGTCCATAGATCTGCAAATATTTTGGCTGGTTTTCTTACTGTTTTTCCTTCCAAAGTTCTGGCCGACTGTGCATTTGCCCCCGGGTGGGGCCGAGGTCTCCAGCCACCCCCAGGCTCCACAGTGAAGATGTCCCCACCTCGTTCTTTTGGGCCCGGGCCCAGGGAAGCACTTGGGGGGCAGCTGGGAGGGATTCAAGATAAAGCTGCTTCAGGAATTAAAAATGTTGCAATGCTCAGCAGGAAGCTTCCCTGAGAAATCTTTGAAAAGTTAAGGGGCAGTTTCTTTGAAAAATAAATACCAAAAAAAGCCTAGTTTTTCGAAAACACTTAAAAAAAAAAAGGATTTTATTTGAAATCATCTCTACACCCAACACGGGGCTGGAGCTGGAACTCACGACCCCGACACTAAGAGTCACGAGCTCCTCCGACTGAGCCCACCGGGCGCCCCTCCACGAACACTTTTACACTGTTTCCTTGTGTTGGAACCAGAGTTTGGGCCACGCATGTGAGAGATGCATGTTCCTGCCACACATGAGGGCACCCACGGGGTGGGGACACAGGCCTGGCGGACCTACCACCGAGAGGTGGTTTACGAAGATGATGGCATGATCCATGTTGATTCACGGGGAGGGCTCACACCCTGGTTTCTAGAACACCCTCTAAGAGAATGCTTTTGGGAGTAATGTTTAGGAGGGCTGCGGGTGACCACGGTGCCAGCTGAGCAGATGGGGCCCGGAGGGGACCACGAGGACCACAAGGCGGACCGGGCTGGGACTCTCCCTGGGAAGACGCTGCCACAGAGGCAGCGGGTGGGCTGGCTCTGCAGTCTCCCCTGCATCCACGGGGGTGGGGACATGCTCCCAGAGCCTCTGCAGGCCGCAGGGTGAGCCCGGGGACCCACTCCGTCGCCTCTTCTCTGGGGCCTGTCCCCTTTTGTGACTTCAGAGATCAGCCACGTTGGCCAGACGACACACGTCCACGTCCTAAACGGCCAACGAGGTAGGTCCCGGTCCTTAGTCCTGGGAGGGCCTGTGTGTGCTGGTCATGCGCGCTCACTGTGGGTCCTCAGGAGGTCCCTGTCCCTTGCGCAGCCTCCTGGGGGCCTCACACCATGGTCATGACCCTGAGCGCTGCCGGCTGGAACCTTCGGATCTTTCTCCTCAGCGCTTTGGAGGCTTTGATGCGGCACAGTTTGGGTACCGGAGGCAGGGGTGGCCTGCGGGCGCCCGGGGCCCTCCAGGGCTGCGGGGGACACGCCCCAGGCCAGGCGCCGCCCTCCGAGTCACTGCTGCTGGACTCCCGGTCCCCGAAGCGGCTGGCGGTGTGGTCGCTGGCCCCGTCCTCGCTGGTCTCGGCCACCGTGGAGCGGGGCAGGGAGGCACCCTCGGCCGACGGCTCGGAGCCGTCCGACTCGCTCCTGACCCGGGCGTCCTGGCGGGGCAGCTTGGGCCGGGCGCGGGCGCACACGGGCCGGGGACCGCCCGCCCTGCCCGCTGCCGGCCTGTGGGGCCCCGGGCTGCCGGAGATCTCCACGGAGGACAGCCACCTGCGCTGCTTCTTCCGCGCCTCCCCGCCCGCCGCGCCCAGAGCACTGGCTTCCACGGGGAACAAGGCCTGGGTGGGGGCCTGGCGACTCTCCCGTCGGGCCACCAGCAGGGGCACCAGGAGGGGCACGGGGTAGAGTCTGGGCTCGGAGCAGGACCGGCTGGGGGTCGCCCCCGCCAGGGGGGGCCTCCTCCTGAGACCCTCCCCCCACTCTGGGGGCAAAAGGGGGTCTCTGAGGGCCCCCTCGGGGGAAGGCTGCCCCCCAAACCGCAGCACCTTGTCACTGGCCCCTCTCTTGGTCTTCGTAGCCTTCATCTTGGGGTGTCCTGTTTTCAGCCCCAGGAGGGAAGGTCCACTGGCAGCAAATGGGGGGCGGGCACAGTGCCCTGGGGGCAGAGTGGGGCTTGCCCTGCCCCCCTTCCCGGCAGGTGACAGGACTGTGCTCTCTTGGCAGCTGAGAGCCTGCTGCTGAGTCTGGGGGCGGGGAGAGTGGGCTGGCCCACGGCCCTGCTGAGGGGCACCCAGCGTGGTCTCCCCACGGATGCAGCCTCTTGAGGGTCCCTCCTCTGGAAGGCTGCTGGGGTGCGGGGCAGCTGCAAGGAGCATGGCAGGTCCCCGAAGCCTGAGGGTGTCCCAGCTGGTGTCCACCCTCTGGGCCATCCCACCCGGCCCTGCTCTCCCTGGGGTGCACACCAGCTTCTCTGGGCCACCTTCACTGTCTGCTCTCTGGCCACCAAGCACCTGCAGGGATGGGGGCACCTCACATCTTGGGGGTCCATGCTCACCCACACCGCCCTTTGGGGGGGTCCCTCGGCCCCGCAGCCTTAGCAGCTTGTCTATATATGCTGCAGCTGGGCCAGCCTCAAGGACAGGTCCAGTCTGGCTGGGGCCTGCGGCCGCAGGGCTGGGCAGAGGCTCCCTCCGGGGAGAGTGGCCATTACTCTGCAGGGCCTCCTTGTGTAGAGAAAAGAGAGGGCTCTGAAGAGCCACAGCATGCAGGGGGCTGGGATATGGGTATACCTCCCTGCCACCCTTGGACACCAGGTCACGCTGGTACTTGGGATCCAGCACATGCACTGGGAGGTCCATCCCCTGGTAGAGAAAAGATGTGGACTTGGGGTCTGCGCTGGCTTTCTGGAACACCACCTCAGGTGGTAGGACTCTTTCAAGATCACCTGGGAATGAGAGAAATGAGCAAACAGGTAAATCGGGGACCCTAGTATGATCCTAGGGTCACATCCCATGCAGCACCATAACCCTGAAGTGCCCTGTGCAGGCCTGGGCAAAAGGCCTGGCAAGGGGAGGGCAGCATGCCGTGCACTCTGATGCCAGGTCACGAGCAGCACAGATAGGGCTGGCTCACACCTAACGCCATCACCCGGTCCGGGCTGTGCCCTCTCTGCCACAGCCTATGAGGCGATGTTGGACTCAGAATCTACCATTCCCAGGCCTTCATTCACCCCAGGTTTGGAGATGCCCAGAGAGGCAGGTATCTGTGACCCCACGGTGGGTTCTGGACAGACCCCTGAAGGCATCGCAGACGGGAAATCATGGGAATATTCACCAGGACAGACAGCACTAAGCCAGGTCTTGTACTAGAAAGCTAATCTGTCCAAAGATGAGGTCGTTTCCTTTTGCGACAGACTAAAGAAAAACAGAGGTTCTTTTCTGAGCCCCTGAGAAGGACCCACGTGTGAAATGAACTCTCTCCGGGGCGCTCTGGCTACTGAGCCCATTCCAGTCACAGACAGATGCCAGTCAGGTCGTGTAAGGGTTCTAGAAGGATTTTTAAAATAACTTTCAGATGTTCACTTAAAAAGTAAGAAAAAAATACTTTTTATCACAGCAGTCTTGCTATAATGGACAGAAGTGGGCATTTGATTCCTGTCTCTATCCAAAAATCCAAAAAAAAAAAAAAAAAAAAGCCTATAGGTAATTTGTAGTACCTGTGGGATTAGCACCAGCCCCAAATGTACACGGGGGCTTCCTTGCTTTGTGCTCAGTGGTGCAACAGCCATCCCCAGCTGCCCCCACCACCTTGAATGGGACCTGCCCTCCCCTCCCTGGCTCTCCTTTACCTGTAGACACCGGCCTGGGCCGGGACAGGCCTTCCTCGGTGGCCTGGGGTCCCCATGTGGGCAGGGGGACTGTGTGCACGGTGGTCTCGTCGGCTGAGCGGGGTCGGCAGTCCCCCGCATCGGGGCTGGCCATGGGGTCGGCTGGCAGCAGAGTGCCCAAGGAGGAGTACATGCGGTCACTACACACAGACGTGCAGGAGGCAGAGAGGGAGCAGGAGCCACCATCACTCAGCTCGTAGAAGCCTGGACAGGGCGAAGAGCAGCAGTCAGTGCACCTCTGGGCAGTGGCCCCTCTCCTGCCCTGTGCTGGGGGTGCGGCTCAGGATCTCATCAAGGGTGGCACTGGAGAAGGTGGCCAGGGGCTCCGCATTACTGTCCACTGCTGCCCCATCAACAGGGTCAATGGGAGCCCCCTTCACCTGGGCCCCATCACCCACTGACCCCTGTCTTTGGCAAGCAGCTTTCCTTCCCCTACGTGACCTGGCTTCTAGCCCCAGGGCAGGCCTCTGGCATCCTTCACCACCCACTCCTCGTCCCAAGTGGCAATCGGAAGAAGACAGCACACTGGGGGCCCTCTAGCTGGGACCTGCCACACACAGTGCACATCCAGACCAGGTCGTGGTTTTTCAAATTAAAAAAACGTTAGAAGAAACAGCAGCAATGCTGTATGCGGTCTCTGGGGTTGGCCATGCGATCCAGCGTGGGGCCAGAAGGGACCATGTGGCCTGAACCAGGCATGTCAGAAAGGCTCCGTGACCATCTCTTTATAGCTTTTTTTTTTTTTTTTTTTTAAGATTCTATTTATTTATTCATGAGAGACACAGAGAGATAGAGAGAGGCAGAGACACAGGCAGAGGGAGAAGCAGGCTCCATGCAGGGAGCCTGACATGGGACTCGATCCCGGGACTCCAGGATCATGCCCTGGGCTGAAGGTGGTGCTAAACTGCTGAGCCACCCAGGGATCCCTCCTTGCAGCTTTAAAGTGAGAGACACAGGGCAGCAGGCAAGGGGACGGTGTCCTTATCGCCTTGTCTGACAAATCATACAGATTTGAGATGGGATAAACCTGCAGGCTCAGAAAAACACCTCTGCTGCCTCATGAAACAGTTCTTCACAACCTCCCTGTTGATCTGACCTCAACAGAGCCCAGGGTCTGTCTCAGGCCCGGCACAGGTGAGACCCTCAGGAGGCTTCTGTTATCAACAGCAGGACCTGTCCCATTAAAACATCTCTCCATGAGCACACGCACGTGCACTCTCCCCTTTTTCTCCGAAGCACATTTGGGTAGAGGGATGAACTGGTGCATTCTCAGCCCTTTGGGGGTCAGGTGCTCCAGGCGGGCAGCGGGCCTCAGAGCGCGGGCCCTGGAGGTGCGGGGACCCCGGGAGGGCTGCCAGGAAGGGGCGGCTTCCACCTCGGAGCTCGGGCTACCTGAGCTGGGCCTGCTGTCGCTGTCGGCAAGCTCGCTGCATGGTCGGCGCACGTCCAGCTGGAGCTCACTGATCTGTCGGTCCAGCTGCTCCAAGTGGGTTTTTAGGCCGACGTCCTGGCGCCGCAAACGGTTCTAGGAAGGGAGAGCATGAGAAATAAAACTGAGTTTGTGGAAGGCAAGCTCGGTGCCCCATGGGACCTTTGCCCTGGGCATATGATTTAGACTCCCCAAATCCTGGGCTCCTGCGCCTCATCCTGACCGCTCCCCGGAACCAACTCCCCGGCTCTCTCGTCACCAGAGCAAAGAGCCACCAATCCCTACCCCCAACAGGGTTTCCGTCTCCAGTCACCGACTCTTAAAAACTCAGCAATCCTCAGCTAGGTATTTCTTCATAAGAAGACTGATGCAGACCATGAGCATGACATCGGGACCCAAGGCAGCACCTACCCTGGCACATGGCACAGATGACGGGTTCAGCTGTTGTTCTGAGTTTTATGTGAGAACCGACTTTCCCACGCTCTTGTGCCCTATTCTTTCACTCAGCAGACCATGGGTGAGCTCCAAACTTATCAAGGGGACACGAAAGTGCCAGGAGAGAAAACGGGCCCTTTCTGCATACACCCCCTCCCCCCCATATTACAGGTGCCTCTCACAGGTTCTGTGGAGCCCTTGGGGATGGGGCACTCAGTGAGGCTCAGAATCTGCCTGGGAATCTTCTTGGTTAGAGGTTCTCACCTTAGCTCCCCCTCAGAGGCTCTATCCTCTCTGGGTTCAGCCATAAATGGGTTCTTCTGAGCACTGGCCAAACACATGCGTGTGAGTAATTACACACATACAATGTGTGTATGTGGTTAATGCTCATAGTACATATCCACACACGTTCCCACACATAAATAATAAATATGTAGAATGACGAGCACTGACGAGCTTAATAAATGCTGAATTCCTTTTTTCGATCATAAAGCAACACCCTCTTTTCAAGGTCTGTTGCATAAACTTCTTATTTTTATCAACAGTTAAGTTTAAGGCAAACAATGAATAAATGCAATTATGTAGTTTCCCCTGTTTAAGAAAATGATTGTGTTTCGAATTTTTACACAGAAAGTGAAGAATTCTCCAGAGCTCCATAATTTGGGGCTCTGGGGGGATTCCTCTTTGCTACTAGGAGAACGCAGCCCAAGAGGGAAGCAGGTGGCAGTCATTTCCGATTCTTACGAGGGAATCATGTGGGCACAGTGTTGGGACACCAGCCCAGGCGAGGGTCGGTGGGTGAGGAGCCCAGGGCACATGCCAGGCCACCATGCCCGCAGCCCTTTGCTCCAGGGCCCAGTCCAGGGCTCTCAGAGCAAGCTCCAAGTTTTGCAGCAACAGCGTCTTGCAGCCCTAAGACTGTCCATAAACATATCATGGCAGCAACCAGTCCTGAATTTAATAAAAACCTTATAATCCCAGAACCATCCAGTCCAGCCTAAGCATCCTGGCTTCTAGCTTTGACTATTTTTACAAAGGAAAATGTTGCCCAGGTAAACAGCAGTAGCAGAGGGAGTCAGGGGGTTTGCAAAGACAGGCTTCCGGCCAGTGACCCCCCACCCAGGTGAGGAACACTAGATTCAGGCAAAGGGGCCAGGGTGTATTTTTGCTGCACATGACTCTTCTCCTGCCATAAAGTCAGGCCACGTTTCCCCGGCAAGTCAGTCCCTCTTCGATGCTTTCGAACATCAGTCTGACCTCTTCTCTTCCAAATCAGTATGCTCTCGACCTCCTGGAGGAGGACGGCACCTAGGATGCCATCCAGTTGGCTTCCTTCCTCCCTCTGAACCCCTCCCCGCCCCCAAAGTCATCTCTGTGCCTTTGTGCTGAGATTAATTGCTTTGTGTTAATGTCTGGCCAGCCAGGCCTTCAGTGGGTGGTTTCTGATTCATGTCCAGAGGCCACAGGCACACAGGCTCTCGAGTGTTCACAGATGATTTGCTGCATCCTCAGGACCCACCTGCCCGTCCACAGGGCTTCCCCATCCAGAGTTTACCCTTCCTTGGTCCCTTACTTGGGGTTTTTACGACTCTGCTTTTCATGAACTCCTTCTTGGCATCTAACTGTGTGCCAACAGTCGTAAGCGCCTTCTGTGGCCAGGACAGAGTAGAATCCACTGCAACCCAGCCACAGAGTGTCTCTCTGCATGTATTTCTGCAGAGGAAATGTGAAAAATCCCCTTGCGCTGGGTGAGCAGGACTGTGGTAGCCACATGGATCCCCATCAGAGCGGCCCCCTCCTCCCCACCTCAGTCTCCGGCATCCAGGCTCACCATCAGGGCAGCGAACCCGTGTAAGGGGCCCTGGGGGCAGGGAGAGCACACCTGCGGTTCCTCAGGTTCCTCCCTGAGTGTAAGTGCAGAGTCCCGGGATCCCAGCCACACCTGGGAACCTGCATCTTGACAAGCCTCCCACAGTACGCAAAGGTGTTTTCTGAAGGCAAGAAGCCTGAATGCCACTAAAAACAAATACTGAGCTTATCCCTTCCCCTGGAAGGTGTACTGCGTGTACACCTGTACTCTGCTTGTTTGTCTTTGGCTTCCAACTGCGACCCAGGAGTCTGGGCTCCTCAAGCCTTTACGGCAGATTCAAAGGACAAAGATGAAAAATGCCCTCAAGTTCATGATACACACGTGGCGTCTATTTACTTTTTCTCCTTCCTCAAAGGCTGAGAGCATGCAGAGGAAACATCACCCAGGTGAATCCCGGGGCGCTCCCCCTGCGGGCAGGCGGGGACACGTTACTGCCTGGCTGGAAAGGGGGTCGTGGGGGCACCACTCAGCCTGGCGACAGACGGAGACGCAACTCAGTTCCCGCCGATGCCCTGCCTTCATGGGGATCTTGAGCAGGTTCCCTTGCCCTGAGTCCCCGAAGCAAGTGTAGCCACTCAGGGAACACACCAGACATCGCGTTTGCAGCTGCAGAGGCAGCCTGTCCTTGCAGGAGTTAGTGCCAGAATCTGCCAGTGAAAAGGACTTCTTGCACGCTGCCGGCCTGAGGACAAGTCACAACCAGCAGAGTCAACTCCTGGGAAATTCTTCAGGATGAGCTTTCCCTGCGGGGTCCCCAGAACCTTTCTTCACTTGCACCTAAAGGCACCTCTCCCACTGACCCCGCAGCGCCTCCTGCTGGGAGGTGGAGCACCCCAGGCGACCACGTCAGGGTCCACCCGGCACTGGACTCCTAGGAAATGGGACGGCAGCTGCTCAGGAAATGCCAAACCTTCCTGAAGATACAACCCCCGGAAGCTCAGGACTGGCCAGAGGGGAGCAGCTGCTCTGCTCAGAGGTCCCGGGGGCATCATTAGCTCAGAAGTCTAGAACAGGGAGACAGTAAATGTTCTCTTCTGTTGGAGCAACACAAGTCGCTCCTTTATTTGCTCACCAAATACTTACTGAGCACCTACTGCATGCTCCTTTGTGACTCTGGGTGTGGCCCGTTTTGATAAGTGTTCACCTGCTCATCTGCTAAGGTCCTAATCGCAGCTCAAATCCCCAGAAAGGCTCAAGCTCATTCCCACTGGGGAACCCCTGCAGGGCAAAGCCTCCGAGGGGCAGATAGAAGTCCTTCCTGTCCTCGCACCTGAACGGTGCCGCTCCGTCCACGCCAGCGTGGGCGCGGGAGGGGCCCCGAGTTAGCGGGCCGCTGTGAGGTCCGCGGCTGTGCTGCGGGTGAAAGGCCTTTGATTATACTCCTCATCATGGAACTAGTATTACTCCTATTTTTTTCCCTGCAAGAAAAATGTGGAAGTGTTAAGCCCTAGCTGATGTCACACAAATTCAATTATTCTTCTCTTTTGATCACATAATCCATGCCAAGAACAAAGTTTGAAGACAAAGTGTGCGTGTTCTTTCTGGTCCCCACATTAAAAAAAAAATTAAACAAAAAAACCTGTTTGATCTCTTCCAAAGGCTACTTGTAATTAGAGGCTGACAACTCGCAAGTCTGATTTGTGTATTACTTAAGTCAAGTTAATCATCAGCTGTGCTCCTTCCCCTCTGACGAGCACTTCAGGGCAGCATCTCAGCAGCTCCCTGCTCTCTTTTTTTTTTTTTTTTTTTTTAGATTTTTATTTATTTATTCATGAGACACACAGAGACACAGAGAGAGAGACAGAGACACAGGCAGAGGGAGAAGCAGGCTCCATGCAGGGAGCCCGACATGGGACTAGATCCCGGGTCTCCAGGATCAGGCCCTGGGCTGAAGACCGTGTTAACCGCTGGGTCACCTGGCTGCCCAGCTCCCTGCTCTTTCACGGGAGCCACACATCTTTGCAGGCGGTGGTGTACTGTGCAAGTAACCAGGACAGACCCCTCAGGCCGGGTAAAACACGAGTGATGATTCCCCTCGAAAGCACGTTCCTGCCCTCTGTGTGGCAGCAGCTCAATCACAGAGGGGAGGCTGCACAGTCAAGGCCCAGGTTCTTTTCCATCTGCCCCTGTTTTTTGCACTTTGGGGAAGATGACTGGAGTCCTGGGAGGCATCTCAAGACGCTGGACTTCTAGATTCTGTAATCTAGAAACACTTAACAAATCTGTAACCTGACTAAGCTGAGCTGAGCTTGAGGCTGCAGATCCATCCTGGCTGCTTTGTTAAGACAGCAGCTTTTAAACAGAACAGATTTGAATTTCTAAATTTAAAAAAATTCTGCTTAGAGTGCTAGAATTAACTCCAGCACATAGGAATCTTTCTGTACAGCCTATTTTTTTTTCCTTTAAAAAATACTGCAGTCCTGGAAAAACTCTTTCTGAGCTATTTCCAACAGGCGAGGTACAAGCCTACAGCAGATGAAGAGGCGGAGGAGCCACCATGGAGCGCCCTCGGCCCTCTAACTAGGAGCTGGCATTTGGAGGAGGCCGGGGAGCCAGAAGAAGACACAAAGGTAAAGCAGCCCTGAGAGGGTCCCGGTTCTACTGTGTCTGGGATTCAGGACACGCCTCACTTTCCAGGTCAGGTTACAATTTAAAGTCAAAGAAGCTTTCACGGGATACCCGCTGAACGCAAGGTTTTGTTCCGAGGCCAGGGCAACACTGAACCCCAGCACAGTGTGGGGAGGATGCGGGTGCGCCCCACACGCGGCCTGTGCTGTGTCTGAACCTGGCAGCGGGGACACCTGCTACCCGGGGTGTGACCGCAGGATCCCAAGGAGCCCCCCACCAGGAGAAGCCCACTAGTGCGTTCTTATACCAAAGGCACCGGAAGTCCAACAGGAATGCTCCCCAAATCCGTCTGCGCGGGGGGAGGGGGGAAGGAGGCGGCGGAGGGGTGCAGCCCCAGGGCGCCTTTCCCTATGCTCCGGCCTCCTGGCCGGCTCCCGGGAACCGAGCTGCAGCCCCCGAAATCCCAGAGGGTGCCCCAGAATCGGTGGGACAGTCTGCCGGGGGGCAGGGCCCCAGCGCGCCAGGACGCCCCGTGCGCCCCCGCCGCCCCGCCGCCCCGCGCGCCCCCCGCGCCCCGCGCTCCTTACCAGCTGCTCCTGCAGCGCCGCCAGCGCCGCCTCCAGCCGCAACTCGTGCGCGCGGGGCCCGCGTGGGTGCTCGGGGCGCGCGGGGCCGCGGGGGGCGGCGGGGCCGGGCGGGGGCTGCAGGGCCAGGGCGCCCCGCACGCGCGCCTGCTGAGTGGCGCGCAGCCCCTGCAGCTCGTGCAGCCCCGCGAGCGCCGCGCGCAGCCGGGCGCCCACCCTGCGGCGGTCCCAGCCCGCGGGCCCCGGAGGGCCGCCCTGCGCCCACATCCCGCGCCGGGCCTCCCCGGCCTCCCGGAGCCTCCTCCCAGCCTCCCGGCCGCGCGCGCGGCCTCCTGCGCCGCCTGTCCCCGCCCCCGCCCCGCAGGTCGCCAAGGTGGGGTGGGACCTATCGGTGGCCGCCGAGGGCGGCGTTTGCACACGCCCCGAGGTCACAGCGGCCGCCCCGGCCCGCCCCGTCGGCGCGCCCCTGGGGGCCGGGGACCCCAGCCCGGGGCGAGTCTGCAGGGGAGGGCCCAGGAGGACCCCAGCGGGGAGCCGGGAGGGGCCGCGAGGGGAACCAAGGCGCTCAGAGGTGGTTGAAGGCTTAAAAAAAACAAAACTTAAGATGAATTCTTGGGACGGTGCCACATTGTAAGGACCTTGTTACCATTTTAAGCTCCTTATGGATTTGAAAAACATATTATCCCCTTTCCTAATGTATATCTGCAGTAGGAATCCTCAGATATGAATGCATACGTGTGTATGTATTTACGTAATAATAGCTTCACTGAGATGCAAGGATCACGACGATGCGCCTATTTGAAGCGGACAGTTCAGTGGTTCTGCTTCTATTCACAACTGTCAATGCGATCACTTTTAGAACATTTTCACCACTCCAGAAAGAAACCATCTACCCATTAGCCTCACCCTCCATTCCCCCCCACATCACCACCCCTGCACCCTTGTCCTTAGGAACCACTAGGGCCCCTGTTATGGACATTCCCTATAACTAGCATCACACCCTACGGGGTCCTCTGTGACCCGCCCTATTCTCTAGCTCTGTGTTCCCAAGGTTGCCCCATGTTGTAGAGCCCCTGGGTCCTTCATTCCTTTCTGTTGGTAGATAATATTCCACTGTGTGCACAGACCACTTATATTCATCCATTCATTAATTGGTGGAGATTTGGGGTGTCTCCACTTTTTGGCTGCTGTGAATAATCTGCTAGGGACAGATTTGTGTGCTTTTAGCTGGCAGGATATTTTCACGTCCCTTGCGTGTAGACCTCAGAGTAGGTAACTACCGTGTTAGATCTTTGGAAGGACTGCTAGACTTTCTATTTATTTATTTATTTATTTATTTATTCATTTATGTTAGTTTCAGAAGTAGAATTTAGGGACTCATCAGTTGCATATAACACCCAGTGCTGGGCAGCCCCGGTGGCTCAGCGGTTTAGCACCACCTTCAGCCCAGGGCTTGATCCTGGAGACCGGGGATCAAGTCCCACGTTGGGCTCCCTGCATGGAGCCTGCTTCTCCCTCTGTCTGTGTCTCTGCCTCTCTTTCTCTCTCTCTCTCTCTCTGTCTCTCATGAATAAATAAATAAAAATTAAAAAAAAACACACAGTGCTCATCCCATCACATGCCCTCTTTCATGCCCATTACCCAGTTACCCCAAACCCTGCTCCCTCCCCTCCTGCTGGAGAAACAGCATTAGGCTGGAACCAATTTATGATTCTTCCCTTTCATTTTCTTCTGAAGAGAGAGGTAGAGAGAGGGTTAGACTGGATATGAGACTTGTTCGGTTATCTGTCTTCTTCTCATCTGTGGACTCACTGGTGTCTTTTGGAGAACAGAAACTCCTCATTTTTCTGTATTCTTATTTATAATTGATTCTGTGTCATTTTAAAGAAATTTTTGCTCACCTAAACTCTTCAAGATATTATTTAATGCTGCTTCTCTAAACTGTATTATCTCACTTTTTTTTTTCATTTAGATATACAGTCCACCGACAATAGTTTTATGTATTGTATGATGTAGGGGGATCACTATTTTTTCTTGAATACATATCCTAGTGCAGTATTTATTGGAAAAAAAATAGTCCTTTTTGAACTGCTATGCAGTACCATAGTTTTTGTAAATATATGTAGGTCTGTTCTGGGCTCCCTTTTCTATTTCATTAGTTTGCCTATCCTGGCACTTGTCCTAATTATTGTGGCTTTTTATAATGTGGTGATACCCAGTAAAGTATGATTCCCCCACCCTGTTGTTCAAGGGTGCCTTGAGTATTCTTGGCACTTGACAGCATTATATAAATTTTTTTTATTTTTTTATTTTTATTTTTAATTTTTTTAAAATTTTTTTAAAAATTTATTTATGATAGTCACACACAGAGAGAGAGGCAGAGACACAGGCAGAGGGAGAAGCAGGCTCCATGCACTGGGAGCCCAACGTGGGACTTGATCCCGGGTCTCCAGGATCGCACCCTGGGTCAAAGGCAGGCGCTAAACTGCTGCGCCACCCAGGGATCCCCATTATATAAATTTTAGAATCAGCCGGTAGATTTCTACAAAAAGGCTATTGGTATTTTGATGGGGATCACATTAACTCTATAGCTGAATCTGTAGAGAAATGATATCTTTATAATATTTATCCTAATCCATGGACATGGAATACCCCATCATCTATAAAGATTTTCTTCCGTGTCTCTAAATATTATTTTATAATTTTTGTGTGTAGAGGTCTTGTACATTTTTCACTAGGTTTATCCCTCCTTTCTTAGTGTTTTTCTTTTTTTCTGATAGTATTGTCAATGTTACCTTTAAAATTTTTCTTTATTTTTGTTGATGACATACGGAAATACTGGGAAGGTATTTAATAACTTTGTTAAACTCATTTATCAATTGAATAATTTATCTGTAGATTTTTTTTTAATTTTTATTTATTTATGATAGTCACAGAGAGAGAGAGAGAGAGAGGCAGAGACATAGGCAGAGGGAGAAGCAGGCTCCATGCACCAGGAGCCTGATGTGGGATTCGATCCCGGGTCTCCAGGATCGCGCCCTGGGCCAAAGGCAGGCGCCAAACCGCTGCGCCACCCAGGGATCCCTTATCTGTAGATTTTAAAAGATTTTTTCTATATCATCTCTGACTAATGGAGGTTTTGCATTTTTTTCTTTTCCATCCTATACCACTATACCATCTATCTATCTCTATCTATCTATCTATCTATCTATCTATCTATCTATCTATCTATCTATTATCTATTTATTTGGCTTTATTGCAGTGGCTAGGACCTCAGTATAATGTCAAAATAGTGATTATGTCAAGCATCCATGTATCATTTCCAAGGGTTGTGGGAAGGTTTTCTACATTTCACCACTGAAAACGATGTTTGTTCTATGTTTTGTAGTAGTGTTTATCAGGTTTAAGGAAATTGTCTTCCATTCCTAGAATGGATATTGAATTTTACCAACTGTGTTTTCTACTATTTTAGTGATTATATTATTTCATTTTTTTCCTATTAATATGAGTCGGGTTAATTGATTTACAAACGTAAAGCTAACTTTGGATTTCGGGATGAATCAACTTGGTCATGAGGTATTTTCCTCATTTATATGTTGCTGGATTTAGTCTGATAGTATTTTGCTTTAGAGTTCTGCATCTGTTTTCATGAGTGAGGTCAGCCCATCCTTCTTTCCTGTAAATTTTTTTCGCAGGTTTTCAGAATCAATGCTATGCTGGTCTCACAGACCGAGTGAAAATATTCCTTTTTGATATTCAGTGTAAGGGTTTTTGTAAGATTAAGATAATTTCATTCTTAAATGTTTGGTAGAACATTAATGAGGCCATTATGCCTGGGGTTTTTGTTTTTTTGGGTTTTTTTTGGTGTAAAAGTTTTAAATTATGAACCAAAGTCCTTGAATTACTCAGTCCATGTAATTACTCAGACTTTCTGTTTCTTCTTGTGTCAGTTTGTTGCAGATGATTGTTATAATTTTCTTCTCATTGTGTCCATGTTTTCAACTATGTTGACATAAGTGTCCAATAATATTGTCTACAAATATTTATTGAATCTTTAGTGATGTGTGCTCCCTGTCCAGCTTTTTTTCTGTCATTTAGTTATTTGTGCTTTCTCTTCTCCGCTCCCCCCCCCCGCCCGCCCGATCAACTTTAGTGATGCTTTAGCAATTTTATCAGTTTTTTCAAAATACCATCTTTTCACTGGGTGTTATGCTATATGTTGGCAAATTGAACTTCAATAAAAAAAATATATACAAAAAAATAAAGAAAAAAAAATACCATCTTCTGACTTCGGTGATCCTCTCTGTTTTTTTGTTTGCTTTCTCATCCATCAGTCTATCTTCCTCATTATTTGCTTCAGTCTATTTACCCTGGGTATAATTTACTAGGTTACTTTTTCTAATTTCTTGAAATGGATTCTTCACTCATGACCTCTCCTTCACCCATCTGGCCTTGCTCAGACCTTGTCTGTGGTGGGCAAGAACTTGTTATTAGGAAAACATTGGGGCCTGCCCCTCCTTAGATAGTGTGCATCATTTTGAATGGCTTGTGGGTTCACCTTGCCTGCTTGGGCTACATCTGTACTTGGAACTTTGTGCAGAGGAGTATGAGGACAGCTCTTGTGTGGAATGGCTTTAGAGAGGAAGACTCGTGCATGGAATCTCAGGTTGTCCTTGAATGAGAGAAATAGAAGGCATTTTAGTGATCCTGTACTTATTTCTTTTGCTATCGTGTCCTGTCCTTATTGCCGTAGATGGAAAGGGGTCTAGTTTTCACTCTCCTCGTTACTCATTGTTAAATTGTGACAGTGGTAGGCTCTGCTCTTTCTCTCTCTCTCTCTCTCACACACAGAATCAAAGTGGTATCCTCTATCACAAGTGCCCCTGAGAAGGAGTTTGAGCCCAAGGAACATTTTTGGGGTCCCCAGCAGGGAATTGGATTTGTACCAAGGCCCCAGACTCCCTCGCAAACTGTCAGTAATTTTTCCGGCTTTCCCATCCTTTACCTCATTCCTGTTTCATGATCCTGTCCTTTGTATTCCATGAACTTGGAATCCTTGTCCATTTTTGAACTTTATCTTTCTTTGTTGACACCTACAGTGAATGCCATTTCCTGGGCCTTGGAGAACCAGTCAGAACCTGGGTGTGCATGTCAGGAATCCAGTCTCCCGAGCCAAAGCCTCGATTCCCAACCAGCAAATCTGCTGCTACCTGTTATTGTTCACTACATAATTACCAGCCTCCGGATTTTGTTACATAAGGACACAGAATGAGAAGAAGGAGAGCTTTTGAGTTTTATCCTTTTATCATCTCTTCTTAATCACATTGTCTAAACTATTAGTGCTTATGTAGTGCACTGTAAAGATATATACCCATTAAATTTTAAAAATAGATGGATCTTATTCTCAGGATCATTTTTATGTCATACCATTTTTTAATTTTGTGAATACTGTAACTTCTTGAATCTATGGAGATCAATTTTCTGTTTTGTTTTAAATTACCTCTGTCTTGTATGGTGTCAGCTTTTTTGTTTACCTTTGGCTCTCTCTTTCCTATTGTAGATTTCTCTCATGTGGCTGAGGATTCATGGATACTGTTCACCTGTGAGACAATAGGCAGGTGTACATGGTAGTTGAGTTTGGTTTCATGGTAGAGTCAAAGAATGCAGAGCTGGCTGGGGTGCTGTGCACACCCCAACGTCAGATGTAAAGGGCTGTATTTGTGGCACCACCACCATGCACCCCTAGATGGGTATTTTCATTCATTTACATATGGCTGTAGTTGTAGATTATTATTGATTTACTATCATTTTCATCTGGTTTTATTAGGAAGACATGTGCTCCATACTATTTTATGTTAGAATCCACCAGAAATTTTTGCCTTTAAATGACATTTTTGCAGTCTCAAGCTTATGAAAAAATTGTATGTACAGTATAAAGAACTTTCTCCTGTTTTCCCAGAACCATTGAGAATGCACTGATTACCTGTTGCCCTATCACCCCTAATACCTTAGTGTGTGTTTTCTACACACAAAAGGGATTATCCTAAGTATGCAAAGTTTAATAATTAAAATCAGGAAATTGATGTTGCTTCATAATCACCATCTAAAATTCAGTTCAGGTTTCACCATTTATCCATCAACATCCTTCAGGTCAGAACAATCCTGTCCAGACTAATGCATTTACTTGTCCCATCCTGCTGGTCTCTATCAGCCTGGAGAAGAGCTCAACTGTTCTTGACTTATGACTTCACTTTTGAAGATTATGGACCAGTTATTTTGTAGGATGCTCCTTGGTTTCATTTTGTTTAGGTTTCCTCCTGGTTCAGGTTATGCATCCAAGATGAGAATATCACAGAAGTGATACTGTTCTCTTGTCATGCATCCTACTGAGGGGCATTAATTTCCAACATGACCACTTCTGACACTTCCCACCTTGATCACTTCATCTCTATCTGTCATCTGTCTGCCAATCCATCCATCCATCCATCCATCCATCCATCCATCCATCCATCCATCAATCCATCCACACACCCACTCATCTATCCATCTATCCATCCATCCATCCATCCATCCATCCATCCATCCATTTATCTATCATTTATCATCTGTCTGTGACCTTTCTCTGTCTATCCACCTCTCCATCGCTTTCTCTCTCTCTCTCCTCTCTCCATCTACCCATCATCTATCTCATCCCTTCAGTTCTTACATTACACTCATTACGCTATAGCTCCATCAGTATCCAACTCTTAACAGATGAGCCATGTTTCACTCTATGGACACAATCATATTTCAGTTGATGAACATTTGGTTGTTTCATTTCTTCCTACCATAGCAATACTGCAGAAAGCATTCTCATACATGTGGCCTTGCTATTGTCGCTTTTATTTCTATAGGTTGTGTTCTTAGAAGTGGAATTTCTGATATCTGAGAGCATCTATGTTTTTATCTTAACACTGCAAGATTTTCTTTTCAGAAAGATCGTAGCAATAACCAGCAATGTGTTAGTGCAATCTCCAAACCTATATCATTGCTGATACTGAATGTCTTCATTTTAAAATTACTTTTGAGGGTAAAAATAAAGTATTTCAGTGTTTATTCTGTGAACAACATTGTGATTCCTTGTGAGTGTGAGCATCTCTTTCTGTGTGTGTGTGCTTAAGATTTTATTTATTCATGAGAGACACAGAGAGAGGCAGAGACATAGACATAGCTCCTCTATGGGGAGCCAGATGTGGGACTTGATCCCAGGACCCTAGGATCAAGACCCGAGCCAAAAGCAGATGCTCAACCACTGAGCCACCCAGGTGCCTCTCTTTGTGTGTTTGTTAAGAGCTTTTACGTTTTCCAGTGGGCCTGCTTGCTCGCATCTTCGCCTGTCTGTTTTCTGGAACTTCTTGTGTGTTTTGACTGTTATTTATCGTATGTGTTGGACATGTTCTCCCCCTCAATCTATTGTTTTCCTCCAACTTTGTGGTATTCTTGGCATATCAGACCGAATATGTTCTTCTTTTTTTTTCTTAATGTTTTTTGTGATTATTCTCTTACTTCAGTTCTTTCCTATTTCAACATGAAGTCATTATTTTGGCAAACTTTATTCTTTTTTTTAAAGAATATTTATTAATTTATTTTAGAGAAAGCAGGGGAGGGGTGGCGGGGGAGGATCTCAAGAAGCTCGTCTCTGAGTGTGAAACTCAACATAGAGTTTGATCCCATGACCCTGAGATCATGACCTGAGCCAAAATCAAGAGTTGGATGCTCAACCAACTGAGCCACCCAGATGCCCCTTGGCAAATTATTCTGATATCACATATATATTGTTCATCCACCGGAATTTATTCTTACATCTGATGTGATGTAGGGTTCTAACATTTCCTCCATATAATTAGTTAATTATTCCCACCCCATTACCTTTTCTTTCTTTCTTTTTTCAAAGATTTATTTATTTAGCTTAGAGAGAGGGGGTGGGGAGAGTAGAGGGAGAGGGAGACAGTCTCAAGCTGACTCTGTGCTCAGAACAGCTCGATCCCAGAACCTTGAGACCATGACCTGAGCTGAAACCAAGAGTCAGATACTCAACCGACTACACCACGCAGGCACCCCTCACATCAGCTTTTCTTAAACAAATTTCCCTTTTCCACTGAATGGAAATGCTGTCTCTTTTAAATGCCACCTGTACACCTGCAACTAGTCCTTCATCTGACCTGTATGTCTGTTCTGATGCTCATCACTTACTATCAAATCTGAGGGTAAAGTTCAGTGCAATAAATGTGAGTAAATTATTAACATGGAAAAGTGTTCTTGATATATTATTAAGACAAAACAGCAGATGATAAAACAACTGTGGCTCCATCAGGAATGTGTATGTGTGTGTATTTCATACACAGGGGACTGTGAAAGGCTATCCATGTGAACTACAAAAAGTAGTTCTATCTGAGTAAAGGGATTACGGGTGACTTCATCTCTTTTCTTTATTTATATGTTTTTTTAAGTTTATTTTATATATTTTTTATTGGCGGGGAGGTTATGAAACCAGATGCGGGGCTCCATCTCATAACCCTGAGATCATGACTTGAGCTGAAATCAAAAGGAGGACGCCACCCATTTTTATTTTTCTAGAAGCATTACTCATGTAACCAAATAAACAAGTAAAAAATTTAGTGATTCTCCTTGACTTATAACATAAAAGCTACCAGCTTAATTTTATCTTCAAGCCTCTCTAGCCATGATACTACCACCTTTGTACAGTGGTCAAAGGAAATTTTCAACGTGAAGACAGTTACAGATGCTCCTCACCTAGGACTCAATAAAGACTGTAACAGCTTATTTATTTTGATTGAAGGGAATGACACATTAATGAAGCTGTAGCAAATACACACTGGCTTCTATGCATGCAAACCAACCGTATTAAATTAATAATTATATTCTTGCCAAAGGCAAGTGGGGATTATGCAATTAGGTAATGCTTAAGTGCCTCAATCAGCAGATAGATTTTTCTTTACCTATAAAATAATCTCATAAAAAATGATTGGAGCCTCATTATTTCACCACCAAGGAGACTCGTTGGTTGGACTTGCGTGTGTCTACGGCTCAGAGGCTGGAGGTTCCTTTTGTTTGGCTCCACGGCCATGTGGTTCCTGTGTTGGAGTCCTGTTGTGTGCAGTGACCCTGGGAGCACCGTGCACCTGAAGGATTAGGGGAGATTGCCAGCAGTGCTGTGTAACACGCACCTCCGAAGGATCCTATCTGTTGAGGAAGGTGGCGGTCCCCCGTGGAGATAGTGACACTTTAGCAGGGTATGCTGCACAAGTGACGCAAGGACAGCCTGGTGGCTCCGGATCCAGGAGGGACTCGCTCAGCACTGTGCTCCTCCCTCAGCCTGCAGCCGATGGTGGCCATTGTCTGACAAGGCTCACATTTGTGATAACGAGGGTTTGTTACGTGATGATGCTTCGGTGGCTTTAAAAAAAACTAAAAGGATGATTTACTAAGTCTGAATTCACATTCATATGAGTTTTTAATTTTCTTGATGTTCATGATGTGCCTTAAGCAATCTCTGTATATTGGCTTTCCCACGAAAACGGTGGGTTCTGTGATTTGGAAGCAATACTTGCCGTCCTTGCATTTTGATGGGCAGCAGGAAGGCAGGTCTTGTGCGCACGATGTGCCACTGAACTTCAGAGAAGCTTTTCCCCAAGAAAGGGCTCCCCCCTGTGCAAACCACAGAGAAGGCACCATTGTGCGTGTTGGAATAAGTTGGAATCGGTGAGGAAGGGCTGTCAGGACTGAAATTTCCATGTTGTATTTTGCCTAGAGCCACTATAAACCTCATAAAACGAGAGCACTCTTTCAGACTCAGGTGTTTTGACTTGATCTGGTGTGGCCCGATTTGCAATGTCACTGAATTTCTGCAATGGAAAGCACATATCGTGTAGCCAGGTACCTGGGCTTCCTTCCATAGTCTCCCTAGTTATTAAAAATGAAGTCCTATCTTAATTCCCTTTATTTATTCATTGTTTTCTGTCCCTATAGTATTATTTCAGTAATACTTTAGTCTTAATTCCTTTCCTGATGACTTTCTGGGTAGCTTAGCTTACTGCCCTGGGAATTTTGAGATGGTGGACAATCTGTGATGAAGGCTCTAGATGTCTATCTTTCTCCTTCTATTGGGACACGGTAGTGTAGACATGGACGGCAAAGCATAATTTATTTGCGTGCGTGTGTGTGTGTGTGTGTGTGTGTGTGTGTGTCCCCTGCTAAAAACCAAAGGATACACTGTGTTCATAGCCGATTAGTAACGCATGGTCATTTTTGTTCCAGGACTAAAATAGTAAATCTATAATAACCTTTTTTAAGGAAGAAATTGAACTAAAGATAAAGCCATCCTACAACTTCATTGTGGTATATTTTATCATCCCACAATAAAGGAGACTCTACCTTACAGATCATTACCCGTGAGCGGTAGTGCAGAAGATGGTTCTCGGATCCAGCGCCATCCATCACTTGGGTCGGGGTGGTTCGTAATCATCTTTCACATACTTTCCGTTGTATAATGTGCTGCAGATAAATCTCGAGGGTCCATGTGCTTATTATAAGATGTCCGCATCGGGCTGTCCTAGTAAGTTTACAATGTCGTAAATCTCTGCAAGTCTCAGCGAGGTGAGCATTAGCACCTTAGGCCACTTGTTACGCCCTGGCGTGCAGGTTATGGTGTGTGTCCTCTCCACCAGAGGTGGGCCTTGGAAGAAGATGAGTTATATGGTCTTAATCTGAGTTCATGAGGCGGTGGCCATGTTCTCCCTACTTTTGGGTGGTCACCTCCAGAAACGTGTGGAAACAACCTTATTGCTTATGCCGATTATTAAAGAGATATGTAATGATAGGTAAGTAAATGTGTTGCAGGAGAAAACTGTCTGTAAAGCTCACCCTGTTGTGCACAGTTTTGAATATATTATATCCTTCCAGAGATTTCTGTGTAAATATAATTTTAATGCAAATTGAATCTTTTTAATTTCACTTTTTGTCTATTTTGTTAATACATACAAATTCCATTTTGTGATTATATAATACTATATTTCACTAATCCCCTATTGTTGGACGTTTACATAATGAATTGTTTCTCACTGTTCTAAATCATCCTGAATAAAAGTGCTTAGCTCCCACCCACCCCCAGAAAAAAGGTGTTACCATTACCACTCCTTCCAGTTTTATATGATTCTTAGGTTTAATATAAAGATTGAACATCTTTTTTGATGTCTGTAAAATATTTGTATGTCTTCCTTGTTCAAAGCTTTTGTCAAAAATTTAATTGGGGTATTTATTATGAGTGTGTAAGAGCTCTTTATTAGAGATGTGAGGAGGGTTGTCAAAAATACTGTAAAATAGGAGGAATCTGGGACCACTTATCGTAAATGACAGCTCGGTAATGCATGGAGCTATTAGCAACACAATAAAAACAAAAATTGTTCAGCATAGGATCCTGAGTCAATTAATTGTAGTAGCTATCTTTTCTTTAAGTGGGAATTACATATTTTAGAAAGAAGTATACTGAAATTATTGAAAATGCAGTGGGGTGTTAGTGCCCTGGCCAGGATGATGGCTGCTGACTCCTGCCTTCCTGACCGTGTGTTTGAATCCAACAGTCCTTTCTGGACACACCCCCCCAGGCGGGAAGTCCGGAAAATTACCGCACACGTGTCTACAGTTAACTATTTTACAGAAACGACACCATCATTCACAAGCACTCAGTGATAACTGAAAGGCATGGACACTCTTTAATCTTTGGGAAATCGAAAACTTTGGGGCAAGTTTCTGTATCAGACACGTCTGTGAACCAATTTTGTATTGGATTAAATTAGATGATTGTTTAATTCTTGGCAGAGACATGGTTTGCTGATTATTCTCATGTACTTTAGCTCACACAGTTACAGGAAGCAGTTAGGGCCAATTCTCTCTACCTGTTAAGTGAGGTGACATAGGAAGAGGTGGGGCTTAGAGGTGGGGCTCCTGGCATCTGAGCTCCAGAGACTGTATTCTCAGGTACTCCAGCCCCATCCGGGAGCAGGCCAGTCCGCACAGCTCCTGCTGCCCCCGAGGGGCTCCCTGGCCGCCCTGAGGCCACGCCCAGCTTCTGCCTTCAGCCCTGCAGGTGCGCCTTGAAGTTAGAGACAGTCTCCGTGGTGCTGCTCAGGGCAGCACTTGGGGTTAGGGTGAGCGTCAGGACAACTGCTGCCTTCCCTAAGATATGAAACCCTGGGAGCACCGTGCACCTGTGTGGGGTTCCCTGGAGCAGATGGAGCCCTGGGGTGCACTGACCAGCTGTGTGGGGTTCCCTGGGGCAGATGGAGCCCTGGGGTGTGCTGAGCACCTGTGTGGGGTTCCTGGGAGGGGACGGAGCCCTGGGGTGCACTGAACACCTGTATGGGGTTCCTGGGAGTGGAAGGAGACCTGGGGTGTGCTGAACACCTGTGTGGGGTTCCCTGGAGCAGATGGAGCCCTGGGGTGCGCTGAGGACCTATGTGGAGTTCCCTGGAGCAGATGAATCCCTGGGGTGCGCTGAGCACCTGTGTGGGATTCCCTGGAGCAGATGGAGCCCTGGTGTGCGCTGCGCATCTGTGTGGGGTTCCTCAGAGCTGACCCCAGATCAGAGAGTCTGGCTGTGGTGGACGGTGTGACGGCCGTGTGCATCACCCGGAGGGAAATCTGTGGAAAGAAATCACCTGTGGGTCCTCCTATTCTTATTCTTGCCTTCTTCCCAGTGGAAGGGGATGGCTGTTCAAGGGCCCTGGGCAGGGACCTCAGTGTCCTGTCATGCCCAGCACACCCAGATCTTCCCCAGATGGCAAAGGAGTGCTCCCCGCGGGGCTCACCTCCTCGTTTCTCCCGAGGTGGCTCATCACGGGTGTTACTTAGAGCTCACAAAATCCTAGCCTGGGGTCATAAAGCAACATGACCAAGTGGGTTGTTTACAGTCATGAGGCAGTTTTGGGCAGATACCAGTTGCAACCCCCGTTCCAGGGAGGCAAGGGTTATGGGTTTTCCCACACCTGCCACCAAGCAGTGGCCAGCATCCTGAGCAGAATGATACATCTTGGCACAAACCCAGCACACACGTCCTGGTAGGTGTTCCTCCAGGCTTCCCCGAAGGTGTGCTGTGTGCCAAGACCCTCCTGACTGGTGTGACCACAGGTGAGGGGAGGTCTTGGCCAAGCCCCTCTTTGGATGAGGCAACAGAATCATCTGGAAGTGGCAAGGTGGGGACCGATTCATAGTCGGGCAGGGTTCAGGTGGGTGTGCACCCTAGAACCTCACACCCCTGGCCCTGGAGCGGCAGAGGGGTCTGCAGGACACTGCTCTCCTGACCATCCCCCACACCACTGCCCTCACCAGCCAGCACCCCTTAGCCTGTGGAGGCAGGGAAAGTCACAACTGAAGGGAGGCCCCTGAGGGGGACCGTGTCCCTGACCCCGACACCTCACATGTCAGCTAGTTGCCCTGGGCAGGCAGCCTTTCGAGCAACACCCAGACTTTCTGCTCAGTCTGTGTTAAAAAAAATGCAGACAATATATTGTCGTTGCTTTTGCCCATGAATTAGGCTCCCTTTGAGCTGTCCACCCGGTTGTACTTACTTAGGGGCCACGATCCTTTGCTATAAAAACGCATAAACAGCCAAGATCTTTGATGTATTTAACGCTATTTTATATAGAACATTCTGGAAGTGCGTGTCCACACAGAAGCAGCTTCTAAGATTCCGTGCTCCGAGAATCGACTTACTTGGGAAAACACTGACATTTTTGTTTGGTCCGTAGGAAAGAACAGGCGGTGAGTGACTGCGTGAAAAGCTGAAGTTATTTTTGAAAAACAGGAGAGATTTTTTTTTGTTTGTTTCCATGGTTCTGTTTGGAAATCCGTGGAGCTGTGAGGCGTGGGTTGGGTCCCTCAGAGTCCTTTTCTGAGAGCTGTTTGGACTCTCTGGTGGTGGCCTTCCCAGAAGCAGGGCCAGGGCTCCCCGGGCTGCATCCCTGCACCCTGCCTCTCCCTGCCCTGGCCCCTGTTGTCTGCACCCCGGGCCCTGCTGTCCCTGCGCACAGGTGACGTCCTGACTGTATGAAGCTATCCTGAAGCCCAGCACGCACTGCAGTGACATAGACTGATTCCAAGTGTGGGCTGATTTGGACCCCAGAAGCCGCCAAGTGACAATTCTTTTTCAGAAATGAGTTTCATCGCTTCTGCTTTACAGAATCCTGCAGGGTGTGCTGTCTGTGGTGGCTTCTTCCACTCAGCGAGACGTCTCTGACATCTGTGCGTGTTGGCCCATTGTCACGCTCATGGGTTGGTGGGCGCTTGGGTTGTTTGTAGTCCTTGCCGTTGTGAACGGACTGAGTGGCTGCTCATGTGCAGGACTTCTTGTGGCTGTAGTTTCCACGTCTCGGAGGTGAGGGATCCTAGGAGTGGCCACGTCACTGGGTGGACTCACGGTCACCCGGTAAGAAGCTGCCAGTTTCCAAAGAGGCTGTATGTTTTACACGCGGCCTGCACGAGAGGGAGCTCCGGCTGCTGCACATCCTGGCCCGTGTGTGGTGAGGTGGGTCTCCAGGTTAGCTGTTTGAGAAGGGGCACAGTACTGGGATTATTTCGATGCATCAAGAGCAACAACTTCGGTAGCTGAGGCCTCTAAATCCTGGAGTGCGTGAATAAGCACGTGGGTTTGGCTGGTCTGTAACCACCAGGAATCAACGACTGCAAACTCCATGTTAACCTTCTAATTTAAGGGGACGTGTGTGGAACTCGGGGTCCCCGTGGCCCCCACGATTCCCTGCACCGGAGCCCCTCATCTGTAGGCTCATATCCTCATGGACATTTTTGACATCAGTGTTGCCTTTTCTCCATGTCATGGAACAAACTCAGAGACTCTGCATGACCATCAGCTTGGTCTCTCCAAGCATCAGCCTCATTATTTGTGCAATAAAGGTCGTGACAGTAGTTGCTGCAAACAAAAATCATAAGGAAGAAAAGAGCTAGCAATGGAGAAGTTGAAACGGTGCTGGACACGCAGCAGGTGTGCCGGTGATGTTACCTAGTGGTGGAACTCTTCTCATGCTTCCCGGGGAGCGTTGCTGCAGACACGTCCTTCGGTGTCCTGACTGCACATCGGGAGGGTGAATGGGAGACGAAATTCAAGCACATTCTGGAAGGGATGTAGAACCGAGGGACATGAGAAGGTTTGCAATTACGAACCGAGTAGTTAAAACGGTGAGACCCAGGAGGGTATCCAAAGATGTTCAGTACACAACGAGATGATAGTGAGAATGCTCGGGACACATTTTATTTAAGGAAAAGGTATTACAAATCACATAAGAATATTTTTTAAAAATAGTTTTGCTTTTTAATAAATAAGGTTTTACTGGGAATCTCAGTATTTGTTGGAGAAATAGGAATCTTTTCCTTTCTTTATCATATTGCGAACATATACGGTTATATTTGTACACTAAATATTTACAAGATTACGAAAATCTTTTAATACCTTTACTAACTGACCCTAACCGGAGCGTATAAATAGAGAATGAAGGAGTACGTGAGTGTAGGATGTTTCCAATGGGAAGAAGTCACGTCAGGCTCATCTACAGGCTTCGGGGGCGCAGGAAGCAATAATTTGGGAGGAACGTACAGCTGCCGGGGGCAGCCGAGGCCGGAGCGTGTTTCATCTAAGTCAAGTCAGGGTTCCCTTAGCACCTGCGCCGTGTACATAAGGCTCCAGCTAGGAGCAAGCAGAGTGACTCTAAAATCCACGTACACCTGCAGAGCTTGGTTTCAGGATCGAGTGGCGCTTTCTATTGGGTGGAACCCATGGAGTTGCTGAGGAAGGCTGAATACTGACCGTGTCTTGGGGCTCCTCTGTCGTGTATCTGTGCACGCACACGCCGACGTCAGCTGTGACATTTCTTGTCCAGCAAGGTGGGCCTTAAGCAAACGAATTAACAAATACGTAGTACGTGGGGGGAAAACTTCTGACCTTTCTGAAGAAACAGAAGGAAGGAGGCAATTCAAACACGTTCGAGAAGGTGATAAACCAGTCAGGAGTGTCCATGGTGAGCATCTTCTAAACACGAGCACTGATTTGCCATCGTGGGCAAGGTGCGTACACGTGCACCGCCGCCACTCAGGGATGTGGGGGCCTGGGGGCCGCTGAGCCAGCTGTGGCAGTGGGGCCGCCCGCTTCCTGGGACCCGGAGCCTCGGCAGGCCCGGCGGCACCTGCAGCCAGGCCGGCTTGTTTTGCATACATGTGTCACTTACTTTATTTTTAGAAATGTTTTATTGTTTTCTTGTTATTATAAAAGTCAGACATGTTTATCATGGGACATTTGGGAAATACTGACAAGCAAAAGAAGGAGAAAAGAGAAAAAAATCCCCAAATCTCAACTCCCAGAGCGTAATTGCCACGACCACGTTGGGTCTGCTTTTTACAATCTTCTCTGGGGGCTTATACTTCAGGTTACAAGTGGGATCGTTGTCCCACGCTGTCCATCCACTGGGTGTTTCGGGCAAGCTCTCCGGTGCCTCTCACCACCATTTAGGGCATCGGTTTTATGCATGTTCGGTGTTTTTTTCGTGTAGACAAAACAGTTTATTTATGGATCCCAACTTGGACTTGGGTTATGTCCCAACACTTTCCGTGCTGGTCACTAGCGATTGTGTCTGGGCCTCGACCACCCCGGATGGCTCTGGGGACGGCCAGGCCTCGCCCACCTGTTCACCTTGTCCCTTCTCCAGTTCTCCAGTGAGGCCCAGGCTGATGTCGGGGCAGACAAGGGATGTTCTCCTCATAGAGTGCCACCTGCAGCGTCTCCCTGGCAGCCATTCTTTTTTTTTTTTTTTTAAGATTTTATTTATTTATTCATGAGAGACCCAGAGAGAGAGGCAGAGACACAGGCAGAGGGAGAAGCAGGCTCCATGCAGGAAGCCTGATGTGGGACTCGATTCCTGGACTCTGAGATCATGTTCTGAGCCAAAGGCAGGTGCTCAAGCACTCAGCCACCGAGGGATCCATCCCCAGCAGCCATTCTTCACCCTGGGTTCAGAGGAGCAGGGATCCCATACCTGTGCCCACCCCAGAGCACCCTCCTCCCAGCCAAGCCCCAGCTCTGGGCTCCAAGGGCAGCTCCTGGCCTCACCAGGCCCCCGTGCCCCACTGTGAGCTCGTCTTCCTCGGCTTCTGGGGCCAGTTCCTTCCTGTAGCTGCTGCCCGGGTCATGTCCCAGTGTCTTGGGACAGCTTTTCCTTTTCATACGTAGCTAACGATTATTTACATTAACTCTTCTGTCAAATCATAGGTGTGCTTTCTTCCAGACACCTGCTGGTACGTATGTCCGCTGTTCCGTGATGGCTCACCTGCGCACGTATGTCTTTCAATAAACACACCAAAAGCCGCCTCGCAGGAAGTCTGCTCATTGTGACTTTCTCCAGCTGCACAAGGAAGTGGCCACCGTCACACAATCCTGCTAAACCGAATACTCTTACTTTCAAAATGCTCATTAATTAAAAAAATTGTGACTTAACAAAGTCAACTACATGTGAATATTAAATAATGAACTCGATAGTCCTGAAAAGCAAGAGGGCCTGCAGGTGGGAACTGGCTCAGCCTGTGTTAGGCCAGACTCAGAACCCACGTGTGTCTGACATCGGCCCATGCAAGGAAGGAGATAATAGACTTTGAGGTCGTACTTCCCAGCGGAGAATCCCTGTTGACCAACCTGGTAATTCATTTTCTGCGAGTAGGAATTCCATGGAGCTCCTCTGCTGATCCTCCTAGATTCTCTGCAAGGAAAGCTTTCCCTGAGGTTGCAGTGGCAGGTGGTGTGTGGGCTGCCCCGGGTGTCTGGCGGTATTGGGACATGGGTGTCCACCGGGCTGCAGCAGCTGACATCTCTGGGAGAAGCCCAAAGCCTCCCCGAGGCCTCCAAGGCCTGGTGGCCCCATCCTGGGCCCTGCCACCCACCCCGTGGACACCCGCAGCCCCGGTGCTGCTGGGGTGTGGGCAGGGAGCATGCACACGGCTGTGGTCAGAGCCCTTCTCACGCAGGCCCTCCGGCCACTTGTTCTGTTTCTCTGGGGACTGTTCCCTCTGCTTCCATTTTCTGCGAGTGGGGGAAACGCAGCCGCCTTCTGATGGAGCAGTGGGCTTGGCTCACAGGCCTCTCCGCCTCACAAAATCCTGCTCCTTCTGCAGAAGAGATAGTCCCGTGGGTGGAAGAGGTAGGAGCAAGATGTGCTTTCAACCACCCTGCGAGGGGCAGGTGTGCCAGGGGAGCACCTTCTAAGGAAGCTCAGCTCCGTGGCTGACACAGGTGAGAAAGCCGGGGTCCTGCCGCGTGGTGGGCCACTGGCTGCAGGTGGAGCCCCAATGCGCTGTCCTTGGGAGCAGAGCCCGGTGGCATGTGGGCGGCCCTCAGAGCCTCGTGTCCCAGACTTCCCACCACCTCAAGGGGCGCTGGACAGACAGGATGGAAGGAGGCA
This sequence comes from Canis lupus baileyi, assembly GCF_048164855.1. NCBI lineage: Eukaryota > Metazoa > Chordata > Mammalia > Carnivora > Canidae > Canis > Canis lupus. The sequence continues at coordinate 56,648,251 of NC_132838.1, forward strand.
AACTCTAGCTGGATCAGTCATGTGCTGACCTTCTTGTTTCTCAACACCCACGACAGTCTCATGAATTGAACCATGTGCCCAGAGCAAGCATCATGGAGCACACAGAAGGGCCAAGGGCGCCGCCCCGGGGCTGAGACAGCTGCGTGTGACCGTTGTGTGGGAAGCCTGAGTATCGCTGGGGATGCTGTGGGTGGTCTCCATCCCCAGCCTGCAGAGCCTCGAGTTCTCAGCCTCCCCAAGGTTCTCCTGGGCCACGTGCTGGAGGGTGCTCTGGGAGCACCGTGTGCTCAGACTGGAGATGCAGGAAAAGTTGTCCTCGCGTGAAACCATCCGGGGGATGCCAATGCATGGGGGTGGGTGTCGTGGCTGGAGCCTGTGGCCGGCGCCCGTGGTTGGTGCCCGTGGCCAGCACCTGCGCGGGTGTCCCACCCTGTGGGCCGGCTCCTGCTTGGTGAGCCACACAGACTCTGGCGTGGGATGACGAAGGTGATCTCGTGACCTTTATTTGCTCTTGGAGACGCTGATGTCATTGACAGGTTTTGAGGACTTGTGCTCAGAGACATGTTTAGCTCCTTCAGGTGGCAGGCTTAGTGGGTTATTCAACTGCCAAAGCGCTTATCCGTTTTGGTCTGAAAGTGTTGCTCAGGCCCCACAGGCTTCCTAGCAAAGGGAGTGTTCCCTTATTCATCAAATGACATACTCAGATCTGGGCAGATGCTCTTCAGAGGGTGTTTCCTGCAATCGTGGCTTATGGCTCAATTTCACAGTGAGGTTGTGGACTGGATGTCAGGCCTTCCCTTTGAATAACAGAAGACAGAGAGACATGAACCTTCTGGTTTTTGACAGTTCTTGGCTCTGCCACCTTAGCACCAGACTTGCCAGTCGTGGGATGATTTGAATTCTAGGCCACCATGTAGAGCTGCACCAAGGGGTGGCACCTTGGGGTTTCTTAGGGTTCTTATAAATGGTGAGAATCTGCTTCCATCATCTCCAAGAATATGAAGAAATTATTTTAAGACCCACAAAGGCCTGAGTCCACAGCATTTGTAACGAACCTGCCATAGCATCCATTGGATTATGGTCTCGGCCCATGATCCGGGGATGGGACATCGGGCCTCAATGCTGCGGTTTCTACATCTGCACGCGGCCCCCCGAGGGAGCCCACCTCAAGGAGCGGGTGTGAAGAGTAAGTGACCTGAAATACAGAAGTCCTGAGAAAAGGGCGTCGCATGGGGCAAGCACCCAGTAGATGTTAATCGCCGATGTTAGCAGCGTTGGAAGGGTAGAGAACGGCCTTGTCTGTGAGAGGCTTGAAATCTAGGTAGTGAGAAAAATAACTGCCATTTGAGTGTTTACTCCAGGCCAGTCAGCAGCGTGGCACTTGCCGTAGGTGTGATGTGGGGCAAGGACCGGGTGTGGGACCTGCACATGGCGTGGAAGCTCAGAGAGCCGGAGCTGGTCCAGACTCTTCCAGCAGGTGCGCGCCGTCTGGAAGGAGGACCCGCTTTGCAAGTGTGAACGCGGGCAGGTGTGGGAGGTGGGGCTCACTCAGAGACAGGACGGAGCTCGGGTGTGGCTCGTCTTTGGGGCCCTGGTGTTGAGTGACATCTCCAGACAGAGGAGGCCCTGGGCGGAGGGTGTGGGGTCCAGGCTGACAGCTCACCTTTTACTGGGATTGTTAATCAGCTGCCGGGTGAGGACGCCTCGAAGAGAGGAGGTGAGTGACAGAAAGGCCTATGCTCAACCACTGGGCTGGGGTGTCTCAGGGCGCCAACCCCTCGGGCCGGGCCTGCAGAGAAGGAGGAGGTCCCAGAGTGCGGGGCACCTCCAGCTCAGAGGGGGCCCGGGGCAGACAGGCCTCCCTGCCCTCCGCACCAGGTCTGTGCCCGCCTGCGGAGCCTGTGTGTGTGTGTGTGTGTATGTGTGTGTGTGTGTGTGTGTGGCTCCGGGCAGGGGCCCCGTGAGTGGAGGTGGAGGGGCCCCTCTCTTTCCCTCCAGTGGCTGAGCCTTCCTGGGGCTGAGGATCTGCGGGGGGCTCTCCTACCCCCTGCCTCCCTGTACCACAAGCACAGTCTTACCCAGGGGCAAGGGGCTCTGTACTCTACTCACGCCCCCCGTCCGCCAGGGGAGGACCGGGTCAGCAGCAGGTGCACAGTGATAGCTGTGGGTCCCTGAAGGGGCACATGAACATGACAGGGCTCAGAAGGGAAGACCCTGGCCACTTTTCCAAGCAGCTGGTTCTCAAATTCTGATCCTGGAGCCCCTCAGGTGCTAGGGCAGGAGGCCTGCCTGAAATGCAGTGAAGCCGCTCCCCCCCGGCAGGCCTGTCCTGGGGCCCCAGTGCAGACAGGGAGGCCTTCAGCCCGCGCGTGGGCTGCTGGTGAGGGAAGGGTGCCCTGGGTGCAGTGTGGACAGCAGTGGGGGCTTCTGCGTGCTCCCTGCCCAGCCAGCTGTGGTGGGCTCTCCCTGCACCCCAAGCCCAGGATTCTCCTCCCCTGGGGTGCCACTGTGCAGTGAGGGTCCATCCTTTGTCCAAACTTTCTTTTAAAGATTTCCCCACTTATGTTCTTGGGTTCTGTGCATTTTTGAAGCTGTGGTTTTTCTCGAGTGTGACATGGCTGCTGAGAGGCTTCCCGTCGCTGGGTTCTGGGCTCTGCTCTGCTGCTCCTGGGCTGTGTCGTGTCTGGGATGGTTTGCTTTTACGTCTGTCTGGTGCTGGGGACCTGGTGCCCCCCAGGGCCCCTTTGATCTGCATTTTAGCTTCAGGAGCTTGAATTCTGCATGAATTTGTCCTGCTCTGTCTGGGCCATGCCGATCCTCAGTCCCCTGTGAGGGGTGGGCTTCCTGCGGGACCCTGCTGAGGCCCCCACCTTACAAGGACGGCCCCCCAGGGGGGACACTGCTCCCATGTGCCAGGGATCTGTGGAAAAAGCAGCAGGAGAAAACTTCAGATTGAGACAACTGTTCTTTGTCTTGACAACGGGAAACAGCAAAACAGAACAAACATAGTGTCATTATTAGATTTTATCGCAATATCTCACTCGAAAGAATGTGACCCCAGAGCAGCACCACATCATCGCCGGCTTCTGTCCAGGGTCAGCGGAGAACGCATCTCCAAGACGAGGACGCCCGCTGTGTCGTTCTGATTTATTTCCTGTCGTCCGACCCATTTCCTGCTGAATAAATGAGTTAGTATTTGTCACCCAGACAGGAAAATGTGCTCACATCTCCTGCTTGTGATATTCTCTGGGTGTCAGGGTCATTTTCAGGAGAGCGTTAACACACATCACTTCATTTAAATTTTTTTTTAAATTTTTATTTATTTATGATAGTCACAGAGAGAGAGAGAGAGAGGCAGAGACACAGGCAGAGGGAGAAGCAGGCTCCATGCACTGGGAGCTCCACGTGGGATTCGATCCTGAGTCTCCAGGATCATGCCCTGGGCCAAAGGCAGGTGCCAAACCTCTGCGCCACCCAGGAATCCCCACATCACTTCATTTAAAGCTTGGTGAGCCCTGAGAAGCCGGGGGCGTCCTCGCCCTCGTGTTACAAGTGAGGAACCAAGGCGAAGGCCCTGGACGACCATCTTCACATATTGTGATTATTCCTTGGTCAGGACCTTCCTCCGGGTTGGGGTCCTCAGACTGGATCTCCAGGCGCCCACTTCAGGCTGCTTCCCAAAACCAGCTGTGAAAGCACTGGCCTCAGGAACGTGAGGTCGGCTGCGTCCTGGCCCAGAGAGCATTCTGTGGTGTTTTCCTGATCCAGGAGTGAAAGTTGGTGTCCTGGATGCAAACTCTGTCTCACTTGCTTGATTTGCAATGTTGTTGGTTTTTTTTCAAGATTTTATTTACTTATTCATGTAGAGACACAGACAGAGGGAGAGGCAGCCTCTTTGCGGGGAGCCCGATGTGGGACTCAATCCCCGGACCTCGAGATCACGACCTGAGCCAAAGGCAGATGCTCAACCACTGAGCCACCCAGGTGTCAGGCCATGTTGAGTTATAATAAATGGCCTGAGTCAGAGCAAAGAGATGGACCAGGAATCTCACCCGGCGTGACACTTGGGGCGCCCTCCACCCTGCCCCGTGAGCCGAGGGCCGTCCCATCTCCTCTGGAAGGGCCTCCTTCTCCTCCCGGGACAGCTCACCCCGCAGTTCCGCAGCTGCTGCTGGCTCTGATCTCACGGAGCTGGGAGCACCTCACATTTGGGACAAGCCCCCCAGATGGGCTCGTTCTGACAAGCAGAGCACGTGGAAGCAGCTCCTGCTTTGAAATCAGGCCGATGCTCACCTCTGGGTGGGCTGTGGCCCTGCGGTCAGCTCCGTCAGCGTGGGCATGGCGCCCCCTGGTGAGCACGCAGGAGGCTGCAGGGCACCTGCCCCTGGGAGGAGATTGGGGGAAAGCTCTCTGACTCTGACCCTGGCTACAGGAGCACCACCTCCCAGTGTTGGGATGCCGCGGGTCCCCGTGGGCTCCTGGTGGCGCCTCTGGAGAAGCCACCTGCTGATTGCACCTGCAGGCTGTCCCTCCTGCTGCCGTGGCGGCTGGTGCCTCCCTTCCCCGTCTTTGCCCCCACGCCCTCCTCCGCCCTATAGGTTGGAACGCAGAACTGGGACTCCTGCTCAGGCCCAGCAAGAACTCCCCCTGACTTTGGACAAGTTACTTCAGCTCCTCTAGCTTCCTGCTCCTCACCTGTGAGGCAGGTGTTGGAAGTGTCTCCTCCACTGCAGTGTGTTAACGCCACAGTCAGCCTGGCCTGGGGCCTGGAGAGGTCAGTGTGCATCATGCGTCCTTCTCCCTGTGGCCTCCAGACTGTCTGCCTCTTTGGGGACCCCCGTGGGAGGGGGGGTGCCAGCTGGGGTGGCCTGCAGGTGACAGTCACCAAGACCCCTCCACACACCACAGCTGTGGTGGGTCCACTGGCCTGCAGCATGTGGGCGGGGGGTGGGGCTGGGGATACCCCATCGGAGTCACGGGGGCGGGAGGGCGGTCATTCCTGTGAAGATGCTGGTGGCCTAGAGCACAAACTACAATTGCAGGCATTCTCAGGACGCAGCGTGACACAGCCCCTGTGGCTCCTTGCTGTCCCTACAGCCGACTGCCTTTGCTTTACGATAATTAAGGTGTGAACAGGTTAGTTCAGGTGGAGGAACAAGCACGAGAGGGGATTGCTGATGATTCAGCACAGTCCTGTTGTATCTGCAGGGACAGTCCAGCTCGTGGGAATGGTTATGAGCTGGGTGGTCACTCCTGACTCTCCCACCTGGGTTATTGTGTCCCTCAGCAACCACTGTCCACAGGTGGGGGGACCCATGCACTTTCTTCACCTGCTCACCTCTCAGGCTCTGGAGATGGGGGCTGAGCTGACCCCAAGCATGGGCAGGATGTGAGGGACCCTTGCAGACCACGAGCCAGTTGCACCTTGCATATCATAGTAGAGAGGATGCCATGCATAGGAGTTGGACTTGTGGGTGACGGGAAACTGGTGGGACTGCGTGATGGGGGGCCCTGCGGGGCGTGGCTCTCAGTGGGAGGCAGGGCACAACCAGAGGCCGTGGGGGGCTCATGGTGATTGCTCGGACAACAGCGGGAGGGTGAGGTGAGCCTGAAGCACAGGGAGGGGTGAGGGAGCAGGAGAAGCCCCAGCCCATGTGGGGCAGGTGGCAGGCCCATGTGACTGGCAGGACGTGGGTCTCCAGCTTCTGAAATGAGTCATGGATCTCGGAGTCAGAGAAGGTGCAGGAAGAAGGTAGTGACTGTGCCCGGGGATGCCTTGGTGGGGGGCGGGGGGTGAGGCAGATGCAGACGCTTGGCCAGGGCTTGGCTGTGTGGCGAGGCTCGAGAACTGGGGTGCGGAACGTGATCTGGAGCCCATTAGCCCAGAGCAGGCGACGGCTCAGCCTTGGTCACTGCAAGAACAGGCCAGTGTGCAGGGGGTGGCTGGGAGGGGGTGCAGTGAAGGAGAGGAGAGTCTGCCCCACGGGAAGGAGGGGAGAGAAGGGGGGCCAGCTCGTGGTCAGTGCCGTCGGAGGAGGCAAAGAAAGAGGCCAGTGAGCCGAGGTCACCACCCTCAGCATCAGAGGTCCCTGACCGCTTTAGAGGGAGCACTCTCTGTGGGGTGGAGGATGAAACCGTAAAACATGCAGACGTGGAACACAGTGGTGCCGACGGGTCCCTGCTGGAGAAGGCGTGTGGCCCGGGGACAGCTCCCTCTGCTCGCAGGCAGGGCTGCCACACGCTGGTGGGCCGGGCACACGCCGCGCAGGAGCGGCTCCGCCGAGGAGTGGCTGGGGGGGGGGCGGGCGGCAGCAAATGAGACCCGTGGCAGGTGCAGGTTCTGCCTTGGGGAAGAGTGAGGGATCTGCACCTGAGCCGAGGGTGGGGGCACAGGCAGCCTGGGGGCCGGGAGCTGGGGCCAGGGCGCTCTGGCCGGCTTGTTGTTCCTTTCCGAAAACAAAACTATATTTCGAAAATCTCTGTCTTTCCTTTGGCCCACATCCTCCTGTGATCTAGAGTCTTCGCCCACGGTGGTGGCTTAAGACAAAGCACGTCTAGGAACCTAGACGTGCCCGGCACCATCTGCCTTCGCGGCTCAGGCCCTCCTGGAAGCATTTGTCTTTTCCAGGCGCTCCTCGGGGGGCCCCCCTCTGACTGCGGGTCCCAGCAAGGCCGTCGGAGCGCGGCTGTCAGAAATTCATGTGTGCTCTGGCCTAAGCGGGCGCGCGTGAGAACACCCTTGAGGCCAGCAAAGCTCCGAGCAGATCACAGGCGCCGCGGTTGACCCTCTCGGGGTGTGGTGTCCTCTAGGTGGCTGGTGTCGTTCCAATATAAAAGCTCAGCAACTGCCTGGTAACTCAGTCGATAGAAGTAGCCAACGTGCACCAACCAGACGCCAACATTTTATGCAAAGGGAGAGTTTTGTGATTTTATTCAGTGATTACCTGAATTAGCCTCTTTCATTTGCCTGTATATACAATTTGGTGATTGCAGCGAAATGTTCTTTTTAAAAAAAAAAATCTAGTTTTTAAATGGTGATTATTGCTATTCAGTTGTTTTTGTAGTCTAGGCAACAAATACCACACTGTTAATGAAAACAGATTATTCTTTATGATATTAGTTGTCTACTTTACAAAATTATCTCTCGTGCGGAATTTAAAGAGGCACCTCTGACTGCGGAGCTGGGGGAAGCAGCAGGTCGGAGAGCGCCGGGTTCATGGAGCAGAGATCCCGTGAGCGGGCGTCTCCAACCTGAGCGGCTGGGGAACGGAGCCTTCTCTGTGCGGTGACGGGGGGGCACGGGTTCTCCGTTAAACCACTCTGGCTCTGGGGGTGGCCGATGGTGCCTCAGGGCAGGTACCTACATTTTAAAATAGCTCTTCTTTCAGTGCTCACAAGGGGCCTTCCGGTGACCTGCACGGGGCATCCCAGCTGCCCGGAGGAAGGACTTCTGTCCGGTGCGGGCACTGGCACCTGCCCCCTGCCGTCCCGAGGTGCCCTCCTCCGTGTCAGGGGAGCAATCAGCGCACCCGTTGTGCCCAGGGGACTTGGAAGGAGCCAGCCCGTGATGGGGCAGAGGAATTACTCATAACCTGCTCCTGATACAGCAGGACTTTAGACAAGTAAGGGAAGGCATGACGTGACAGTCTAACCAGGTGTACACTGGGGCTGACCACACGAAGAGGGCACATGAGGCTTAGGCTGGAGACGTGTGGTGGCCTTCGCCAGAACCCACAAAGACATGCCCTTCTTTCTTCTGCTTCTGGAATGAGAGCATTGGCAGGTCCTTGAGGGGCTCTCTCCTAGAACAGAAGGAGCTGCTCTCAGAAATCCCAGCGTTTTGGGAGAATAGAATGAACTGGCTTCTTTAAAACCACATTTGAGGGGCACCTGGGGGGCTCCGTTGGAGCGTCTGCCTTCAGCTCAGGTCATGATCTCAGGGTCCTGGGATCGAGCCCCACATCAGGCTCTCTACTCAGCAGGGCGTCTGCTTCTCCCTTTGCTGCTCCCTCTGCTCGTGTTCTCTCTCTCTCTGTCTCAAATAAATAAATAAAATCTTAAAAAAAATTAAACCCCATTTGTTTTTCAAATAATGACAAACTTACAGGAAAGTTGGAAGCACCGTACAGAGCACTGTTCGTCCTTGAAAGCCACAAGGGGCACGTTGCCAGCCTGGCACTGCTCCCACGGATGTGTGCGTGTGTACTTCCCGCCCCCCGGGCCGCGCTCCGTGCAGCCGTGATTCCCATAACCACCAGGCGGGGGGCCGGGGCCCCCCGGGCATCGCCGCCTCCCGAGACACAGCCCTGGGACGAGATCTACCTGCTGCCTCCGTGGTGTCTTTTCTAGCAAAGCCATCCAGGCCCCAGCAACCTCGGGATTGTTGTCGCTTTCTAGAGTCCGTCCTTCAGTCTGGAACGGGTCTGTAGTCTGTCTCTGCTTTCTGAGTCTGGCCCTTGTGAGGATCCTGCCATCGATGCTCCTCAGTCCAGGCTGGGCTCAGGCCTCCGGGCAGAGCCGTGACGCTGCGCTCCTGCCGCACCTGTCGGGGGCACACGGTCTCCCCGTCTCACTGCGGGTGCTGTTTATTCTTATCACTGGACGGCCGTGCTGTCAGCCGGGCTTCTTCCTTTTGTAAACTTTCTTCTTTCCTGTTTGTAACTAGCTAGTAAATTAGATGTTCATGAAGTAAAAACAACAACAACAACAACAAAAAAGTCTAGGATTTCTACTTCTTTCCATTGTTATTTATATTAGTATATTTCCTTTCTTTTTTTTTTTAAAGATTTTATTCATTTATTCATGAGAGACACACACACACACAGAGAGAGAGAGAGAGAGAGAGGCAGAGACACAGGCAGAGGGAGAAGCAGGCTCCATGCAGGGAGCCCGACGTGGGACTCGATCCCGGGTCCCCAGGATCAGGCCCTGGGCCAAAGGTGGTGCTAAACCGCTAATCCACCCAGGCTGCCTCTGATCCGAAAATTCGTTTGGAAATGCAAAGGATCTTGAGCAACAAAACAAATTTAATAAAGAAGAACAAAACTGAGAAACAAATGCTACCTGATTTCAAGACTTGTTACGGAGCTACTGTGAACAGAGCAGAGCACTAGGTTCAGCCAGAGAGGCGGCAGGCAGACCCGTAGGACAGACTCAGGAACGTGGAAGTGGATCTGCACATACATGGACATCTGATTTTTGAAAAGCTTTTAAAGGCCATTCACTGGAATAAGAAGAATCTGGAAAAATCGTATATCCAGATGCCAAAAACAAACAAACAAGAAATCTTTGGTCCAAGCCTTGCACCACATACAAAAATTAACTCCAAAAAGATCAGAAACATAAATGTATAATCAGAGAAGACGGACTCCAGAGGAAAACAGAAGAAATCTCTAAGACCTCTGGGTAAAGCACAGGTTCCTTAGGGTCTCAGAGCGTGATCTCAGAGTAAAATACCCACAGACACACACTCCGATTGATAACTTGAACTTGTTCAACTTCTGCTCTTTGGAAGATGCTGCTGGAAGAAGGAGATATTTGCAAATCTTGTATCTCGTAACGGACTTGAATCTTGAGAGTGTTTAAGGGACTCGCAACGCTCAGCGAGAACACAAATAACCTGATGAAAAACAGTCAAAAATTGTGAGCTCCTCCAGAGAAGATGGAAGGATGGCAAGTAAGCACGTGAAGAGATGGTCGGAGTCGTTAGTCGTCAGGGCAAGGCAAAGGAAGACCACGACGAGACGCCACGACACACGTACTAGAGAGGCTGAGATCCGCAAAGGATGAGCTCGCCTGGGGCCGAGGGTGTGGAGGGCCGAGACTCACACGCTGGCGGGGATGCAGGACGGCACAGCCACAGAGCATGGTTGGTGTTTTCTCAAAATATTAAAGTGATTTAGCAATTCCCTGTGATTTAGCAATTCCCTTCCTTCGTACCCACCTGAGAGAGGAGGAGGAGCTATCTAGACCACGACGGGACACAGAAAGTGTACCCACTTTATTTGTAACAGCGAATGACTGTAAACACCCCAAATCCTTATTAGGAGGTAAATGTATAAAAAATAAATTGTGCAATGCTGACAAAGTGGGATGCTATCAGCAATCTGTGAGACCATCAACCCTTGAACTGACACGGAGGGGCCTCCGAATAACTGCAGAGCGAAAGCATCCAGACCCAAACAGAGTACCGATTGCGTGACCTTGTAGATGAACCTCCAGAAAAACACAAGCTCCTCTTGGGAGACAGTGGGTCCATCCTTGTCTGGGGACCCCCGAGAGACAGGAGGAAGTTCACTATCTTGACCGTGTCGATGGCTTCACGCATGGGTCCATGCAGCCAAACTCGCCAAATTGCACACTTTAAGTGTGCAATGTGTGGTATGTCAACTGTACCCCAATAAAGTCACCAAAAAAAAACAAGCTCCCTGTGGTCATTTCCCATAGTTATGTGTCCAACATGGACTACGGTCTGTTCCATTTTTTTTTCAGTGGTGACGACTGCTAGTTTCTTTTATTACATTTTATCTGTAAAAATGTATATACTTCTCCGGCTGAAGCCATAAACAGGGAACACTCAGGAAAGTCCCATTTCTACTCCTTCCCTCCTGCCCGGCTCCTTTCCTGCACCTAAAGGGAAACTTTTCTTCTCTTAAAGGGAGTTTCCATTTATTTTCCCATCAACTCTCTACGGAACTAACAGGGAGTGTGTGTCCACGTGCACATATGCACACTTACGGTACGCCCCCTCTTCCCCTCTGGAGCAGGGCCGTCCTGTACGTCTGGTCCTCATGTGGCGTCCAGAACATGGTGGGAGGAGCCGGCTAGTGATTTATAAGATGCTGTCCACTCGTAGTCTCCTCTGGACAGCAGGCTCAGCTGTCTACACAGTTCAGGAGCACAGACACTGATGCTCTGCACCTGGCTGAACCCGTCACGCAGCCAGGTGTAGCTCCAGGCCCGTAGGGGTGTGAAGACCCCACTGGAAACCTGGTGTGGCCTCCACCGACGCCAAGACCCTGTGCCTATCTTGGTGGCTCCCACCTGGAGATCATTTGTGCCCCGTGTGGCCTGTCCTGGAGGGCTGTTGGCCCCAGTGACTGGTCCTGCGGTGCTGTCTCCTTCACGGGGACCCCGTGTGCACCTGCGTGCCTTCACGTCCACCGCGGGGCTTTGCAGCTCTCTCGTCTGTGCTGGTGGCCCGACGCCGGCCATTCTGTGTCTACTTTGGTGCCCGGGAGGATGTGAGATGAGGAGAATGAATTTCCTTCTGTAAAGGAAGACATCCGTCTGAACGCCGGGGGGTGGGGGCTGCAGACATCAGCACATTCCCATCCCGGAGCTTGAAGAGAGCTGCTGTTCGCTCAGAGCGACACACGTGTCCCGAGACTCCTTCAAGACAATGACGGACGCTGCCGGTGAGAAAAGCCAGGGCGTTTCAGAGCTTTCAGGTCATGTTCTTCACGTGGACACAGTAGGGACAGAGCAGTGCCCGCATGACTTCACGTCCACGTCATGTACCTGAGACGGAGTTCACTGCATCTTCATGCTTTCAGAGAGTGCTTCACGCCTAGGACCCATGATTCAGAAGCACGTTTCTAAATGTGCATAATATTAAAAGACATTCTTTGAGGACAATCAAGAACCACTCCATTCCCCAGAGTGAAAAAAAATAAACTTTTTTTTTTTTTTTTTTTTTTTTTTTTTTTTTTTTTTTTACAAAGTTGATGGTTTCAAATTTTAGCCAATATTGGAAATGGGATCCAGGCGCTGGTGATGGCAGGCCTGACACTTTCTTGAACATGCTCTTTATTTATATAATACAAATATGTTTTGTTTGCCAGAGCTCTTCTGGCACGTGAAATCGAGCTTTGTGTAACGTGGTTGGTGGTGTTGAAAAGCAGTCTAAGCGGGCAGAGCAACCCCGGCCTGGAGGGAGGGGTGGGAAGGGGTGGTTCGCACAGGCTGGCGGGGGAGCTGGTGGGACGAAACAGTCTCCAGGGGCACGGGGTGAAGAAGAGGGCTCCCCAGCACCCTCCACCACCGTTGTCTTCACAACACGATCGAGTTGGGGTGAATCAGAAGACACAAGTGCGGCCTCCACTGGGGAGGGAGGGCAGGCAGTGGCTGCTATGAGGGTCCACAGTGGTACTATGTATAAGCAGCTGCAGAGACAGCACACCATCTCCAGAAGGGGAGTGGGCATCCTTCATTAGAAACAACTGATTGAAAGGACCCCTTGAAATGTGGTCCCACCTGTGAAATGACCATCAGAAGTGGTCCAGGAGGTGACCCTGGGGGTTAGTACTGGAGAGTTAGTCCTGGGGGTGGTCCTGGAAGGTGGTCCTGGGAGGTGGTCCTGGGAGGTGGTCCTGGAGGTGGTCCTGTAGGATGGTCCTGGGAAGTGGTCCAGGAGGTGACCCTGGGGGTTAGTACTGGAGAGTTAGTCCTGGGAGTGGTCCAGGGGATGGTCCTGGGAGGTGGTCCTGGGGGGTGGTCCTGGGAGGTGGTCCTGGAGGTGGTCCTGTAGGATGGTCCTGGGAAGTGGTCCAGGAGGTGACCCTGGGGGTTAGTACTGGAGAGTGGTCCTAGGGGTGGTCCTGGGGAGTGGTCCTGGGGGATGGTCCTGGGAGGTGGTCATGGGGAGTGGTCCTGGGAGGTGGTCCTGGGGGTGGTCCTGGGGGATGGTCCTGGGAGGTGGTGATGGGGGTGGTCCTGGGGTTGGTCCTGAGAGATGGTCTGGAGGTGGTCCTAGGGGTGGTCCTAGGACTGGTACTGGGAGGTGATCCTGAGGGTGGTCCTGGGAGACTGTCCTGCACTCAGAGGGTGAGTGTTGTCTCTAAATCTGTGATGGTTTATATGTTGAAAGGATGAATAGGGCGGGTTCTGGCCCTCACTGGACCTCATGGTGACCCCAGGGAAGGCATTTGGGGAGGAGTACAGGGTGCATCTCAGCGGGAAGGCACTCCTTTTTATGGAGGGACCTTCCCATGTGCACCCTTAACTATCCTGGTGTAAACAAACTCCTTCTTCCTCGGAAGGCCTGGAGCCCATGAGGTGTCAGCACAGATGCTTCAGGCTGACCTGGAGATGATTGTGTGGATGCTGGCTTGTTTCTTTGGGTTTGGGTCAGAGATAGGGAGATGAGGCCAGGATTTATGGGGAGGAATTTCTTCCCTAGGGAAGGCAGGGAGGCTCCTGGACGTGTGGCAGGCCTGGCTGGGAGAGGGGCTGGCAGTGGTGGTCCCTATGAGGGTGCAGTCACCTACAGGCCTGCCCTTGGTTTCTCCTGGAGAATTATCCCCTATGTCCCCAAGGCTTCTATCTGTTTACCTCTGTAAGTGGGTTTTCTGCATCTGACAAGGAGCCTTGTCCTGTGTGGATGGAGGGTGGCCAGGAGCAGGCATCTGGGGTGACACATTGACCCTCCGGCCGGGCTGGGGTTCTCAGTGAGCACTTGGGAGGATGGGGCCTGGGCGCCCAGGTTGCATCACAGCCATGGTGCCAGCTCCATGGGGGATGCTGGGTTATATGGTTTCTGTCTCTTGAGTCCCAGCTGGGGCTCCTGCTGAGACACGTGGCCCCCGGGGTACTTTCAGGTTGGCCTTCCTGAAAGGAAGGTTTCCCAGGAAGACCCCCAAAGGGACCACATGCCACTCCCTTGGGTGATGTGGGGGGGGTCTATGGGGGGAGGCAGGGGGAGTGTGTGGGAGCCAAGAGAAGGGACCCGGGGGACTGTGTGGCTGCAGGGCTGAGGGGTGGCCAGGACAGACTCTGGTCAGGGGGTTCCATCCCAGAGGGTATCTGAAAGGGCAGGAGCCACCCCCTGGGGCCGACCATTGGGCAAACAGAGGGAGGCTGGCAGGGGGCAGGGGTGGGCTTGGGCAGGAGAGGGGGGTGGGCTTAGGTGGAGATGGGGTGGCCTTGGGTAGGAGATGGGGAGCAAGGAGGCGGGATGCTCCCAGTCTCTCCACAGGACAGACAAGTGATTGGGTGGATGGTGGGACGAGGTATGTGTTCCATGAGCCCTGACTCCATGGCTGCTTACAGAACTCATACCACCCCTTGGTCCACAGGGCTTCTGACCTTTCCTGAGAGTTGAGCACAGTGCACCCCCACCAGGGCCTCTGCTGCCCCCCTTCAGCCACAGGCCTGCCCTCACCTCTGCTCAACAGCATGCACCTGTGGCCCAGGACTGTGCACAAACCCGCCAGCACAGACACCCTCCGGACAAACATTGGATGCTCCACTTGACTGTTGGCCCCTCTGAGAAGAGAAGAAAATCCAGAAGTTCCACATTTGACAACATGACCTTCTACCTCCCTGGACAGAAGCTGGGGGCCTGGGAGGCAGGATTGTGAGCGGGAGGAGTCAGTCTGTGCCCCCTGGAGCGCCTGACGCCCCCTCTCCACTGAGCACAGTGTGGACCTGTTGGCACACACCCGGGGCCGAGTGCACAGAGCCTAGGCCCCTCCCCAGGGCTTCCTTCCTTCCTCCCATGGCCTCATTGGTCTCAGGAAGGTAGACAGGGACGTGGAAAGGGTGTGAAGGCCTGTGTGTGGGGGGGGGCCATGTGTGCGTCCCGACACTCCACGTGGCCGCCACCGCCAGCACAGGCCCCGCCTCGCCCCACCTGAGTGTGCTGCACCAAACAGCTTGAGACACCTGGTGCCACGGATGAGATTAGGAGGGACGGAGAGCGGTGTCACCTGTTGGCCACACCTGGTGACCTTCCTCCTCCATTCGGTGTGTGTCCTGAGGATGGAGACACTCGCCCAGGACACAAGGAGCTGGTTGCAGACCTCCCTACACACCCTGCAAGCGGCCACCCAATGGCCACGTACTCGTCTGCATACTCCACTGAGGTGGGTCAGGCCGGCCACGAAAAGCGTGTATATTCCCATCTGATTTGGGTGGAAAAGTCTATAACAACAGATGTGGGGAGATATGTCAGGATGATGATTATTCGGTGGCGGCCGCATCGTGGGGCTTTGGGCTGTTTCCCTCTTTCCTTTACACTTTCTCTGTTGACTATTTTTATTGCAAAACATGCATACTTACCTTGTGTGCGGAAAAAAATCAAGGTTCCTCTAACACGTAAGCTATTTAGAGCCCTGCTCCGTGAATGCTATTCTAAGAAAAGTGCGCTGCTGCAGAGCTGCAGGGAGTGGGCACGAGGAGGAAGGCTCCTGCATGAGCTCTGTTTGCGGGGCACACACTTACCCGTCCCAGAAAGCGGCCCCCGAAGGCGCCCCATGCAGAAGCACCCCTGGGGCTGACCCCTCACACCGGGAGAGCACACGGGCCGAGAAGGGTCTGAGGGACTCGGGGACCGAGGCCACTGGAGGAACGGAGCCTCTCTGCATGCTCGTGAGCTGGTGGGCTGCCGGGCGGGAGCCGTCGAGCCTGGTCACCCCCTAGCCTGGCTGCTCGTGCTCACGCGGGCCCCGGCCTCCGCCCCAGGTGAGCCGTGCTCGGGCGGTCCATGCAGCGGGAGGCTGGAGAAGGGAAGCGGGGTTCGTGCCCAGGTTTGGCCCGACCCCTGTCTCGCCGTGTGACACAGGGTCTCTCCTCGCATTTAGCTGCTTCTTCGACAGATCTGCACGCCTTTGAACATGACGCCTTCTACCCAGGAGCGTGGGGAGCCTCCGCCAAGGTGATGGCCGTGCCCATGGGCTCCAACACGGGAAGAGCTCCGTCAGGTTATCAATACCCTTTACCAAGTTTATGCTGTGGGGGCTCGAGATGTACCCAACACCGTGCAAATTAAAATTCTGTTCTCCGTCTGAACCTCTAGGTGCAAACCAGGCCTTTTACTATAATTGCACTTAAGTCAAATCCCATCCCCACTCACAGTAATACTGTTTTCAGTTTTCATCTTGAAAATTATTTGCAGACTGGTTGGCTCATGGTGAATCTCCAAGTATTTTGCAATTCTGCTTTATTAAGTTATTTTTGGGGCAAGTTTCTGGCCACTGCCACGAAAACCGAGGGGTGAGTGTGGGGTCGGAGTGGCCGGTGTTTTGCAAGAGAGGCTCTGAGCCCCGGATGTAGATGGCTGTGCGGTTGTCTGTGGGTTAGCGGTGACCATCCCTGGTCCTGTTCCGTCCGTGTCAGAAGAAGAGTTTGTCACCCATCTGTCTCTTCTACCTCCTTTCGAATTTCAAGAGAGAGGTGGAGAAATGTGAATCATGCAAGAGTTTTTATTCCCAGGGCACGAAGTGCCTCCTCCTCCCAGAGCCATGGAGCGTTCCAGCAGGTGGGCGAGGACACAAGCTCTTTGGAGACATGTGGCCGCACTGCAGGGTGTCTCTCCACGCGTGGCTGGGCCGTAGGTATCTCTCCACGCATGGCCGGGCCATAGGTGTCTCTCCATGGGGCCAGGCTGTAGATGTCTCTCCACGTGTGGCCGGGCCACAGGTGTCTCTCCAGCGGGGGCTTCAGGAGGAGGTGTCTGGGCACCAGGGGCCACGGAGGCTGTCTGGTCTGAGGACCCCAAAGGCTCTGCGTTCCCCTGTTCAGACGGAGCTGTGGACACAGGCTGGCAGTGCTGATCACCTTTCCCAGGGTCCGTTTGGGGGCTCTTGTTGGGGGCAGTGGACGGAGCAGATGGTCTCCCTGGGGGGGTGCTTGGAGACACAGACTAGAAGCGTTTCCCTTTTTTTGTGGGAAAGGATCTGCTCCTCTTTTATGGATCCACTTGGATTTCTGGATCAGAACCTAGATAAAATTTTGCCACCAGGACCAGGCTGGATAGATTTTTAATCCCTAGAGTGCCACGTGGCATGAAGCCAACAAAATCGTACTGTGCAGCCTGCCTGGAGAGGCTCCCAGTGTCCCCCCATTTTGTGCCATCCCCGCTGCTCCCCTACAATGGCCGTGGGGGGAGGGATCCAGGGACGGTGGTTCCCCTCTCAGCTGGAGCTGGCTTCCGTGGGCCGCGTCCTCTGGCCACGAGGTGAAGCCCACCTCCCAGCTGCCACGGGCTGGGCACTGTCTCCCCGCTCGTGATGCTGGCTCTCCAGACCCTCCAGTCTTCCCACCACAGTGGAGGTGCCTTCTCCCGTCCACCAGCAGCGTGGCCACTGGCCCCCTCTGCCCAGACCCCTGCCCCCGGCCCTGCAGGCTGCCCTGGCTCCACTCACCGCCCCCCCCCCCCCACACTATGCAGGAGGTCTGTCCCTTACTGTCCCCCTGTGCCTGGAACAGCCTGGGCTGTGAGGTGCCCAGATTCTTCCTGACACGAATCTGCCCTTTAGCTCCGTTCCGTGATGGAGAAGCTCTTCCCAGGCCTCCTTGGGGATTTCCATTAGGACAAGTGCTTAGCACGGCTTCCTGTTGGCACTTTCGGAGGCCCCGGGGAATGTGCTTCTCTCTACAGTTATTCGTTCTCTTGCTTCTCCCGCTGAGAGCAGGAAGGGGCTCCTAGGATGGATGAGCGCACGTCTGCTGGGATGCTGGGGGTGGACGGGTTGGTCCCCTGTTCCTCTAGTGTACTCGGAGCACACACAACACCACACTTCTCCTCATCAGATCATGCGCGTCAGACCCCGAACAGAGGTGTTCACATGTTGTGTTGCAGTTGATTTGCATTCCTACACTATAAAGTTAAAAGCAGCATATATTCTGTATTATTTATATGACTGAACCTTTAATACAATGTTATACCTGGTTACATGCAGTTCATGTATTTACATGATAGCATTTCCCGTGCAGTGAGAAAATGAACATAAACATGAGCGGGTATCTGTTCTGTCTATAAACCTTCTGTTCAATATTTGGCATTATTTTAACTTATTGATAATAGAAATACTACTTTTTTATTGTTTCAATAACGTGGACTCAAAAATCTTGTGTTGCAGTGCTCACAAACTGACCTACAGCTCCGGAGGGGCTGTGATCGCTTCATTAATAATTCATCAAAATATTTGCCTGGAGGTGGTAGGATCCAGAAGTCTCCATCAGATGCATGTTCATATGGTATTTTAGTCCTAATGTTCTGAGGACCCTCCACACCGTTGTCCAGAGTGGCTGCACCAGTTTGCATTCCCACCGGCGGTGCACGAGGGCTCCCATTTCTCCTCAGCGTCGCCAGCACCTGCTGTTGCCTGTGTTGTTGATTTTAGCCATTCTGACAGGTGTGAGGTGATAGCTCATTGCATTTTTTTTTAAGATTTTATTTATTCATGAAAGACACAGAGAGAGAGGCAGAGACACAGGGAGAGGGAGAAGCAGGCTCCATGCGGGGAGCCCGATGTGGGACTCGATCCCAGGACCCCAGGATCACACTCTGAGCCAAAGGCAGATGCTCAACCGCTGAGCCACCCAGGCATCCCTCTCACTGTGGTTTTGATTTGCATTTCCCTGATGACGATTGATGCTGAGCATCTTTTCATGTGTCTCTTGGTCATTTGGGAAAACGTCTACTCAGGTCCTCTGCCTATTTTTTAATTGGATTGTTTGTTTGCTTTGGTGTGGAGCTGTTTTTGAAAAGATAAATGCACTCCTATGCTTATTGCAGCGTTGTTCACACAGCCAAGAGATGGGAACAGCCTAAGTGTCCCTCAGCAGATGAACGGATATGGAAGGGGTGCTGTGCATACACAGAATATTACGTAGGCACCAAGAGCGGCGAGGCTGTGCCACTTATGGTAACGTGGAAGGAGCTGGGGGGCACGAGGCTAAAGGACATAAGTAGTCCAAGAAAGGCAGATACCATGTGATTTCCCTTGTGTGTGAAATCGTTAAAACAAATGAATAGACAAATGCAGAATCAGACCTATAAAGACACAGAACAAATGGATGGTTGTCAGTGGGAAGGGGGCGAAGGGTGGGGGAAGTGCGTGGAGCGGAGTGGGGGACACAGGCTTCCAGGTGTGGGGTGAACGAGTCACGGGGAGGAGAGAGCTGAGGACGCCGCAGCAGTGTGCACAGGGACGGGGGGCAGCCACACGTATGGGGTTCACAGAATAATGCAGAAGCTTGTCGAATCCCCGTGTTCTACACCTGAAAACAATGTCACACTGTGTGTCAACTGTGCTCAAGTTCTTTAAGACCCACGTGATTCATGCGTGGGGTCATGCAGAGCCGCCACCAGCCTCCAGGGAGCAGCTTCAGACCCAGGGCTGGGACCGCGTGTAGAAAGAGGGGTGACCTTTCCAACCCTCCTCACTCTTCCTGCAAACTCTCCAGTCTCCGGTTGGAAAGGTCCCCACAGCAAACGACGGCCAAAGCCCCTCCTCAGGCGGTGGGAGATCCGGATGCTCCTGGGCCTGCCAATAGCAGGTGCCCAGGGAAGGGGCACTGGGATCTAGCTGCCCCAGGGCAGGCGGGGGCTTCCCAAGGTCCCCAGGGGTGGAGGAGCTGGGGCTTCTCACAGGACCTGCAGGGCGTGGTGGTTCAGAAACACCCTGCGGATGAAGCTGTTTTGCAAAGCTGGCTTGCTGGGAGTCCTTGGGTGAGAAAGCTCCAGGTGGCCTAGACCCCATTCCTGTCATGAACGAGGAGGACGGGAGGATGGGAGGATGGAAGGATGAAAGGACAGAGGACAGGAGGACAGTGGACAGGAGGACAGAGGACGGGGGACAGGAGGAAAGTGGACAGGAGGATGGAGGATGGGAGGACAGAGGATAGGGGACAGGAAGACATGGGGACAGAGGACAGGAGGATGGAGGACAGGACAGGAGGATGGGGACAGGAGGACAGGACAGAGGACAGGAGGACAGGGGGACAGGAAGACAGAGGACAGGAGGATAGGAGGACAGTGGACAGGAGGATGGAGGACAGGAGGACAGAACAGGGGACAGGAAGACAGGGGGACAGAGGACAGGAGGATGGAGGATGGGGACAGGGGGACAGGACAGAGGACAGGAGGACAGGGGGACAGGAGGATGGAGGACAGGAGGACAAAGGACAGAGGATGGGGGACAGGAGGACAGGGGGATAGAAGGACAGGGGGACAGGAGGACAAAGGACAGGAGGACAGGAGGATGGAGGACAGAGGACGGGGGACAGGAGGACAGAGGACAGGACAGGAGGACAGGGGGATAGGAGGACAGAGGACAGGAAGACAGGGACAGGAGGACAGAGGACATGAGGACAGAGGACAGCAGCACAGGCCTCAGCAGGAGAGCCGCCCCGGGGAGACAGTGAATCTGCTGCCGAGCTCACCGACAGCCTCCCTGCCTGCGCCTGCCCAGGGCTGGGGGAGGTGGAGGGAGGGGAAGGGGGATGATCCCCCCTAAGAGGTCGGGTCACAGGTGTCACCGGGTTGGCCCGCTGCTGCAGGGTCCAGCCTGAGGACCGCAGGCCACCCTGCAAACTGCTGGTGGACCTGATTTTCAGAGGAGCGTCATGTGACCCGTCCCAGGCCGACCTTGGTCACCTGGGAACAGCCAGGTGCCCTTGCCGTCAAGGTGACGGATCCTCGGAGTGTTCGTGGTTTACGGGGCTTGGTGGCAAAATCGGCCCCGTTAAGAATTTCAGTGTAATGTCCGTGTCCGTCTGTCCCGGCGTCGCTGTAATCTCCTTCGATCTGGAGCGGATTCAGGGGTGACGGGCCACGGTGTCACCCGCACGGCCCAAGGCACTGCACACTGTGCCGGAGCTCCGTGCGCCAGGGGTCTGGACGCGGGAGCCGGGGGGGACCCGTGGGGTGGCCGACCGCGACGTCTCCCGCTGGGCCCCACAGGCTCCGCGGCGGCCGAGGAGTCATGGGCAGCTCCCTGCCACCGCAGCCCCCGGGAGCACCCACCTGCCGGCCTGGCCGGGGACCCGCCTCTGTAGGGAGGATGGACGTGGGGAGCCAGGCCCGCCACCGAGCGCGACTCACTCAGCTGCCACGTGCTCCTGGCGAAGGGGAGGCACCGTGTGTCCTCCAAGCTCGTGGGGCCCGTGCCAGGCAGCGCCGTGGGGCAGCCCGGGCGGACGAGAATCCTGTCCCCTCCCGTGCAGCCTGCCACGTTGGGCGTCTTGCTCTGCATGGATTTTCCCCTTAGTTCTGACGCTCCAGGCCCCGGTTTAGGGGTGCGCGGTCCTGAGACTGCTGCCCGTGCCCCGCTGTCCTCGGCCTGGGCCCGCCTCTGCGTGGGGCCCTTTCGGTCCTCGGAAGGACGAATGGGAGGCGAGCTGGCGCCGTCCCCGGCACCCACCTTCCGGACGAGGAAACAGCCACAGCAAGCTGCAGGATCGGGTGTTCCGGAGACTTCGGAACCTTGCTGTGGAGACGGGCTGCTCCTTGGCTGCAGATGGGGATGGCTCACGCCCGCACCGTGCTCCCGGGCCGCCGAGCTGCGGTGCTCCACCTGCCGTCCCCCACCCACCTGCTGCATCCTGGGGCCAGGCCCCTCGCGCACCCTGGGGCCCCGTCCTCCCGTCTGTGCACCCACTGCCCCTGCTGGTGTGCCTCCTCTTCCACGGGGACGCCTCCCGCGTGAGCACAGAGCTCCTGAGTCACGGAAACGCAGCCCCCCGGCTCTGGAGGGGGGCGAGCCGTGCTCCTTCGGGTCTCCAGGAGGGGCCCTCATGCTGTCTGCAGCCCTGCGTGGCCCCCGGACCTCTCGGCCTGTGGCCGCATCCCTCGTCTCTCACGTGGCCTTTCCTGGAGGGACGCCGGTCACTGGATTAGGGTCCACCCTCCTCTACGATGGCCCCGTCTTGCCTTGGTAGCACCTGCACACATAAAGTCACCTTTATCTGCAAGTAAGGGGCGCTGTGTTGGGCCCTGGGCACAAGAGGTGAGGGTGGCGTGTGCTCCCTCCCAGGGGCAGCGGGGCTCTGTGCCGACTTGGGTTTAGGGTCAGAACCTGGGGAGGCCCTGCAGGGGGAGTGGCCACCAGATGGCACTATTGTCCAGGGTTGTGTGGCGGGGGCGCCAGTTCCTGCCCTGCTCTCGGCTGGGGGCCTCCCTCGGGGCTCAGCTGGGAGCCGCAGGCACCTTCCCTCCATCCGCCCATGGAGCAGGGGGGCCAGCAGGGTGCAGGGATGCGTCCGGGCCAGGAGCCGCCCCGCTCAGCTGCAGGGACAGGCTGTCGACGATGACTGCTCTGAGGCACAGCAGCCAAGGAGTCAGGGACACTCAGGTGCCAGGGAGTGCACAACTGCTCTCACACATGTGTATGCACGTGTGTGCACCCATTCACAGTGCACACACACACATGCATGTGTGCATCGGGAGAAGACCCCAGCTGGGGGCACACTACAGTATGGACCATCTTTGCCCTTGGCACCCTACAGTGTGGCCTATCTTGGCCCGTGGCACACTCACTACACTGTGGACTATCCTGGCCCGTGGCACACTCACTACACTGTGGCCTGTCCTGATCCGTGGCACACTCACTATAGTATGGACTATCCTGGTCCATGACACACTCACTGTAGTGTGGCCTGTCTTGACTCGTGGCACACTCACTACACTGTGGCCTGTCCTGACCTGTGGCACACTCACTACACTGGATTATCCTGGCCCATGGCACACTCACTATAGTGTGGATTGTCCTGGCCTGTCGCACACTCAGTACAGTGTGGACTATCCTGGCCCGTGGCACACTCACTACAGTGTGGATTGTCCTGGCCCGTGGCACACTCACTACAGTGTGGACTATCCTGGCTGTGGCACACCACAGTGTGGACAGGCCCCCGGGCTGTGGCCTGTGGGACACGGAGGTGGCTGGAGGCGGGGCCCGGCTGTCCTGGGGCCCGATGTGTGGGTCTGGGGGCTTGCGTCCGTCCCTCAGTGGCAGGCAGTTCTGGAACCCTCCCCCCAGGCGGGTGACAGCTCGAGCCCCTCTCTCAGAGCGGCTGAAAGTCCACGGGCGGCAGACACACGGCACCTGACAGGTAACAAAGCCCCATTCACCCCTCGCGCTCACTTTTATGGCCAGTGTGCGGTTTCCTGGAGGATGCAGCTACTTTGATGTGAATGTTTGCTCCTCCCGAGCAGACGCCGTTGATCTTGAGCAACGGTCTGGGGCTGTGCAGCGGAGGCGGCGCTTCCCACAGCCTTTTATTGCTTTACAGGTGCCCGCAGCGGGGTAAGCCGGCGCGCAGGCGGTTATTGATAAGATTTAATACCTGTCGAGCGCCAGGCGCTTCCTCCCCAGCAGGAGCAGGCGGGGCTGTGGCCCAGGTGGGCGCGGAGCTGGAGGGAGAGCCCGGCCCCACCTGCTCCCGGTTACCCGGCACCTGTGCTGACTTGTTCCACGTGGAGCACTCATCTTTCCAGCAACGCGACGTTCTATTCACCCAGAAAGACCAGTATCCGGAGCTCCCCCTTTCATCGGAAAACTGACAGCATCAAAAGAAGAGAACTTTTTTTTCCCTTTTTAATTTAGGAACGTGGATGAAGGTGCCCTTCAAGGGAAATGACTGGGGTTGTGGCTTCATTCAGCCATCGTGGCTCAGCCCGAGAGCTCTGGAGAAGGGGGTGGACGCAGCTCGTGTGATCCTGCCCGCTTCTCCACGGAGACCTGCGCCTGCGCCATGTGCGGGGGACGCTCTGAGGTCCCTCTGTCCTTGGCGGCTCTCGTTGGCTCTTCCTCTGCCCTCGAGACTCAAAGTCTGTCCCCACTTGTTGGCTCTTCCTTTGCCCTCGAGACTCAGAGTCTGTCCCCACTCTGGGCTCTTCCTGTTGGCGAGGAGGACAGGGGACTGGTTGGCCAACCAAGCACCTCTCCTTCCTTTGGTAATATACTCTGAGTGAATGTAACACATGCTAAGCATGAAGGTAACAGAAATTTGATGCTTCTCAACCATCTTTGACAGTGAATTGGGAGAATGTTTTTAGGTGAGAAGTGGTTTCAGTGGTTCTTTCTCACATATTTGTTCAAGTCCAGAACTCCTTCTGTGGCTTTTCCAGGTGGTAATGTGGGGGGTGGGGGTCCCCAGTGGGGAAGGACTGAGCCACTCATGCCTGAGTCATGGGACACCAACACTGGCCATGGTGGAAGCCCAGGGGTAGAGCCGGGAAGGTCCACCTGCTCTGGGCCTGTATTCCCCCATTGTGGATTGGGGGGCGCCAGATATGGCTGTGTGGGAGCATGACACGGAGGGTGATGGGTCTTGGCTCATCCTGTGGACGGCTCCCTCCAGGGGCTCCAGCCCCAGGACACACCGCACTCTGTTTCCAGATGAACCTCCATGGCCTCTTCCCCAGAAGCTGCTCAGCCTGAGCGGAAGGGATAAAGCAACCCGTGGCTTGAACCCATGCCCGAAGCGGGACCGGAACCAAACACAGGCCTTGAGAGCCTTGAGAGCAGGGTGCGCTCCAGATCAGTGGAATTCGAGAGAAACCCGACTCCTTCCCACCGACTGCCTGGTCCTTCCAGCTGCTTGAGCTGCCCTGCATCCCACTTCCTGTGGCCTCTGGGATGGGGCTCAGGTCCAGCACAGCTGGGCAGACATGTGATGACCAGGGTGTGGCAGGCAGAGCCAGGGGACAGAGCCACCAAGGGGGGCTCCAGACCCCGCAATGCCCACAGGGCGTGCACTTCTCCTTCTCCTTTCAGAGGCTGCAGTGCAGAGGGATTTTGTGAAAGGGGATCCCTCTGGAGTCTGCCGTCTGCTGGAGCTAACCCATGTCCCCGGCTCCTCCATGATGGAGAACCTCCTCCCTCACTCTTGCTCAGGGGACTTAGGGCACATCTCTCCTCAGGTCAGGTGTGAGAACAGAAATCTGGGTGTGCCCCCTCCTCTGTCCTCTGTACGGCCCACCAAATGCACACCCTGCAGGCGGCTGCTGAGAGGCTGGAACTGCTGCTCGGAGCTCCAGGGTGCCAGGGTGGAGATTTTCAAGCTGTGTCCCTCTGAACTCCTGCATTTCCCTAAGTGTCTCAGGGTAGGGCCCTTGGGAGAGGTCTGGCCATGCCCCCACCAGGCCAGCTCGCCCCAACAAGATCTCTCTGCTCCTGTCTGGTTTGTTATTGGGGTTTCAAAGAATAATGCTTGCACAAGACACTCTGGTGCCAGGACCCTGTGAGCCATTGGGTGAAGGGCTCTTGCATCCTCGGAAAGCCTGTTGCTCATTCACAGAAGCACGGGGCTGGCAGGAACCCCGGACTGGCCCTTCGCCAGCCAAGCAAAACCACCAGCTTCCTTGGGAGAATGGACAGGGCCTCAGACCCTCCCCTGGCCCAGGCTATGGGTCCGAGCCACCGTCCCACACAGGTCGCTGGGCTAGGTGAGGGGGCTCAGGTGTGGGGTCAAACCAGGTAGATTGGAATTTTGGTGCTGTTGCTTTGTAGTTTCAGAACTTGGACAGTCACCTGATCTCTGGAAGGTTCTATTTCCTTATCTGCAAACTGAGCATAATAGCGGGTCCTTCACAGAATTCTGTGGATTAGAGAGAGAGCTTCCCTAAACACCTCGCAGGTGCTGGGGGTGATAAGGGTTATGCCTGCCAGCTGTCACAGCCCCTGAGGCCCCTCTCAGGAACCTTCTCCATCTCCTAAAGCAAAGAACCCCCAGGAGCCCCCTGTGCCTACCCCCGGCTCCTGCTCCCTCTCCTGGGTCATGGATCCTGCAGTGTGAGGCCAGAGGCACAGGGGTCTGGGTGACAGGAGTCTACAGCCTCTACATTCCACACTGAGCCATGTCCGGGGAGCATCCATCAGGGTGGGAAGGTTGATGGTAGCATGGCCACCATGGCTGTTACTTCACGTCCATGCAAGAGCTTGAATGTGGAGAGGTGATAGAGGAGCCAGGGTGGATCCTCCAGACGGACGGTTTGCCTCCATCCTCAGGGTAAGAATGAGGATTCTTACTGGGAAATGTCCTCTGGGTAGTTAGTGATAAGATTCGAAGGTGAATCCAGTTTTGTGTCTTAAAAGCCAGGCTAACCACGTGTCATCGTGTGCTGACTTTTAAAATTGTCAAGGAGGAGCTGTCTCTGGGTGGCGTGACCCAGACGGGGCCCGGGGGTGCACTCACCTGCCTCACCCAGCCCTCAAGTGTGACTGGTTCTCTCTGCCATGTGGCCTCACTCAGCACAGTGATCCAGTGTGAACACCTGTGGCCCTGAATTTGGGAGCCACGTGGAATGGAAGGTTTGACATCACGTCCCGACTCTTGGCCCATTTGGCTCCCTAAGCAGGTCAGTGTGATCAAAGAGGCTGAAACAAGTGGGTTTCCCGTCTTTTAAAAATCCTCTTCTCCATATGTCTATTTGTAAGCATCTTACATTTATCAGGTAACGGTGTCCGTACACTGATGATTTAGGATATCTAAGCTAATGTATTTTTTTTTCTAGGGCCTCATAAAATCTGATGTTTATAATCTCTCTGTAGTTACAATTTAAAAATGAAAGGCTGGTGCCACCAAGGTGGCCCTGGCACATGTGCACATCGTTAAATGCATTTTTGTAAAATCAAGGCATCTCTTAGGGTTTTTTGTTGTTGTTGGTTTTATGTTTTCATACCACAAGATGCTAAGTAATCTGTTGAATTTAGTCAAGTACCCATTTAATCCCCCAAGAAAACTCTCAAAGGGCTGTCGTAAAACAGCATGCACATGTGATTGAATTAGGAATGAAGAGCGCTCCCCCCACCCCATCTTTCCCTTGGGAGTGAGGACAGTGGACAGTCCCTGGCGCCGTTTCCAGAAGACACAGCAACACCCTGCTACTGTCATGCGGGGAGCTTTTCCTCCATGGCTCCTGGCTCCTGGGTGGCCGGGAAGCCCCATGTTCCACCACGGATGGAGGCAGACAAGTCAAGGTCCCTCGGAACACGGGGGATCACTCTACTGCTTGTCCTCAGTATTTGCTGTTCATCCTGCCAAACTTCAGCTGCAAATTTAAGAGTTAAAAATCAGGAAGTCCTTAAATATGACATTTGTCCCCTTTGCAAGGCCTTCGTATGCCCTGGAATCCCACTATTGAGACACTTTGGTGCCCGCCCCGGGCTGCTTGTGGCGAGACGCTCTTTCTGACATTTCTCATTTCCACGTCACGTTGGGCCGAGCTCAGCAAAGCCTCGTCCACATGCTCTGCTTATGCAGCAGAACCTGTGTCTGCATGACTTTCACCCCCAAGAGTGCCTCTCCCAGCCTGGCAGCTCCAAAATGTCACATTGGAGGACAGGGTCCCTGAAGCATGTGGGGCCCACGCCCTGCAGGCCAGGCTATGGGCTTGCATTCTGTGGATGGAGGAGCGAGCCTTCTCTGCCCAGCTGTCCAGTCTGATGAGCACATCTTTCAGACTTTCTCTTGTCCTGGAAGTAACACCTACTCATGTTCACCTGGCCAGGGTTGCCAAATCCCATCAGGACTTCGGGAGTTGAGCCACCTCTGCGGGGTCGTTTTGCTTCATTGGTGACCCTTAGCCATCTGTGGACCCAAGGGCAAAGACGAGGGCACCTGCTGGTGCCCCCCCCCAACCAGGGCCGTGAGAACTTGTCATGTGTGTCCTCTTAGATAAATTTGCTTCCCGGTTGCTTTCCCTCTGCCTGGCAGACCAGCACCAGAACCAGAGCCAACCACCCAGGGGAGGACCCGTGTTCTGTGACAGGTCTTCCGGCCATTGTCTCCATCCTCCAGGATGTGGGATTTGCTCAGACAGCCCTGGAGTACAAGTGGGTCTCTCAGAGGAAGCTGCCCCAGCTCCAGACTCGCCCCAGGCAATGTGAGCATGTGTGCGGGAAGTCCTCCTCGTGGGGGGTGGGCTGTGGGCTGTAGCTTGTTCAGCAGCACCCCTAACCTGTCCACCCTCTAGTGCCAGAACCATCCCTCCCAGATGCCCAGCCCCTGCACTGCCCCTGGGGGCAGAACTGACCCCGGCTGGGAGCCCTGTCCAAGCCGACCATGGCAAGCCAAGTCTCCTTTCAGAGACCTTTCTGAACATGCCAGTGACCCGTGTCAGGCAATGACATATGAAGAAAGTTTGCTGGAGAGGGTCTGAGAAAGATTTTTTGCTCTTAGAAAACATATATGGGGAGATTTTCCCTCTGTCCCTTGAATTTTGTCTAATTTGGTGCAGTGTCATGCTGACCTGACAGACACGGAAATGGGGCAAATCCAGGTAAATCAAGGCAGGCACAGTCTTCAGCAACCTGGGCCCCTCCTGCCTGTGGACTTCCTATTACATAGGGCGTATGACTCTCTGGCCTCTGCTGGAACAGATTAGCACAAACTTGAGGGCTTGAATAGCACAAATGTTTCCTTACAGTCCTGGAGGTCAGTGGTCTGAGACCCGGGTCCTGGGTTATAGGGAGGGCATGTGGGTGGGTCCTTCTGGAGGCTACAGGAGATTGTCTGTGCCCTTCCTGCCTTTGGAAGTGCTTGGCCCTTTCTCCCTCTTCAAAGCGCATCCCTTCATCCTGCACTGGGTGACCAACTCTCCCTCTGCCTCCGTCTTGTAAGGACCCCGATGTCACAGTGAGGGCCTGCAGGGCAGCCCAGGATAAGGTCCCCAGCTCAGGGTCCTTAACCCTCTCATGGCTACAAAGTCCCTTCTGCCACACAGGGTAGCATATTCACAGGTTTCAGGGATCAGGGTGTGGACACCTTGGGTGGTCAGGATTCTCTCTGCCCCCCCGGTTTGAGTTACTGCCTCAGTGTTCATGTTGAGGGGATGCACAGCTGAAAACGTCTTGTTGACACCCACATACACTGAGATTCCAGCACAGCCTTCACAGCCATTGTCACCAAGTGGGCTGCTGAGGCTTGCCAAAGACTGGCCTTCTTCCTGCTGGTGCCTCCAGCCAAGTTTGAGCATCTGTATTTAATTTTAATTTAAAAAATTTTAATTTGTATTTTTATTTGAGTGTAGTTGACATGCAGTATTACATTAGTTGCAGGTGTACAGTGGTGATGTGAAAAGCCTGGGCTAGTTATGCTGTGCTCACCACAAGTGTAGCTCCCATCTGTCACCACAGGATGCTATATTCCCTGGACTGTGCCTTTCATCCTTGTGACCTATCCACACCATAACTGGAAGCCAGTATGTCCCACTGCCCCCCTTCCCTGCCCGCAACCATCTGTTTGTTCTTTGGATTTATGGGTCTGTTTCTGCTTTCTGTTTAGTCCATTCATTTATTTTACTGCAGCATTATTCACAACAGCCAAGATATGGAAGCAGCCCAAGTGTCCACTGACAGACAAATGAATAAGGGAGCTATAGTGTGCACGCGTGCTTGTGCGTACACACACACACACACACACACACAGAGGGATATTATTTAACCATAAAAAAGATTGAGATCCTACCATCTGTGACAACATGGGTCGAACTAGAGGGTATCATGCTAAGTGGATTAAGCCAGATTGAGGATTCTTATTAGAAAATTACTCACCTTCAAGGTTTAGACTGGGGGTACTTAGCATGATAGTGAGTGATATTCATCGGAAGGAAATTAAAGAATCAAATAAAGCAGCCACAAATCACTTGCTGTGGTCACATGGGCACCAGACATCCTTCTAGAAACAGGCAGGCTACTGAGCAGGAAGTGAGCTCATGAATAATATTGCTAGTAAGTGCCCCCAACTGTTTCCTCCTGGCACGCAGCCTGATGACTACCAAGGGTATTTATGTGACCTTCACACACATAAATATGTCATGCCTCCACAGGACGGTGATGGGTCTTTAACTTTGTGTTGTTATTTTAAATTTGGAGCTGTACCAAAAATGACATCTGATGCAAGGCTGAGTGGAGGTCCCACTGTGAAATAGATGAGTACATGGGGCTCCCAAACTTCTCTGCCCATTTGGGTCCCAACATTATGGGCTGCATCACTTGCTCTGTGATGTTACTAATTTCCAACACTTTGTTAGGTAACAGCTCCAAGTATTACTGTAGATGTATGGAGACCTGACTCCAAGCCAGGGGCCTGTGTGAGGGCCTGGCCATAGCGGGCCTTTGAGCTCTCCATGGGAACTTTGCTGCCCGATTATTTTTGATGCTGTTCTTCTCTCCTCCCAGAAGTGTGACCAGTTCTGTCCATCCTTAGGGTAGCCCCTGCTCTTAAAGCCTCTCAATAGTTCCCTTGCCACCCGTAGGAAGGTTTTTTTCAGCACAACATGGGGCTGTCAATGGTCGACCAGCACTCTGGTACTCGGGGTGGTTCCCAGGTGGTGCCCTGAGCACCACGCCTTCCCCTTCATGGCAATGATATCTGACTGTGCTTCAGTCTCGGGGAAAGTCTCACCTCCTTCTGCATGCATTGTGAGCCCCGCCAGTATCACTCATCACGTCCCTCCATGGATAGTGTGTTCCATGATGAGTACACTGGCTTTTCTCCTTTGCAGCCCCAGGGCCGGTGTCTGGCTCCCAGGAAGCATGTGGTGAAGGTAGATTGAATAAATGGGTAAGTGAGAGGAGACAGTCCCACTGCAATCTCCTCCATGGGGTTTTCCTCCTGTCCTAGTCCAGCACTGCTCCCCCAGATGTGTCCACTTCCTCTTGTAAGATTTTAGAACACTTCACTTGTTCCTCACCTTCTACTGGTCAGGCAGCACTTTCCAGGGCATGTATTCTTGTGCACCATGGCCCCCCGTAAGCTCCTTGAAGGAGAAATATGTCTTAGGTGTCTCATAACCCCTGGACCCAGAGGAGTTCTTGGCCACAGTAAACATTGGGTGGTTGGTTCTAGAACAGACAGGGAAGGAATGAATGCAAGAGTGAGTGAGTGGGTGCTTTGATTTGAGGCTAAGTAAAGTTTACTTGATGCTTAGCCGGCATTCTCCGTGTGTGTGTGCACATGGGCACATATGTGCATACACACATATGGATGCTGCTAGCGCTTGGAACAAAATTCGTTAACGCACTGAATATGAAGGGAGAGAAATCTGGCATTCTGATAGAATGGTGTGGCTTTGTGTCCTAAGTTCTTGGCTAACGGGGACATGGCGGGTAGGAGATGGGCTTGCGTGGCTCACCACCTGTAGTTTGGGTCCCATACTTCTCTGCCTCCAAGAATGAATCTGCAGACTGGGCTCGGGATTACTTTACCCTCAAAGCCATGTGTAAAGGTCAAAGTCTGCCACCCTGTCAAGTGGATGTACAATGGTAAAATGGGGGACAACTTTCTAGAAGGAAGTTCACCTGAGGTCCATGAACTCACCTGTGTGGGAATGCCTCTATCACATAGACCATCACAGCCCCTATGTCATGTGCTGCTTGCTGGCAGCTATGGGAGGCCCCTCTGGAGGTGCGGCAGTTCCAGACTAGCCTGACCCTTCCTCGGATGTGCCCTGTGGGGACTCTCTCAGGCCCAGGCATGCAGAAACAGGGCACTGAGCACTGGTGGGAGGGAGGTCTTAGGAGAGAGGCCACAATCCACATAGAGTGGGCACCCACTGGATACCAGGAACCGTGTTGTGTACCCTACATTCATTATCCTGCTGAATTTAATAATTTAGAGCTGTGAGTAGGTGTTACTGACCCTGTTTTACAAATGAAGAGAGACTCTTTGTAGTGCATAAGTCACTTGTTTGATACCACAAACCAGTGAGCCCTGTGGCCAAGTTCAAGGCCAGGTCTGCCCCAGCCCGGACCTCCCTCTTTCCCAGCTTGTGGTGTGCTGTCTGGGACCAATATTCATCTGAGTGGACCTGGACCCTCTGAAAAGACCAGAGTAGCCTACCCTTAAACAGTGCATTGCTCAGTATCCATCCCTCCTGCCCCCCTGCCATCAACCTATGATGATAGCCGTCACCAGGCAGTCAGGTAGGGCGACCATCCCTTGAGGAGGTCAGTGTGTTGGAGGATAGAGGGTCTCTCAGCCCTTAGCACCTGAGCCAAGCTCTCCAGGAAAGGCACCTGGTGAGTTTCTCTGGGAGTGAACCAAATATTTGCCTCTAAGGACAAGAAGTAACCCAGCAGGTGGAGTTTGGATGCTGAAATGTTGGCATCAGTGGGACATCTAGGTGACTTTCACATAACAGCACAGAATGGTACAAATACCAAACCTGTGACCAACTGAAACAATGGCAATCGTTCCTGGCAACATGCACACATTCTAATAATGGCAAGGGTGGTTCCCCTGGGGAACTGGTGGGCAATGCCCCTCAAGTCCAGTCAGCAAGTCCAGTGGTCCAGGAAGAAGGCTGTGGGAAGGCCAGGCCACAGGATGAGACTGCTGTGAGTGTGCAAGTGGCGACCCCTCTTAGGGGATGGGATGGCCACTCTCAGGACCACCGTGGTCCTCTTGTCAGGAGCTCTCGGCCCAGGGCCCCTTGGAGGGCCTGGACACTGACTCGGCCCCTTCACCATCTGGGGATTTCCTGGTCCTGAACCTCACCTTGAAGAAGAGGCAACCTCAAAGGACAAGCAGTGATGGAGGACCCAACACTGGGGACCCTCGCAGCACACCCTGTGGTGGCCACGGTCCCGGGCTCGAGGGAGAGGACACATCTCTCTCTCGCCTGCGATGTTGCCTTCACTCCCACACCACAAAACCCCAACCCTCACCCTGCAGCGGGTGTCAGCTCCACGAACTTGAGCGTTTTCAATAAAAGTTCACCTTCTTCTTCCTCCTGAGTGGGTGTTACCTGAGAAGACGCCTCTACGAGGAGGTGGCGGGGGCGCAGGGCGTGAGATACGGGGCGTGGGACGCGGGGTGTGGGACATGGGGCACACTCCCCACATGCTTCTGTCAGACCTGAGCTTTCTGTCTGTCAGGGTGGAGAAAACATGCTTTTCCAAGTCTAAACCACTTGAAAATCACGGGTTCTGAGTTACAACAACAACAATTCTGTCCCGTTCAGATTTGGGAGACATGTTCGCCGGGCATGTACTACATTCTCTCCGCGTGGTCAGAGCGTCGCCGGGCAGGACGGCCTCCCGAGGGTCCCCCAGGGCTCCGGTGGGGTGGCTGCGTCGCTTTAAGGACGCGGGGCCAGCCCCGGGCACCCGCAGGAACCCCCACCCGCCGCCAGCCAGCGTGGATGAACAATGAGTGAATCAGAAATGCATGGCTTATATTTCCCTTAAAATAAATATATGCTAAAAAATTAGAGGGAAATGCGGTTGGCCAAATACATCTGGGGTTTTAATCAAACCGAAGTTATGTGAAAAACATGCAAAATGCTCGAGGAGCAGAGGCCGCAGAGGAGCCACGGACGGTCTGCATCGGCGCGGGTGCCCCAGTGCGCGGGGGCGGCCGGGCTCGGGCCTGGGCTGCCCCCTCCTTGCGGCCTCCGCCCTGAAGCGGCGAGACAAGTTTATAATTCTAAATCGGAAATAAACATACCCATAATAAAAGTGGCTGTTTTGTTTTCCGATTTTCCCTCTTCAGAGAGGCCCCGAACAATCCTTCTGCAACCTCATGGAGATCGCAGGCGCACCTAACGACGAGAGGAGGAGGACCAAGCTCGTGGCCGCCCAGGACCCCACGTGGACCTGGGAGTGACCCCGTACCCAGTGCCATAGGTGACCCCGTACCCAGTGCTGTAGGTGACCCCTGTACCCAGTGCCGTAGGTGGACTGGCCTCAGAATGGTGGCCTCCAAGGGATGGCCAGCTTGGGGAACATTTTGGGGCTCACACCGAATTTGCCCTCGGACGCACAGCAGATCTGTGGGGAAATCCGGGGCCCGTGGCCACCCCTCGCTCTGCGGGCAGGGCTAGGGGACAGCACCCCGGCGGTTCTCGCCAGCAAACCCACCAGACCCAGTTTGCATCTCCTCCGGTCACTGCGGAGGCCCGATTGTTTGTAGCCCTGGCACAGCCCCAGGGAAAGCCAGACAAAGTCTCTTGATTCAGGTTCGGAGAGATAAGAATCCTTCTTATGGGAAAATCATTTCAACCCTCCCTCCCAGCAAGCAGGAAACAGCTCTGACTGCAGCCTGGACCCGAGAAGTGGGTGGAGGGCCCCCCCACCCTCCGAGGCCCGGCCGAGGCAGGAGGTGGGTGTGCCGGGCCAGGTGTGCCAGGCCAGGTGTGCGGCGCGTCGGGCACCGCCCTCGTGCCAGTTCTCCCACCCCGCTGGAAACCCTGGGGCAGAGGGCCCCAGGCCCGGAACTGGGAACTCACACACTCACGAGCAGAAGGCCATGGTTCTGCGGGCGATGCCGGGTTCGCACACGTGTGCAGGGGTGGGGGCCAGGCACACGTGTCCCGCGGAGGCGGCCCTCTCGAAACCAGGGCAATTCTTAGTTTCAGGTTCTCAAAGACCCCAAACCTGGCTGGGGCTCGTGGGGCTGCCTGCCAACACTTGGTCCCACTTGGCTGGCAGATCCCTGCCCCTCGCTCCGGCATCCTCCGAGGCTGGCCCGCCATGCACAAGCCCGTTAGGGAGCCTCCGCCCCAGCTTGGCAGCACTGCTGGGAAGGCTGGCGGGCCTGGGAGCGCACCTGGGCTGATTTATGGCCCGATTGGGAGCCATGGTCTCCCTCTCTGTTTAGGGAGGGTGAGGCCAGGAGAAAAGACGGGTTTGATTTAAAACCAGGTGAGCTTCCTGCATTTCTTTGATTCCCAGAATCCAAAAGCAGTTCCTTGGATCCAAACATGTAATGAAGCCAAACCAAGAGAAAAGGGGGTGCAGAGACAGACCCTGTGCAGGCCTCAGCCCTGCGGAGGATCGTTGCTCCTAACGGAGCCCCCTCTGCCTGGTGTTGCAGGCCTCGCAGAGCAGCTCAGCCTCGTGCATTTCCTGGTCTAGTTGCGACTTGTCCTATATACTTTGCAAACGACACACCTGCAGGCATATCCTGGCCTCCCGCTGACTGTAACGCTGCTCACATCTGGAGTCAGGGCCGGTGTGAGCTGTGCTGAGGCCTCGGCTGTGTCGCTCCCCCGATAACCCCTGTCCCCCCATGCCCTCCCGGCTCCACCACCAGCGCATCCTGGGGAGGTTCCTGGATACCACATTGTGAATTTAAATGTGGGTTTACATGTGTGTTACGTAACAGTGACCCGGTCCCCGAGCTTGTCTTCATTAATTCACAAGCCACTGGCGAGTGCCCACGGCGTGACAGGGGTCCTGCTGCCAGCTGTTGATGGGAGAAGGGGAAGGACACCTCCCTGCCCTCCCAGAGCTGCAGGGGCAGGAGGTGTGCAGGCGAAGGTCAAGCACCTTCCCTCATCTATTCTCCGTGGCCTTGGGCCGTGGGCAGCTGGGGCCACCAGAGGGCTGATGGGCACCGAGGGTTCCTGGAGGAGGTGGCTTCCTGGTGTTAGTGTGGCCGGGCGGCTGCCCCCCCAGAGGCTTGCAGGACCTATGTTCGCACCCCCAGGACCCCTCAAAGCCCCGAGGTCCCTGGGGAGAGCGTCTGGGAGGCCGGCCTCCTGCACCACTGTGAGGGACAGTCCTCCATGCTCTGTTGCATGTGTTTACATTTCTGGGTGAGATTTCTTTTGAAGAAAGGAATCTGCATCTGAGGCTAAAAAAATGTCTGGAAACCCTTACTTTAGTTTCAGATGGCTGCTGTATACTTACCGTGCTAAAATAGGCTCCGTGTGCCCCATTGTGTCTCAGCGGCACATACATCAAGTGACCGCTGGGCACCCTGACAGCTGCTGGCCTCAGAGGAGCTGGTGTTCACGCAGCGGCCACCAGGCCTGACCACCCAGGGCCCGCGGGACGGCTCAGGGTGGCCTCAGGGATCCTGCCCAGGAAGTGACTTCTGAGTTGAGCAACTCAACCTCGAAGGCCAATATCAATCTAAGATGTTATAGATGGAACATGCTGGAACCACGTCCAGGGATCAGTAAAAACCTGGCACATCAGATTAACCTACTTTTTAAAAAACACCCATCATGTTCAACCTCTGCTGGAACCACAAATCAAAAACAGGTTTGGTCCTTGCCCTTGAAATAAAATAGATTAAAATATTATTCTGTTCTTCCAAGTATTTTAATCTCCTATCCTAGGTGCATCTGAAAAGTAAGTTATTGCCAGCGCTTATTACACGGTGGTGTTCCTCCTGGGGAGGCCCCTCCCTGCTGCATGCTTCCGGGGGGCTGTCCTGCAGCAGCGGAGTCTGCGGCCCAGCTGGAGACAGGCCCCAGGACGACCGGGGCCGGGTGGTGGTATGTAAGTCCCCATCCACTCCCACTGTGTGGGGTAGCTCGCAGGGCACCTTCTGTCCTGCTCCTGGAGACCCCAGAACCACATCCCTCCTGCCTTCCGCTTCTGTGCACCCCGCACCCCTGAGAGGGTTTCCCGGCACCAACTCCCAAGTTCACTGCTTCCCCCCAAACCCTCATTTCTGGGTCTGCTCCTGGCAAACTAAGCAAAGACATGTAGGCTTACAAAACCGAGTGGGCAAGGAGCCATCTGTTGCATGCACGGGCGAACAAAATGTGGGGACAAAGCCCAGCCTCTGCCCGTGCATCCCGGCTGCACACCTCACTGTGTGTATCGTCACCAGGCCTGTTTACGGGGCTGAAGATGCTGTGTCCCACTTCCCAGTAGGTTTCAGAGCAGCGTGGAGTCACAGGGCGTGTCCAGCTGAATGGTGCAGGGCAGTGGGCCCCTGGGGCTCTTGATCCGACACTTCTCAGTGGAATAAACTGCCGGCCGCAGTCAACAGCTCAGGGATTTGTGTCTGCAGCCCCCACACCTGACCCAGAGGAGCTCATGCTCCTGGCAGCCTTCATCCCTTGTGTCTGGAGGAGACTCCTGAGCGCTCACAGGGTTGGCTAGAGGACCCAACTCTCTGTGCTGTCCTGCCCACAAAATCCTCCTGGATGAGGTCTGAGCTGACACCCCTGGATGCAGAAGCCAACCAGGGACCACTCCCCTCCTGGCCCCTCCAGGCTCCCTCACTGTGGAAGACCATCCTAGCCTCCCTTCGACAACTGGTCTCGTGCCTGACGACAGAAGCAATGAGTGTTTCTGCAAGAAAAGGAGAAGTTAACACAGGGCAGGACGGAGGGAGGAAGGAGAGAAGGAAAAAAGAAAGGAGGGGGGCAGAGAGGCCCTTTTGTGATTCTGACACCTGAGACTCGCAGTTCATTCCATTTGCTACCACACGCACGCACACACATACACACATGCGGGTAAACATGCATGCACATGCATGCACACCCACGGACGCAAACACACATGGATACCAACAGGTGCTAAGACACACCCATGCACACCCACGAGTGCAAACATGCACACATGGGCATAAACATGTGTATACACACATATGCACACCCATGGGTGCTAATGCACACGGGCACAAACATGCACACATATATGTGCACATCCATACACACACGGGTGTTAACCTATACATGCACGTGCACAGGGACACAAACACATATGCCTGAACATGCACAAACACGCACACAGATGTGCACACCCACATGCACTAATACACATGCATGCACACTGGCACAAATACACAGACATGCGCACAACCGTGCACACCCACGGGCACTAACATGCACACACAGGTGCAAACATGCACACACCCACATGCACTAACACACATGCGTGCACACGGGCACAAACACCCGCATGCACATGTGCACATGCACACATGCACACACACATACACACATGTGCAGGTGCAGCTAGAGAGGCACCACACACACACCTCAAGGTCAAATAGCCTGAACTGAAGGTTCGGACTCAAGTGCACTTTATGGCTCCGCGGCTGCTCTGAAGATGGGGCGAAGTTGATAATAAGAACCCAAAGCGTCTCGAGATCAGAAGTGTAAGGAGAACACACAGGGTTGCACAGGGCCTGTGCTTACAGTGGGGTGGATGTGTATGTTGTGTAAACACACCTAACTAAACAACATGGAGAACACGTTTAAGATTTTTTATCACTGTATTTTGAAAGTTTTTCTGCCCTGCTCGTGCGGGGATCTATTTAGCCAATCCCCTATTGTTAGGGCAGCTTCTAAATTTTCTCTTGTTAGTGAATCTCTGAGTTTCTGTGAAAGTCCTCCTAGTGAACCACTGTGCATTCTCTGGCAGCTCCTCAGGCTCATTCACAACTTTATTATGTGGTGGCTGTGTGGTGCGGCCCAAGGATGCGGATTTTAGACGCACATTGTCTGGCGATGCGTCAGGAGGTAGCAATGTCCCCGCGTCTCCTTGCTGCTCTGGGGAAGACCTGCTGACCGTACACCCTCTCCACCCCTGCTTCTCGGTCCCTCTGTCAGCCCTCCCCTGGGGTCCTGTGAGAGCAGCAGGTGCAGGGGCTTCAGAACAGAGCGGAGGTCTTGTTAATCCACGGAGGGTGAAGGGAAGCTGCCTCGTCCTCAGCTTCCCTGAACTGAGCTTCCAGATGAGCGGGGAGCAAACCGGACAGAGTGGCCACCCGGTTAGCTCTAAAAACGAATTTAGCATGTTTTCTGTGTGCATGTGCCTGGGTGTGCCTGTGGGAGTGTGCACCAGTGTGTGCACATAAGAGCATGTGCATTGAGTGCGTGTGTGAGCATGCTTGTGTGCCTGGGTGTGTGTGTGCATGCAAGTATGTGTATGTGCATGCACCTTTCTGAACATGTGAGTGTGTGGCTGTGAGTGTGTGCATGTGTCTGTGTGCACACGTGTGAACACATGAGTGTACACAAGACTTGTGCACACATGAACATATGAGTGCATACTTGTGTGAACATGTGAGTGTGCCCGAACCCATGTTTGAATGTGAGCATGTGTGTACATGTGTGAGCATGTACATGTGAATGTGTATGCCTATGTGAACATGTGAGTGTACATGGGCCCTGTGCATGTGTGAACATGTGTGCATGTGAATGTGTGTGCACTTGTGTGAGCATGTGAGTGTGCATGAGCCCTGTATGAGTGTGAGCTTCTATATGAGCATGTGTGAATGTGTACATGTGTGCAACTTGTGTGTGCATGAGTGTGTGAGCATGTGTGTGAGCAAGTGCATGTGAATGTGTGCATGTACCTGTGCAAACACATGAGTGTGCGTGACCTGTATGTATGTGTGAGTGTGTGAGTGTCTGTGGTGAGCTCTGCACGTCAGGGAAGCCTGGTGGCTCTCAGCAAGGTGAGCAGCCAGGACTCTGCATGTCCTGCACCCACGGGCGTGGATAGGAAATTGGAACCGCAACACGCTTGCCACATTTGTCATCTCCTTGGTCATCACAGACTCTTGGTTTACGGCCAAACTTGGACTTTTTTGCCGTTCTGTGTTTGTTCATACAGGCAAGCACAAGCTTTTGCTTTTGAGACAGAAGAATTAAAAGGCCATTAAACGCCCTCACTGACCTTAAAGAGCTTGAGCATTTCAAGGGGTAAAAACACAAATAAATCAGAATCAGATGCGAGGCTTCCATCAGATCTGCCGTTTTCAACATTTAAGGGCTGAGTGCGCAGGAAGTGCATGCGGAGGCGTCGAGTGCACTGAGTAAAACCAGAATTCACACCGCCTCTGATCAGAGTGGGACACGAGCTGGCGGTCGGCGTGAGATGCCTGTTCTCCGCAGGTCCGCACCGCATTGTCCGCGCGCGGCTCTGGGGCAGCGACCCGCCACCGTCCGTGGAGCCCCGAGCAGCCCTCCCGCCACCCTAGCCCGTGGCACGCACCGGCCTCCGCCAGATGCACTTCATCTCATGGGCGAGGCTGTCATCGGTTTCCCGGGGAAATTAGATTTTTAGTTTTGGAGCAGATTGAACACTTTTCTTTGAATGATCCTGGTTTGTAATATTATTGTTCAGATGTTAGTTTTTAAAAACCAGTACAAATTTGCAGCAGAAAGGAGCTGATCTCGGAGGGTGAGGCAGCCCCCTATTGGGTCACGGGGCCTCAACCATGGAGGCTCCCCAGAGGGTGGTCCCGCATCCCCTCCCTCCAGCCCCCTGGGGTTTTGTCAGAGTGGGTCTCAGCCCCCCGCCCACTCCCCACCCACTCCCAGGGTCTGTGGGTGGGGGACACAGAAATGCCCTCTGTAAGCAGGTCTCTGGGGTGGCCAGAATCCGTCAAGGTTAAGAGCTGCTGCCTTAGACGGTGCTTGTGTCAGGGGCGCCTCTGCGCCCGAGGAGGTGAGAAAGTGTCAGGCTCCCAAATATCCTTGAGGACCTGAGCCAGTCTGATGAGCTCAGGCCCACCCAGAACATGATTCCTTTTGGCCCAGTCACCCGATTAGAGACCTGATCACAGGGGTGACATTCATGCTGTTTGCAGGTTCTGTCCTGGTGCACGCAGAGGCCTGGCCCAGCATCCCCTTAGATCTCCACCCACCACACTCATGCCCAGTGCCATCCACGGGAGGCAAGTGGTTAGAATGAATGAGGGGAGAATCAATGACAGTTCTCAGGGCCTGGTGACCAACAGGCCCCGCCTGTCCCTCATCCACAGACCCCCCACCTCTCACCTGCCCCACCCACAGACCCCATGTCCCCCACCCACAGACCCCATGTCCCCACCCACAGGCCCCCTGCCCCTAACCTGTCCCCCACCCACAGACCCCCCACCTCTTACCTGCCCCACCCACAGACCCCATGTCCCTCACCTGTCCCCCACCCACAGACCCCCTGCCTCCCACCTGCCCCCCACCCACACCCCCTGCCTCTTACCTGCCCCACCCACAGACCCCCTGCCCCTCCCCTGGAGACCTTGCCCCTTACCTTCCTGGGCACGTGTCCTTACCCCTCACTGTACTTGGGTTGACCTCCCGCTCAAATCTTGTCATGTAAATGGAGCTGTTCAAATGGTCTCAGAAGGCAGCCGGGAAGGCAGGGCCAAACCCCGTCTACCCTGAAGGCAGCCGCCTCCCCGCAGTGTCAGGGGCGGGGACCACTGGGTCCTGCAGGTGGTTCTGCACAGGCGCTGGGGGTGGGCGGTGGTGCCTCTGGTCCGGAGCCCCCGCTCTGGGCTCACCTTGGCCACGCGCCCCTCATCCCCTGCTTCCCACCGGTGCCCGAGCTCTCCGTTCTTCCTCCTAAACTGAGGACCTCTTTCTCTTTCCCATGGCGCTGGCCTCGCTCACCGGAGATTTGGACCGGGCAGCAGCGGGGCTGGTGTGATCACGTCGGGAAGGCAGCATCTTAGCAGGAGCAGGCTGAGTAGCAACATGCTTGGAGGATGAGG
Source organism: Canis lupus baileyi (assembly GCF_048164855.1). NCBI lineage: Eukaryota > Metazoa > Chordata > Mammalia > Carnivora > Canidae > Canis > Canis lupus. Next base: position 56,689,177 of record NC_132838.1, read on the forward strand.
GTCCGAGCACGGTCCTGCTAGAGACCCCAGGGCAGCCCCAGGCTGGCAGTCTGCGGGACTGGGGACACACGGGGCCCTGGGGCACACGGGCCAGCAGAGTCGGACCCATGGTAGGAGCACCCAGCTATGGCTCTGTCCACACCCTGCATGGCCCCCGTTACCAGACTATCCAGCGGCTGTTGCAGACGCTGCGGGTGACCCCTCCTTAGGTGGCAGATACACTAGGCAGGTTTTGAGGTCCTTTTATGTTCAAGACCCTACATTTATAGGAAGCTGGCCTGGAAAGGCCCTGATGCTCTGAGCTGTGGTGTCGGTGGCTCATGCCCTTGGTCCCCACACCTCGTCTTCTGCAGGAATAGAGCCTGGGATGGTACGTTCACTTAAACCGCGGCCTCGCTCGGCATCGCTCTGCAGCCAAACCAGGACCTACCAGCGGCTGCCCTGAACTTGTCAGTTCCTCTGTCCTGGTGGTCTCAGGTCTGAATGGGTTCTTCGGAGAAGCTCCCGTGGTCCATGTGGACACCCCAGTTGTCTCTGCTCCTGTTTCTCTGCCACATGACCTCTCCTTTCAGGTCCATATAATGACCATCTTCCAGCAGGTGGCTTGGGGCCCTTTCACTGCCCAGACCTCAAACTTCCCAGGGCGCAGGGTGGCCTCACCCACTGAGCACGAAATCCACCTGCCTTGGCAAGAAGTAGATGTCCCCCGAATGTATGTGTTGAAGTCCTAGCCCACAGCCCCTGCGACCATGGCCTGACTGGGAAAAGGGCCATTTTAATACCACTAGGCAAGAGCTAGAAGGGTAGAGCGTCTTATGAGGGGAAGAGTCTCAGAGACAACCACCTGGGAAGGCTCGCGTGAGGTGGAGGGACAGGGAAGGTGTGCGGGGGTGATGCTCCACCGGTGGAGCATGACCTGCAAACAGCAGAAGCTGGACCCTAGGACAGACCCTGGGTCCCCTGCATAGAAGGAGCCATCTGAGGTACCTCCGACCCCCAGACGAGGAGAGAGGACACTCCGTATTTAAGGAGCTTTGTTACCCAGCCTGGCTGCCCCACGGGTTGTTTCCTCATCTGCTCCACAGGTAGCAGGTGGAATTATGGCCCAAGACCTGGACACAGGCGAGGATTTCCCCTCCTGTTCACCTCCAGATTTTCCTCTTCTTTCTCTCCAGTGGCCGGCATCTGACGTCCTCAAAGCCCTGTGCACTGATTGACAAAGTTTGACCCAAACTCTCAGGGCGGGTATCTCTCCTTTCATTCCCTCCACCCTCGTGAGCTGAAGCCTCATTTTGTAATCATGAGGGTGTTTCTCTTCCTCTCAATTCCTTACTCCTGACCCCCTGTCATATTGTCCAACAAACACGTTCTGGTCATGGGGCCGTGGCTCTGCTGTCAAGAACTGCAGTGTGGAGGGAGGGCAAGCATCCCTGCAGCTCTAACCTGGGACAACTGAGGCAGTCACAGGTCACAGCCCCTCCAGCTGTGTGGGCAGGCCCCAGAGGCCCCCTCCCCTCTCCCGGCCCCCTTATGGAGAGGAGGCAGATGTGTCAGTGTGTGTGCTGGTGAACTCCAGAACCAGAGTCAAGCCCGGGATGTCCTTGGGCCAGCCAGAAGGCCCAGTATGGGCCGGGACGGTGCGCTCCCCAGACGCCAGCAGCCCTTGCAGTCGGCAGGTGGGGGCACCCTCAGAGCAGCGGGGGCCACCGGGCCACCTGAGGCCTGGGCAGAAGGATGCAGGAGAGAGCCAGCAGTCAACGTCATCGTCCCAGGAAGGTGGCCAGGCAGAGTGAGCATGCTTGAGCCATCATATCTAAATCCTACTCTGGCTCCCAACAGCATGTGACCTTGGGCAGCTGACCTCGGGCAGCTGACCTCTTGGATGAGTCTGCTTGGCCAAAGGTCACCAAACACCTCAGAGTGGACAAGGGAAATGCAGCCCCTCACTTTAGTGGAGGGTGCAGGTCTGTGACCTGCATGTGGGCAGGGCCGAGGTCCCGGCAGGCTCAGGGAGGGGTGTCCAGGCTCCCATCCTTGGAGCTCGGCTTACAGCCTATCCCTCCTCTCTCCACGTGGTGCTCTGTTCGTGTTTACGTCTAATGCTCCCCTTTGTGCGAGCACACCCGTCGTGTTGGACAGGGCCTCACTGTGACCTGGTCACCTTGTAAAGGCCCTACCTCCAAGTAAGGTCACACTTGGAAGGGTATACAAGGGTCAGGACTCCAATGCGTCTTGCTGGGGGTGGTCAGAGTTCAACCCAGACACCCTCGAATCCTCTGTGTCCTCCTTTGAAGCGACAAGTGACACTCTAACTCCTACAATTGTTATAAGCTCTTAATTAGATAATGGACTTAAAGTGTTTCATTCTGTCTGAACACCAGGAAGATTAACTGTTTTCTTGAAACTCAGCCGCTCAGAGCTGGCACGTGGGTTTCAGCACAGAGTTGCTGAGGCCACGCGACTGGTTTCCTGCCGCAAAAACCCAACCCTTAGTCCCAGATGCCTGACCAAGCTGCAAGCAGAAACGAACTCAGAGCAACCCTTTTAATTTAATGTCCAAAAACTGGACTCTCCGTGTTCTCCTCAGGGGATGTCTGCGTAAGAAATTCTTGACAATGTAATTATTCCCAGACCGTACAGTCATGGACGTAAAAGTCTAATCACGGGCTAGGACTCACATATAAGGATAAACAGATTGGAGGGGACACATGTGTCACCATAGCGAGGTGGGTATATTGAACAACAGAGGTGTGTGACGAGCCAGAAAAGGTAAATAGACATTCTTTCGTAAATGGCACGCTTGAAGGTCCTTCAAATAGAGTTTGCAGAGCGTCGGCGTGGGAAAATCTCCAAATGGTTTTTTATCCAGTCCCGTTGAGGTCAGGCGCTGCATATTTCCTGTTAAATAAAAACCCTGAGACGCGCAAGCGATTTAGTCAGAGCAAACAAAAGACGTTTTTGAAGCTGATAACTAATTCTCTGAAGGCTGAATCTCTGAGTAGATGGAATTTCGGATCGAGTGAGCTCAAGCCCCGCCAGGGCGTCTCAGTGCTTGGTGTCGATGCCAGGGGCGCGGAGATACCACTGTGGATGACACCCTCCGCATAACTCTCCATGCACATCTCCTGGCAAAGCGTTTTTGGGGCATTTGCCTGATGTCAGTAGCCTGGGCAACAAAATATGTATTGGCACAAAAGTATTCTTACCATAACCGCCAATAAATGCGACCATTTTGCAAGTGACAAACAAGTGTGTTCTCGTTATGCTGACACAGATTCGTCTTCAAACTGCTATGAGCCTCATGGGTTTTTCCAAGGGCAGAAATGGATAAATTAATCTATCTTTATTTTCTCAACTTACGTCTCTTATGATCAGTAAAGTGCATTTTCCAGGTGACTGATTGAGGTCAGGAGTGTCAGCTGGGGAACAGAGGGAATCCATCCATCCTCCCACAATGCGTTCAAGATGTTGCAGGAAATGAGTAACTGCTGATTCGCCTACTCAAAACAGCGAATACTTAGTTTTATACTTTGACCAAGGAACAGACTGCAAACTTTCTGTGGAATGCCGTAATCTGCATTTCCAGAGAGAAGGGAAAAACACGCCGCCTCGGGCCTTCGAATCCTTTTCTCTAGATTAAACCAAGGTGTGGCATTTCTAATTCATTTACTCTACCTTTTGGTTCCTGTGTTAGCCAACGAACCACTCAAGCTGTTAGAGTCCTTTCCAGCTCCCCGAACTGCAGCATTAATTGCAGAGTCTCTGCTCGGTGAGCTCACATCCATGAATTCAGCCTGACTCACTTTATGTTCTTTCTTCCCCGTCCCATGTGTTCCCTGGATTTCTGTCAGGTATAAATAGGAAACTCAAGGAAGAAGGAAGGAAGGAAGGAAGGAAGGAAGGAAGGAAGGAAGGAAGGAAGGAAGGAAGGAAGGAAGGAAGGAAGAGAGAGAGAAAGAGAGAGAGAGAGAGAGATGGAGAGAGAGAGAGAGATAAAGGCCATGTGATGGTAGAGGCTGAAAGTCCCAGGATCTGCAGTGGCAAGTTGCAGGCCCAGGAGAGCTGATGGTTTCGGTTGAGTGTGAAGGCAGGAAAAGACTACTGTCCCAGCTCAAGGCAGCCAGGTAGGTGGACTTCTCTCTTCCTTGAGGCAGTGTCCACCTTTTTGTTTTATTCAGTCATTCAACAGATTGGATGGGGCCCACCTATGTTAGGAGGAAAGTCCATGTTACCAATCAGTGTACCAATTCAGAGGTTACTGTCATCCAGAACGTTCTCACAGACACACTCAGAATGTTAGACCAAATATCTGGGCTCCCTGGGACCCAGTCAAATTTACTCATAAAATAAAACATTACAGTGACCTCAACCAGCCTCTTGGCTTTAAATATCACTGGATGTGAAAACTCCCAAATTTGTATTTCTAACCCAGACCTCACTCAGCTCTGAATTACACATTCATGTATTCAACTGATTGCTCAACATTTCTCCCTGAATGTCTAATAAGTTCAACCCATGATCCCCTTCACCACAAATGCTGCTCCTCCCATGGGCTAACCCATGTTATTAGGGGACAGCTCCATCGTCCATGGACGGCTTCATCATCCTTGGGAAGATCCACCATCCATGGACAGCTCCATCATCCGTGGGAAGACCCATCATCCTTGGGCAGCTCCATCGTCCATGGGCAGCTCCATCATCCATGAGCAGCTCCATTGTCCATGGGCAGCCCCATCATCCATGCACAACTGTATCATCAGTGAAAAGCTCCATCATCAGAGCACAGCTCCGTTGTCAGTGGGCCACTCCATCCAGTGGATGGCTCCGCCCTTTCAGTTCTTTAGGTCAAACATCTGTTATCCATGATTCCTTGCTTGTATATTCCACATTCCAACAGCTAGGATTTGCTCTTGGCTCTGCCTTTCGAGTATATCCAGGCTCCACCTAATCCTCACACCCTCACTGCCACATCCACTGGAGCCACGATCTATTTGTTTGGAACATTGTGGCTCCTCCTTCTCTCACCTTCACCCATGTTCCATGCCCATGCCACTTGCCTTCCATGGGCCAACTTTGTTATCTACTCAGAAAACAGAATGATCTCTAAAAACATAAATCAGGTAATGTTAGTCCGCTGGTCAAAACACTTCAGGGACTCTCAGCACTAAAAAATAAAACCCAAAAGCCTTAGCATGACCTATAAAAGCTTGAGTGATCTGCATCCTGGCCATGGGTTACATGTCTCCTCTCATTGCCCCTCTTCAGCGTCCATTCTAGCCGCAGTGGCCACCTCAACTCCATCAGCAGGCAGGAAGACTCCTGATCAGCCTCTTTGCCATTGGACCCAGGGGCTGGAAAGCTCTTTGCCCTGAGGTCCAAGTGGCTCTTTCCTTCACCGTCATCTTCAAGTCTTTGCTTAGGTGCCACATTTTAGGTGAGACCTTCTTGGCTGCCTGCTCAACAAGCAATGCTCTTGCCTCTGGTGATTTCTTACTCCTTCTTCTGCTTTTCCCTCCACTTGACTGCTATGTGTGGTCTGTGTATCCTGACTGATGTACAAGCACCAAGGGGGTGTTTTGTCTGCTGCTTCCAGAATGCCCAGTTCTGGCTCATCAAAAAAGGCTCAATTAATACTTGTTGAGCAAATAGGCAAGTGCATAAAACAAGATACAGCTCAACATGATTTTGTGCCATAGTAGGAATGTGAGGAAGGATTGCCCATTTAGACTTGATGGCAGAAACATTTACCTGTTAACTGTCTAGTTACTTGAGTCAATCTGCTTGATCCTACAGTGAATAAGTTGGATAAAATACAGAAGACTTCTGTTTTTTAATGTTTAGAATCATTATGTCATAAAAGGATATCAGGATTACAACTTGACCACACAGAAGAAAGAATGATGACAGGTGCTGAAAGGCAAGAAGGGAGGGAAGGGAGGGAGTCCAGGTCAGCCTATTCCCTCAGATTTAAAGGTGGGGAATCCATTGATAGAGTCTACATTCAGAGTATCAGACATAGAAATGATCAAAAACTGGTAAGTGATGACTAAGACGAAATGGGGGTTCAATGTATTGTGTTAAATTCCTTAACTTTCCTAAGTCAGCAGACAGCTGGGTCAAGTGGATATGCCAATAAACAGATGCATTCATTCCCTTCAGAGGGCATTTAGACCACCATCCAGCAAAGCTATAGATGCATGTCCATAGCCTCTACCCCATAATTCCACCTTGTGGAATTTATCCTACAGCAGGTGCTCTGATGTGCAGAAAGCATCTGCAGGAACCCAGACTCCAGGAGTGTGGGGCTGGCCGGGTAAGTCCCTGTACCGCCCAGGCAGGCATGCTACAGAATTGTAAACCAGGAGGGATGTTTCCAGGCACCCATATGGATAGTTCTGTAAGGCCAATTGTGTAGTAAAAAAGCAAGGTCTTGAATAGCATATACACTACAGTATTTTTCATATAAAAAAAGGCTGAAAATAGGAACCCACCTGTGTCTTTGCCTATTTATGCATAAAGAAACTCTGAAAAGACCTGTGAAGGACCGTGAGGCATGCTTACCGATGAGGGTGGGAGCCGGGTGATGGGTTCATGTTAGGAGGGAAATGTTCAAGGTATACATCCAAATAATCTGGTCTTTAAAATGTGTTGACAGGGATCCCTGGGGGGCGCAGCGGTTTAGCGCCTGCCTTTGGCCCAGGGTGCGATCCTGGAGACCCGGGATCGAATCCCACGTCGGGCTCCCGGTGGATGGAGCCTGCTTCTCCCTCTGCCTGTGTCTCTGCCTCTCTCTCTCTCTCTCTCTCTGTGACCATCATAAATAAATTAAAAATAAAAATAAAATGTGTTGACATATCATCCCTAAAAAAACTAGACAAAAACTACTGGTATCTGCGTATTAGTGATATCTAAGTATTACTTGCAAGGGTAGAAGAACCCAAAGTCAGAAACAGAAGGGACTGGACCCAGTCGGGCGGTGAGGGCACGACGCTTGCTTTCTGTTTGGTGCCCACTTGGCTCTCCCCGAAATCTCCTTCCTGCATATGTGCATTATGGCTTTTGTAAGTGCTTTCATCGTTTATAAAATCAGAGCTTCAAAAAAACAAGGCTAACACGACATTCGTCTTCTGTGTCCTGTAACCTATTCCTGTGACCCAGGAAACCTTGGGAAGACCTACTACGTGTAAAAGCTCTGACAGTGTGGCTGCTTTTCAGTTTCAGAGAGAACTCAGGATGGTACCGGGACAACCGTGAGGCCCAGAATGGCCAGGGAGCGGTGAGCGGGCAGGGGACCTACCTCAGGGTCTGGAGAATCACCTATGGGGCTCGGGGAGCAGGCCCCAGGGGGACGGCCCAGGATCTCGGATGCCCAGGACCGCTCCGAGCTTCCCTGGATCCTTTGGAGGAAGGACGTGCCCTCACCTCACTCCCTAAAAGATGAGGCCTGTGTGGGGAGGATCCGACGAGAATTAAGCGATATATTTTCAGTTTTATACAATAGAAAGATTGTTTTTTATTTCCTTCAAAGAAAACAAATTTGTGGCTGACTACTTAGCAGGAGCTGCCCCACATCGCCCCGGAGTGAGGCCGTGTTTATGCTTGGGAAGGAGGGGTGGCCCTGCCTGCCGCTCCCAGGACGGTCACCCACATGTTTCCTCAGACGTGGGTTCCAAAGCCCTCAGGAGCGAGTGTTTATGGAGCCTGACAGGCCTGCGGACGCTCCATGAAAGGGAGGCTTCTTCAGACCCTCAGAGGACGGCCTGCCCGACATCCCCGCCTCGGAGAGAAGCCGTTGGCCGGCGTCCACCTCCGCGGCCAGGTCAGCGGCTGCTCACCGACGTGTCCCCTCCTGCACTCAGCAGCAGTGAGGAACCCTGTGCTCCTCCCAGAGCCCGGCCTCGGCCCTTCCTGCACGCCCTCCTGACCTGCGCGGCTGAAGCTGCTGGAACAGCCTCGGTGGGCCTTGGGTTTCTTACGTGACCCTGGGGGGAGCTTCACCGAGGTGGTCAAGCCTGTGACGTGTGTCGCCAGAAGGCCTGGGTTCGAATCTCTCTGTGAATTAGGCAAGCCTGGGGTCACCCACAAAACAAGAAACACACAATTCATTCATAGTGATTCTTTTTTTAAAAAATATTTTATTTATTTATTCATGAGAAACACAGAGAGAGGGGCAGAGACACAGGCAGAGGGAGAAGCAGGCACCCTGCAGAGAGCCCGGTGTGGGACTCAAACCCGGGACCCTGGGATCATGACCGGAGTTGAAGGCAAATGCTCAACCACTGAGCCACCCAGGTGCCCCTGAGTGATTCTTTTTTGAGAATGAAATGAATTTTGATGCATGTAAAGGGCTCGTGACAGTGGCGGCCGCAGTCCACTGTTGGTGATGATGGGGGTTGGGTGTTCCGAGGGCTGGGTGTGGAGTCCAGCATTGTGTGCCCACTAATTCCTCACCCCACAAGGGGGCGGAGGGAGAGCCCAATGGGACTACAGCCACCTGGGGACAACTTTCTGGAGCAGGAGTGGGCACATTGCCAGCATCTACCCTTCAGGGGCTTTCTCAAAGAATGACACTGAGGCCAGTGTCCCTCCCAAGGCCTGTGTACCTTGCATCGCTGAGGGGACTTGTAGTGACCGGCTCATCTACAGGGTCCCTGAGCATCGAGGTCTGAAATGGGAGAAAAACACACGATCCACTAACAGTTCTTGTTAGGCTTTGTAATAAAGGTGATACCAGGTGAGGTGCAGGGAGAGGTTAGTAATCCAGGGGGAAGACAGCGGGGTGGGGGTGGGATAGCAACGGGAGGGCAGTAGTCCTGGGAGGAGGACAGCAGGGGGAGGACAGTTGTCCTGGGAGGAGGATAGTAGTCCTGAGAGGACAGCAGAAAAGGACAGTAGTCCTGGGGGAGGACAGCAAGGGGAGGACAGCAGCCCTGGAGGAGGACAGTAATCCTGGGGTAGGACAGTAGGGGAGGACAGTAGTCTTGAGGTGAGGACAACAGGAGGAGGACAGTAGTCCTGGGAGGAGGACAGCAATGGGAGGACAGCAGTCCTGGGGCAAAGGCAGCAGGGGGAGGACAGTAGTCCTGGGAGGACTCCAGAGGGACTCTGTGTTGTGCAATGAGAGGAGGCAATGGGCAGCACATGGAGGAGGGCTGGTTGCACACTGTGCAAGGAGAATCATCTGTCCCACCCGGCGAGAGAGTAGTGATTCGGAGGCTGGGGTGGTTTCTCTATTTTAAAGATGCTCCTGATTGTACCTGAACGTTCTCTTAGATCCTGAAAGTATTAAACACTAAACGATTCACAAGGACCTTGAGCCATAATTATGGAATGAATCATATGCAATTTAGTAAAGATTTAACTCAAATATTTATAAGAAAAGCTAACAATATGCTCGTTGCGCAGTGTGGTTCTGTTGGTTGGCAGGCGGGAGCAAGGAGTCACGTCCCTCTGTCCCTGCGGGCCCCGCCGCAGCCTGACACACAGTCGTGGGGGTGGGGGGGGTGGGAAGCCCACGAGCCCCTGACTCCCAGGCTCTGACCTTCCTCCCGTCCGGCTGAGGAGGTGCTCCCGGGACTCCCAGGACTCTGGGCAGCGTCTGGGCAGCGTCTGGGCGCGGGTCAGACCGGGAGGTGCTTGTCGTATCTCCGACGGCGTTTCTCTATCTCAGTTATTTCTGTCTTCATGTGTGTGACAGAGAGAGGACCTGCTCCTTGTGAACGTCTGTCTTAAAATGCTTTCTGACACGGAGATGAGGTCAGCGCTTCCCTGGGCTTGGCAGGAACAGGGCAGGGCGTCTTCTCGGACCAGGGATTCCCGAGGCAGCCTCTCCTCTTCACAAGCACAGGTCTCCTTATTTCCCCGTCTTTGTTCGGAGATGCAGGGAAGTGAAGGCTGGTTCCCATAAGGGGAGGGAGCCCCGGCCCCACGGGGAGCGGGGCCGGGTCCTGGCACCTTGGCCTCGGAGGCGGGTCTGGGTCCTGCTGGAGTCCCGGGCTCCGGGAGCGCAGGTGAAGCTTTGCTAGAGCGGTCGTGGTCAGGGCATTTATGAATCTGGAACACGCAGGGCATCTTCCACGCTCGACCCTGAGCCACGTACTGGACACCCTGGCAGAAATGTGCTCAGACAGGTGAGCTCGTCTGTGGTTTCTGCGACTCAGCTCACGGCCCACCCCTCTCCGCTGGCCGGGGCTTCAACTGCGGGAGGTATTGTGTCCCAGGCCTGCAGGTGGGTGTCTGTTGACAGCTCTCCGCCCCCATTCCCCCTCCACCCGCAGATGCTTATGCCTCAGTGCCTCAGTGGGTGCCGTGTGTGGAGAGAGGGCTCTGGTGTTCTCCCCCTTAGAAGGACACAGCCCATGCAGCAGCATCAGAATCCCCCCTCACCACCTCACTTCACCTTCCCACCTCCCTAGGGGCCCCATCTGCAGTCACCTTGGGGACAGAGCATTTAGGGGACACAGCGTGGTCCATGACAAGGGCATTAGGCTGAACCGATGTCTTCATCTTTGCTGGTGAGTTAGCAAGTGGTGCGGCCCAGCCTCCTCCGGGGACTTGAGCAGAGGATGCGCTGTGAGTGGGGGCTCTGGCCCCAGGACGCCCCCAAGGATGGCCCTCCTCCCCTCTCCTTCCCCTCCCCTTGTTCCTCTTCTCTTCTCCTTTCCCCCTTTCCTCCCCCAGTCCTCCCTTCCCCTCCCCTCCACTCCCCTGTTCACACCTGAGCCCTGTCTCCTCCTTCCTGACTGCTCCCTAGTCTGAGTGGAGGGTGACCTGTGAAATGACACATGGAATTTAACCGTTTGGGGATCTCACACAACTAATAGGGCCGTTGTACCTTTACAGTGGTTGCACATTCTGCTGGGATGTGGTTCCAGGTGAGAAGTCATTCTCCAGCCCAGATCTGAAGCCATATAGGCCTCACTTCCCTTTCCTGATTGTAGGGACAGCTGTGGCTCTTCTGAGGCCTGGTGTCTTCTGTTTCCTTTTGTTTTCTCTTTTTTCATTTTTTTCCCTTTTAATTATGATTAGAAACCCCCCCACAACATAAAATCCACTACTTCAACCATTTTTAAGTGTGCAATCCTGTATTGATGTGCATGTCATTGGCACCCCTCTGTAAAAGTGCACAAGGGTTTGTCAAGAGAGGAGCTCCCAGGGGGGCCTTTTGCTCAAGCTCTACATCTTGGTCCTGAGTGAGGTCCCCAGACCTGGGTCCTGCCGCCACTCAGGCTGGAGCCAGCCCTGCAGGCCGTCCACACTGCCCCCCCTTCTGGGGTCTCTGGGTCTATGGGGGTCCTGCCTACGCTCTCCTCCTCTGCATCGTCCTGCCATCGGGCGTACAGGGGACTCTGTCCCAGATGTTGCTGTCTCCTTATGGGGGTCACATTCGCTGGTGTCCCACCAGTGCCTGCCAGGGAGAAAGGGATGCCACATTCCCTGCCAGCCTGTAGAAACCCTCAGAGGATACCACAGAGGCCGCGGCTCCTGGGGAGGGACTGATGAGCAAGACCGGGTGATGCCCAGTGCAGCCCTTGCGTTTCTCTCACAAGCCATCTTCACCTGGTGAACTCAGAAAGGCTTGGGCATCTGAGGACCCTCCTCCGTGTTTGGGGCCTGGGCGTGCTGAGCCCGCCACCCTTCGGGGGACATGCGGACGGACGCTGGGCCTGCCGCCCCGAGTGGCCCTGCCCGGCCTCGGGAGCGCACGGAACCTACACAACTTGGCTCTACCACTTAGAAATGACGTCGGAGAAGCAAAGACGCCTTTTCTGAACCACTCTCTCTCATGACTCAAAAATAAAACACAATTTTGTTCCATCTGCAACGTTCACACAAAATCACCTCTTTGGGGGAAAAAAAACAAGACTAACTAGCTTCAGCCAAGACGTTCTCGGAGAGTTCTGAGTCACTGAATATAGGATTATAACGAGGGTCTGTGAGCAAAGGCAGCGAAGCACAGTGCTCCATTCTGTGTGCGGGGAGGAGCAGGTCCGCGGACCCGCCTGCCGGGGCTATGTTGACCTTGGCACACCCTGCACTCTACTCCGGGCCCTGCCAGCTTGTGTCTGTCGCTGGAAGACCCAGCTCGGGACCCAGCTCCTTCCCAGCCTCCCCTCTCGGCCGAATCCCCTCGTGTCCCCCACTCCCCAGTGTATGTGGGTCTCTCTATGCAGCTGATGACACATTGTCACGTGAACGTGTTCTCCTGTGTCCACAGGAGTTCTGCACTTCATCACGCAGACTTGGTATCTCTGCGTCCCTCCCCCAGAGCTGGGACACGCAGGACGCCAGATGAACTAATGGACTCGGCCGATGTAGGTGAGGGGACACTGCAGGCACAGGGCGTGTGCGATCTCACACGGACCCCTGCTGGCGCGGGCTCGGGCTGCTGCAGAGCACAGGAGGGGTGCCTGGTGGCTCCCGGCCATCGGAAGGCCCAGCACTATGACAGCGGCGTGAGGGACTCCGGCTTGCTCCGCCCAGGAGGGCAGAGGGAGCAGCAGGGCTGCGTCGAGGGCTCCGAGGGTCAGGCCCAGAGAGCCACGCGTGCACTATGGTGTGTGTCCCCAAAAAGAGAACAGGAAGTCCTAGCGCTGGGCGGCCCTGCTGCTGTCCACGGGATGAGCGGTACCCAGACGGGGAAAGTCCAGCTGTGCTCCCCGCCTTGGCCATGCTCGCTGTCCTTTCCCGGGGTTCGGCTCTTCGGTGTGTGCAGGTCAGCCCCGCATCTGGTTCTCCGAGTGGTGGCCCCCAGCTGTTCCGTGAGGGCACAGCTACGGGGGGCGGGAGGGGAGAGCCACAGCCCGATGCCACCTCCCTGAAGGGAAGGGGCCCAGCGCTGGTGGGACATGCACACTCATCAGGGAAGCGAGGCTTTACTGAGCCCGAGATTCTGGGGATCACACCCCATCCTCACCACGACCCTCCAGCTAGGCACAGGCACCCTTATTATATGAGGAGAAACCGAGTCTCCAGTGACCTGGTCGCACACAAGCATCGAACCTGCATCAAGCCACTGCACCGTGCGCCTGCCCTTCACGGGGGCCTCCCCACTGGCCCGCCGCTCTGGCCTGACCCTCTGAGGCTGAGGGGGGCTCTCGCCGTCGTCAGCCCCGGGGCGGAGGGGCGAGGGCTGGCGGTGGCCGCCCCGTGGCCGTGTGGCTCCCCACACACGCTGCAGGCCTGTCCAGTCCTCGAGCCCCCACGCCCGCCTCTCCCCTCCTGCCCCTTGCCCTCCTCCCTGTGCTTACTGAGCGTCTGACCCCGACGCCCTCCCGGCGTTTGGACCGGTTCCTGGCCCCGGAGCAGTTTCTGGCAGACCACCAGGCACCTCGGCAGCACGTGTCAGAGCCCGGGTTTGGAATCGCCCTGCAAGCTCCTAGCGAAGCAGAAATGCATCGTTATAATGAAAATGCTAATGTTTCTCTGGCACATGAACTCTTCATTAGATATTTATCAGATATTTTAAAAGTTGGCTTGAAGCAATGCCTGAGTTCCCACGGAGCTTCCTCGCCTCAGATGAAAGGGATAGCTCTAGAGCCAGGCTGGGATGGCTTGCCCCGATTTCTCATGTTGCTGGCAACCGGCTGACACCCACGCACGGTCCCCCCGGAGGACGCTGCCTCGCTTCCAATGAGCGCAGGGTCTGAGCAGGCTGCGGTGGGCACACAGGTGTCGCTGGGCCCGCCTTGGGGGGTGGGGGTGGGGGGTCCAGCAGCGCACCTGGCTGGGAGGCCGCCGGCACCTGGCTGGGAGGCCGCGGGCACAGCGCACGTCCCCACGCGTGCGCGGGACCCTCTCTCATGACCCTGTGTCATCACACCAAGTAACTCAGCAAAAATAACAACCCAGTGCGGACGTGAATGGGACGTGAGAAAACATGGTTCTGGTATTTAAGTCGATTTTCCCATTTTGCTTCTTTCTCTCTTGCACACACCCAGACATGGCTTATCTACCTATCTTTAGAGAAAGGGAGATGTTACCCAATGCCAAGGGATAAGTCAACATTTATTTTTGAAAGGCACTGTGAAAACAGGGAGACTGGGGTTTGCCAAAGATGCCGAGCAAAATTCCTTGAGGCCTCCCTGAGAGATTCAGGCCGCCGGGGGCACCGTGCTGCGCCTCCACGTGGTGCAGAATCAAAGGCTGGCGCCGGAGCGTTCTAGAACCCTGGTGTTCACGTAGAGGCCGCCGTGGCATAGACAGCAGGCCTGGCATGGCCGGGGGGGGGGGGCGGGGGGAGGTGCTCTGTGGCTTCCTCTGATGGGTTCAGCTGTGTGGACGGACCCGGGAGCTCCGGGCACACCGCGAGCTCTCACGAATCCCAAGTTTCTCCTCCTAAACTACCATCAATTTTGCAAAGCAAACTTTCTTCAAGACATGTCAAAAGCTGTACACGTCCCAGGTGGGCCAGAGAAGAAGCAAAATTGGTGTAAAACGAGCCAAGAATTTTCATTTGTTGATGAAAGGTAGAATTACGCACCTGGCGCTCGCCGCGTGGCTGAGCCAGCTAGGAGATGCCTTCCCCGGGCCTTCCTCTGAATGTGGCTCCACGGGGCTCAAACAGAAGTGCCTTTCACATCTGGCTGCGCAGACCCGGTTTCCACCTCCCCTGGACGTGCTGTGCGAGCCCGGGGAAAGTGCTGGTCCTCACGGGCCCGTGCTCCCACTCTGACGAGACGGCTAAGGTTTCAGGAGGGAGGAAACATCCTCTGAAGTCTTCTGTCGTCTATAGCCCAGGAGGGCACTTGAGGGGCCTGGGCGCGCGTCCGTAGGCGGGGGTGAGACACGAGCCCGGGGGGAAGGGAAGGCGTGGGTGGCCCGGTGGCCACAGATGCACGGGGTCTCGGCCACAAGCCAGGTTCGCGGGGAAGGGGCTGCCGGCCTCAGTCACTGGGAGCTCTGCTGCGGCCTGTGTTAGAGGTGACAGCCCCTGCCTGGTGTTAGACAAGGAGCCCCCCGAAAATCCCTGAGAACATAGCCCTCGGCCTCTGAGCTACGCAGCTCCTCGGCATCCAAGCCACCAAGTGGGCTGTTCTCGAGGCCCAGGATGCAGCAGGACATTGTAAACAGAGACCTGTGGCTGGAGAGTAACTCGGGGCGTTTGCTCCGCTGCGTGTGCGAGACCGATGTGGTTAAGGAGACGCAAGTGGGAAGAAGCGGGCGCTGATGGCGGCCCTGTGGCCGAGTGGACACGCGTGGATTCCTGTCCCCCAAGGTCTGGGGACAGTGCAGGGTGGGGAATGAGCAACCAGAAGTACCAGACCTAGGACAGGAAGAGGCCGTCGCCCCCCAGGGTCATCGGGCAGGACCGTTACCCCTCAGGAAGGGAGGCTGGCTTCATCCGTGCTGGCTGCTGGCGGACACACCTCCCATCAGCAGACATTCGTTTCTCAGGCTTCGAGGCCAGAGTCCAAGGCCAAGGTGCCCACAGAGTCCGTGTCTGGTGAGAACTCACTTCTGGGCTCACAGACGGCATCTCCTCCTGTCCCTGCACATAGGGGAAGGGACCCAGGGGCCCTCTGGGGCCTCCCAAGGGAGTGATCCCATCCACGGAGCCTCAACACTTCCCACAGGCCCCCCTCCTACCACCATCACGTCACCCGGCAGAGCCGGACTTCAGAGCATGAGCTCTGGGGACACACGTCCTTAACAGGAGCCAGTGTGATATGAAAAGCAGCACACGTTTCTCACGTGACCATCGGGGAAATGGAAAACCCTGATTTCATAACTTAGGCTGGAGCTGCCATCAGACTGAGAACACTGTCACCTCCTGCAGTCCTCAGCCCACACCGGGGGTCCACTGGATAGGATCGCGCCTGAACCTGAGGCTTTCCGAATACGCACACGGACAGCACTGGTGCGGGCTGTGCCTGGGCAGGTGGGGCCTTGCATCTTTAGGGTCTAGGCTTGCAGGGCTGGGGGAAGCAGGGCGGGAGGGACGACCAGAGAGCACACGACACCTCCCTGAAGGTGAGGTGAGTCTTCAGCCCTCAGGAAACATTGGAAGGAAAGTCACTCACCACTGCATCACAGTCAGATGTAAGATTATTATTATTATTATTTTTTAAAGATTTTATGGGAGATTCCTGGGTGGCTCAGCGGTTTAGCGCCTGCCTTTGGCCCAGAGTCCCGGGATCGAGTCCTGCGTCGGGGTCCCTGTGTGGAGCCTGCTTCTCCCTCTGCCTGTGTCTCTGCCTCTCTCTCTCTGTGTCTGTCATGAATAAATAAATAGAAGAGACTGTCTTTCTTCCAATGGATAGTCTTTCCTCCTTTATCGAATATTAGTTGACCATAAAGTTCAGGGTCCACTTCTGGATTCTCTATTCTGTTCCACTGATCTATGTGTCTGTTTTTGTGCCAGTACCACACTGTCTTGATGACCACAGCTTTGTAATACAACCTGAAATCTGGTATTGTGATGCCCCCAGATATGGTTTTCTTTTTTAAAATTCCCCTGGCTGTTCGGGGTCTTTTCTGATTCCACACAAATCTTAAAATAATTTGTTCCAACTCTCTGAAGAAAGTCCATGGTATTTTGATAGGGATTGCACTAAACGTGTAAATTGCCCTGGGTAACATTGACATTTTCACAATATTAATTCTGCCAATCCATGAGCATGGAATATTTTTCCATCTCTTTGTGTCTTCCTCAATTTCTTTCAGAAGTGTTCTATAGGTTTTAGGGTATAGATCCTTTACCTCTTTGGTTAGGTTTATTCCTAGGTATCTTATGCTTTTGGGTGCAATTGCAAATGGTATTGACTCCTTAATTTCTCTTTCTTCAGTCTCATTGTTAGTGTATAGAAATGCCATTGATTTCTGGGCATTGATTTTGTATCCTGCCACACTGCCGAATTGCTGTATGAGTTCTAGCAATCTTGGGGTGGAGGCTTTTGGGTTTTCTATGTAGATTATCATGTCATCGGTGAAGAGGAAGAGTTTGACTTCTTCTTTGCCAATTTGAATGCCTTTATTGTCTTTTTGTTGTCTGCAATTGCACTGTTGGGGATTTACCCCAAAGATATAGACGCAATGAAACGCCGGGACACCTGCACCCCGATGTTTCTAGCAGCAATGTCCACAATAGCCAAACTATGGAAGGAGCCTCGGTGTCCATCGAAAGATGAATGGATAAAGAAGATGTGGTTTATGAATACAATGGAATATTCCTCAGCCATTAGAAATGACAAATACCCACCATTTGCTTCAACGTGGATGGAACTGGAGGGTATTATGCTGAGTGAAGTAAGTCAGTCGGAGAAGGACAAACATTATATGTTCTCATTCATTTGGGGAATATAAATAATAGTGAAAGGGAATAGAAGGGAAGGGAGAAGAAATGTGTGGAAAATATCAGAAAGGGAGACAGAACGTAAAGACTCCTAACTCTGGGAAACGAACTGGGGGTGATGGAAGGGGAGGAGGGCAGGGGGTGGGGGTGACTGGGTGACAGGCACTGAGGGGGGCACTTGACGGGATGAGCACTGGGTGTTATTCTGTATGTTGGCAAATTGAACACCAATAAAAAATAAATTTATTATAAAAAAATGAATAAATAAATAAAATCTTAAAAAAATAAAGATTTTTTTCCTTGCAGGGAGCCTGACGTGGGACTTGATCCCAGGACCCCCGGGATCAAGACCTGAGCCAAAGGCAGGTGCTCAACCACTGAGCCACCCAGGTGCCCCTATTTCTATTTTCAAATAGATAACATACCCAGGACGAGCATGAAAGAGGCACAGTGGGTAAGCAGTGGATATGAGGCTCTTCCCCATGGGTTCAAGTCCTGTGCTGATGTCCCAGGCTCTCTCCATGGCTGCGGGCACCTGCGGGATGACAGGTGGAGGGACAGGGCACAGGCACAGGGCAGAGGGTGCAGCATGGACGCTGGTGCAGAGATACTGATGTCTGAGACACATTGGGGCAGAACAAGTTACCTGGTGCAGCCAAACGGGGTGCTAGCAGGGAGCCCCAGAAGGAAAAAATCAGAAAACAGTGTGGGGAGGGAGCTTGGGTTCCATGCACTGAACTGTGGGAACCACGGAGCATCTGGGAGGACATGGTGCTGAGTCGAAGCTGATGAAAGGATCATTCAAGACTCTCAGGAGGCAGGAATTTCAGGTGTGGTCCCTTTGCCCTGCACAGCCTGGGTGGGGAGATGAGCAGGTCCCGGCTGCCCTGGTCACACTGTGGGGTGTGTGACCCAGCTCACCCAGGGGTCCAGCTCCTGTCCAGCCCTTGTCACTGCCACCGTGGACTTTTACCCTTCCTGATGCTTCCCTGATGACTGCCCTGGGGTTAGGTGACATCTCCCCGTGGTAATGATGCTGGACATATCCCCATGTGCTTATTTGCAATTGTGTATTTTCTTTAGTGAAATGTCTATGCATGTGTTTTGACCATTTTTTTTAAGATTTTATTTTTTATCCATGAAAGACACACAGAGGCAGAGACATAGGCAGAGGGAGAAGCAGGCTTCATGCAGGGAGCCCGATGTGGGACTCGATCCCAGGACTCTGGGATCACGCCCTGGGTCAAAGGCAAAAGCCCAACCGCTGAGCTACCCGGGCATCCCTGTTTTGCCCATTTTTAATTGTTTTTTTTTTTAACCGTTGAGTTTTGCAAGTTGTGTATTCTGGTTACAAGCCCTTTCATTTGTCAGGTATGTGGTCTGTAGATACTTTTGGGGTCTGCTTCATTTTATTATGTGATGAATGTCTGTGATGAATCCTGCTCACTGTACGTTTCAAAAGAAAAACCTCAAATATAGACAAAACTTCAGTTGGCGAATGGAAATAAATGACTGAAAGTCTTTAGGAATGTCATCCGTACAACGTGTGCCTCTCTGAAACTGTCTCCGCTGTAGCACTTGGACCTAAAAGCCTCATGCCTGCGGTGAATGGTCCTCAGTCCCGGAGCTCACCTACAGGAGAGGCTCTCAGACAATGCCCAGGGCTTTCCTGGGGCCAGGAGCCCAAAGCCTGGAGGGAAGTGAAGAAACACGACGTTCCAGCCCGAGAGCCACCTCCTGTCTCACTCCTCCCTCCCCCGGGAATGGCCATGGCTCCGATGCCTCTGGTTAGCATTACCTTGTTTTTCCCTAAATGTGTCCTTAGGTGACACAGCTCAGCTTCATGGCCTTGATTTTTGCACACTTAAACCCACACACTCCAGTACTGAGAGTCACTGTGCTTTGCTACGACAGCCAAGCTCACGTACGTGTCACAAAGGGACGCAGGCATGACGGAGGGCAGGTGCTGAGATTCACGACGACCTCCTTTAAGTCCCATCATTCTCATCCGGTCAGGTGCATCGCTGGACACGCAGAGAGGATTGCCGTGGTGCCGCCTTCTCGAAGTCCGTTTTCTCTCTGTCCTCCCTTCTCCGAGCTCCTGATGAGCAGGACACGTCAGGAGAGGACACGGCAAAGGATGCGGACAATTCCCAAAGTGAGCTGCCCTCTGCAGCTTGTCCCGACTGTATCTTCTGGGCCTTGTCTTCCCGCGGAAGCAGGGACCCAGCCTGGCGCCAGAGGCCCCCCCGTGCAGAGCCCCGCTGCCGTGCCTCTGCTCTGCATGCTGGGGCGGACGTATTCCCGCCTCAGGAACACGTATTCCCGCCTCAGGAACACAGTGACCGAGCTGGCCTACTGTACCAGTCCCTTTGGCCAGGCGATCCGGTGTTTGGTCAAACGACCCTCTCAATGTTGCTGGGAAGCTGTTTCCAGAGGAGATTGGCATTTAAATCAACTGACTCTGAAGCAGAAGACCTTCCATAGTGTGGTGGGCCTTGTCCAATTACTGGAAGGCCCCAGTCTGGGGTTCCCCGAGCAGGAAGGGACTCTCCTGAAGGAGGCCTCTATTCTCCCTGGGGCTGCAGCCACCAGCCTGCCCTGCAGATTTCAGATGCACCCGCCCACGGGAGCCATGTCCCCACAATCTACCTCTCTCTAGATGGATCGATCAGTCTGTTCCCTGGAGAACCCTGACTACCACAGCCACTGCCTGTTGCATGTCTTAAAACCAGTTTCCCCTAGAGTAGGAGGCTTGCCGCAGTGGGGTCTGAGCTGACACATGCCACCGTACCAGCCACTGCCTCTGCACAAGCACCTGCATCCTGCTTGTACGCGTCGTCTTCTCACGGCGCGACGTCCAGGCCGCGTCTGCAGGAGCTGTCTTCCTGCTGCTGGACAGCCTCCAGCTCCTGTCTCCTCTAGAGACAATCCTACCCGTCCTTCAAGAGGCGGCTGAAGCCCCACATCCTCTGTGATTCTATGTACCTTGAGCTCGGAGACATCTACCTCCCAGTGCTCAGGGTCTAACTCAGTCGCCCTCCCAGGAGAGCATGTGTGCCCGGCATCGGCATCCCTGGGGGATGTCACAGCACAGGGGGGAACCTGGGCGGCAGGGTCACACTCACCATGACGCCGTCTGACCCCGGAGCAGGTGGGAGGAGGTCACAGGATGTGCTGTCCCAGGGGGCCGGTGCTCCGTCCACGCCGGGAGACTCATGGGACCAGCTCAAGGAATCGGCATAGCAGACACGTTAGTCAGACGTGTTCTAGGAGCCAAATTCTGGGGAAACCCAGCCAGGTCTCGAGTTCGACGAGTGCCCAGACAACTCAACAACAAACAGTGTGGTCTTTGGCCTGGGGGGCAAAGCCCCTTTCCCGGGAGACAGCGCCGGCTGAGGAGTGGAGGCGCGCCAGCTGTGAGCGCACTGGACAGCAGCACGGGGCCATCCCTGCGAGCTGGGTGCAGACGAGAACTCGAGGGCCAGAAACCCAAGCCCTGGGGGCAAGTTTCAACTCCAGATGGGTGCCAGGCTACGGAGAGATTTTCCTTCGGACTTATCTCGGACATAGATCCTTTGCCCCTGCAGCTCCCTGCGGCCTGGCTGCTGCCCTGCCTTCCAGGGCCTGGGAGCTGAGCCACTGCCAGCAGGGCACCCTGGTGGGACCAGGGCCACACCACAGCGCAGGCCTGGGTGGCTGCGCAGGACGACCCTCGGCACCCTCGTGGCCCTCCAGTGGGGCAGCTGTGCTCCGGAGGCTCCCTTGCAGCCCTTGGGGTGTGGGGGTGGTGGTGGTTGTGCTCTAAGGACACCCTCGCGGCCCTCCAGGGGGACTGCTGTGCTCTGGGGGGACCTTCGCAGCCCTCGGGGGGGGGCAGCTGCATCTGGGGGCAGGAAGATGTTGTTCACAAACATGAACCATCCTCTGAGGACAGGCCGTGCCCTCAGGCTGTAGGAAGGGGTCTGGTCTGGGAAGGATGAGGGGCTAGAGAAGGAGGAAGCGTCAGACCTTACGAAGGCCCAAGGGCAGCTTCCTGGCAGCAGGGTTCTGGGAGGACACGGGGCATGCCGTCGCACATTGGGCCCGTCGGTGACCACCAATCTTGGGGCCTCCATGTTCCTCTCCTTCCCTCGTCCCTGCTGAGGACCAACTGCCTGGGAATTTCAATCTCTGTCACCTGTGTCACCCATCTCTGCTCTGAGCCGGTGCTATTGGGCCCCTAATTCTGTGCAAAATTATTTAAAATTCTGTTTCTTCCCTGAAACTTGTGACCAGCAAGACACATCCCTCTTATGTTTGCTTCCCTGGGTTCTGTGCAGGTGGCATCTTCGACGGGGGAGGAAGGGGTAGCCCCTGGGCAGACGCAGAGGGACCGCCACGCTGGGATCGAGCTGCATGCTAGCCACATGACTTTCTCAGATGATTGAGTTGAAAAGGATTTGGAAAGTATGCATGTGCCCGCATGCACGTGTGCATGTGTGTATACACATGTGTATGTACATGCACATAAGTGCCTTGTTCACCTGCATGTGTTTGTGTGTATTCCACACACGTGCAAACATGTATGCGTGCACATATTATGTGTACACATGCATACAATATGCATGTGTACACCTAAGTGTATATACATGTACACACATGTGTCTGTGTTCATTTGTACACACCTGCATGTACATGTGGATGTGACTATGTACATGTATACTTGTGTATGTATACACACATGTGCATAGTGTGTGTGCACACTTGTGTGCTGGCATGTATGTGTGCAGCTCTCCTGTGCCCCACCTCTACTGCACTGGGAGGGCTGAGACCACCCTGACCCCTGCTCTTGTGGATAAACGTCTCCTTTCCCTGTGGGTGTTTTAGCTCTTGGCCTCAGGGCTCCTGTCTTTCCCCAGATCTTGGTGGGGGGTGGTCCCAGGAAACCTCCTTCCCAGAGGCTGGCCTGTCCTTGGGAGCTGTCCCTCAGGACGACTGTGACAGGAGACCCGGCTTGCTCTCCAGCCCGGTGGCCACACTGGCTCCCCTCCAGGTGGCGGGCAAGGAAGCAGGTTTCTTAGCACCTGGCCCCTCTGTTGGACCTTGGGATCGAGGGTCAGTGTCCATCTGGGAACTGGTCAGGGAGCCGGGGCCAGACCCCCAGTCCTGTCCCAGGTGGCCCTGTCCGCGGCTGTTCTTGCCCCTGCTTCTGTGGGTCAGGGTCGTCAAGGTCAGGCTGGGCATCTGCGCAGGTCAGGGCGGGTGGGCGAGGGCAGGGTGGTCTTCCCGGACGGCTTCCTCTCCCCTTCCCAAGGCCCTTTCCTGGGGGAGGCTGTGTTCTCTCTGTGTGGGGCTCTGATCTCCCCTGGTTTTCTTCCCCGTTTTTCTAGTCTGTGTGGTTTTGCTTTGTTCTCTTCACCTTTATCTTCAGCCATTGTACCACGTTTCCATCCCTGCCACACCAGAGATTGTTTATTTACTTTTTCCTATTTGAAGTTGCTTTGAAAAGAACCAAAAACATCCGGTTCTTGCTTGTTGGATGTGGAGATTCCTCAGAGGGGTGTATCAGAATTCCGCCCCGACGAGCTGGTCTCTGCGCAGGTGGCAGCTCCTTGGGCTGGCGTTGGGCTCCGCGTGTCCAAGGAGAGGGTTCCCTCCACCGCCCCGGGCCCGCAGTCCTTCAGGGAGCGAGCAGGGTGGGGGAACAGAGCTTCTCCAGTGTCTGTTACACAGACCTGCCCCCCACCTGCACACGCACCCCTGGGCCCTGCCCTGGACGGTCGCAGGTGTCCAGCAGTCCCGAGGCCCGGCATCCCTGCTCTCTCCGCTCGGTAGGAGAGGGACAGGGGCCTTCCTGGGGCTGCATCCATCTGACGGTCTGACATGGGTCTGACAGTTTTATGACTTCTAAGTCATTGTCCACCTGCACGTCTGCTTTCTAGCTTCTGTAACTTCCCTGCACGTGGGCACCTCTTCTGTTCTCTCTCTCCTTATGGATTTATGGTTTTAAAAACTCCACTACGAAAAAAAACAAAAAACAAAAACAAAACAAAAAAAAAAACTCCACTACTCTTTCTGGAGAAAGTTGGAGAAAATATGTGCATCCCAACCACGGTCACTAATTGGAGAACTCTGGGTGTTGTCTGAATTTTTCTTTTCTTTCTTTTTCTTTTGCTCTGTGGATATGATCTTACTTTGAGCAAGAATAATAAACCAAAGTACAAACCACACTGAGAGATGCAGCAGAACATGTACTCTTGGCCCCACGTTGTGGCATCTCCCAGGGCACAGACTCTACACCACTTGTGAGGCAGTGTCATAACTTTCTCAGAACACTTGCTTCCTTTCATGGTGGCAGAAAAAGTACTGGCATTTTTCCAATGATGGCATTTTCTGTATTCTAATATTTTACAGGTGGAGATAAATTAGAGATGTAAAAAAATGCCAAAGATGCATAAATAACCTGACAAATTCTTAAAATGACCAAAAATCCTAAAAATAAAGAGCTGAAAAGTGCCTCTGATGACTCTGGTCACTAAATAATTAAAAAAAAATAGTAATTTGAGGTTTTTTTCTTTTCCTTTCTTCCTTTCTTTCTTCCTTTCTTTCTTTCTTTCTTTCTTTCTTTCTTTCTTTCTTTCTTTCTTTCTTTCTTTCTTTCTTTTTCTTTTCTTTCTTGTTTTTTGTTTTTTGTTTTTGTTTTTTTTTTTGGCTAAAAGCTTCAACCACACTTTTATGCTGACCAGTGTTCCAAATTACTGTATGTTGATCTTGCATCCTGCAACTTCATTGAATTCATTTGTCACTTTTAATAGGTTTTTGGAGTTTTTAGGGTTTTCTAAAGATAATACATGTAATCTGCAAATAGTGAAGATTTATTTATATATTTCCAATTTGGATGCCTCTTATTTCTTTCTCTTGCTTAATTGCTCTGGCTAGGACTTCTAGTACCATGTTGGATAAAAATGATGAGAATGGGCATCCTTGTCTTGCTCCCAATCTTAGAGGGAAGGCTTCAGTTCATCATCATTGAGTATGATGTGGCTGTGGCCATGCCACGTACAGCATTTATTTCGTTAAGATACATTCCCTCTATACTTGCTTTGTTGAGAGTTCTTATCATAAATGGATATTGGATTTTGTCAAATGCTTTCTGTGCATCTGTTGAGTTGATCTTCATCTTTTATTTTGTTAACATGGTAGATCACGTTGATCAATGGGTGGATGTTGAACCATCGTTGCGTGCCTGGAATAAATCCCACTTGATCATGGTGTGTGATCCCTTTAATGTAATGTTGAATTCAGTTTGCTAATATTTTGTTGAAGATTTTTGTGTCTATGTTCCTCAGGGATATTGGCCTGTAATTCTCTTTTCCAGTGCCCTTGTCTGGTTTTGGTATCAAGGTAATGCTGGTCTCATAAAATTAGTTTGGAAAAGATCCCTCTTCTTCTAGTTTTTGGAGAGTTTGAGAAGGATTTGTAACCATTCTTCTTTGAACATTTGGTGGAAGTCACCAGTAGAGCCGTCTAGTCCTGGACTTTGGTTTGTTGGGAGGATTAATCCGCCTCTTCAGATTCTCTGTCTCCTCATGATTCAGTTTTGATAGTTTATATGTTTCTAGAACTTCATCTATTTTTTCTAGGTTTCCCAGTTTGTTGGCATAAAATTGTTCATAACATTCTCTTCCGATCCTTTGTATTTCCGAGGCAGAGATGTAAGGTTTCCTCTTTCACGTTATTTATTTGAGCCCTCTCTCTCTCTTTTTTTTTTTTCTCGATGAGTCTAGCTAAAGATCTGCCCATTTGGTTTATCTTTTTAAAGAACCAGCAGTTTCATTGATCATTTCTATTGTCTTTTTAGTATCTATTTCCTTTATTTCTGCTCTAATTATTGTTATTTCCTCCCTTCTACTAAGTTTGGGAAGATGCATTTTAATATTCTACTTAAAGCTGAGGGAGCACACAGGGAATAGTGGGATGCCACCCCTGGCGTGTGTGCTGGGCCGGGGAAGGGGGAGTGGGTGCTGAAGGTAATTGAAAGGTTTCTTTATTGGGGTATCTTCTTACACGGCTTTCTGTGGGTATAACTCAAATCTGTGTGGTCCACACGCCGCAGAGTGTTCCTGGCAAGCTGTATTTCTGTTGCCATTTAAAAACTTTTTTTCCCCCTAAAGGCAGTTCTCATGTGAAGACAGGAGGAAGGGACTCCTAGACTGTGGTTAATAAGGAGGAAGAACCCAAAGGCAGTTTCGGTCATCTGGAGCCATTAACTGGCTCTAGGCCTCTCCACACTCACACTTTGCACCTTCATCAATCTTGATGGTGATGGCCTTTTAAGATTACCATGATTTTTAGCTCTGTAACTGATATATTCTGTAAGTTTCATATACTAATAAATGTAGTTTCGTGAATGGCAAAAACAGCTTCTGGATATTATGGAAACAAATATATTTCAATAAGCCTGTGCTGTTTCTGCTGGTGGTAGCGGCGTGTTGGGACCTGATGGTAGATTGGTTGGTTAGATTGAGTAGATCTCTGGCAGCAGCAATACATCCTTTTAGAACGGCTCAGGCAACTCCTGTCAACTTTAGAGGGAATGTTCTCACTGTAAAGTAGTAATTTTGCGTTTGGCTTTGTAGCAAATTTGTATTTCTTTGGAAATATTAAATCTTACTTTTGGAAAATACTCTAGTGGGGTTGCAGTATTACCTATAAATCAAGAACAACCTTAAAGTTCTTTTATTACTTGTTTGGTGGTGGATCTTAACGTGCAAAACAGTTCAAGCCACCAACGGTGCATCCATGCACACAGCAGTGCACACGGGAGTGTCAACTGATGGGGAGAAGAATCCTGAGACCTGGGCGTAGGCTGAGTTCTGCTCCTACCTCTTACTAGTCATGCAAACCTGGGCAGGTCCTGTAGTCTCCTTGGGCCTTATTATTACCATCTGGAAAATAATCACTTCGCAGGGTTTCTGTAAGAGTCAATTAGATAATGTGTATAAAACAGCCAATATATTTCTTTTTTTTTCAATATATTTCAATTTGTTTAAAATTTCCGTAAAGTGCCTGAAAAGTGTTGTCGAAACACTTGTTATAAGGCATCTTGAGAAGGAAGGATAAACTTGTCTACATGATTTTATTGAGAACAAAGATCAATCCAAATGATCTGTTACTTAAATGTATAAAAATAGGGAGAGAACACTCACATTGTGACCCCAGCTGCTGTTCACCTTGTCTTGCCATCACGGCGAAGGCCAGCTGACCCAGCACTGTCCATCTACCTGACCAGGCAGCTTGGTCTCTCTGCAACTCTTTTTCGACACACAGGTTTCTGGGGTTGGGGGATGGATGAAAACCCCAGGACTGAGGCGAGGGGCTACATGGTGAGGGCAGGGCAAAAGTCCTCAGAATCTCCTTAAGGGAAGCTGAGTGAACCAGGAAGATTCTTCTTGCTAGGGTTAAGTAGAATCTGGGAGAAGTGTTAATAAAGTGAGTGGAGGCTGCTGGTGGCCTGGAGTGTGCACTCTGAGGCAGCTGACAGTGATGTTGAGGTAAGCTCTGGAAATAGGACATTTAGTTAAATGTCCTATATTTGCATATGCAGGTGGAAAGGAGCGGACAGAAAGTGTTCTGGCCAAACACAAATTATCCAGAAATAGTAATTAAATTAAATCATAAGAATAAAGTCCTCCTGCAGTGTTTATATAGTAAAAGAAATAAACAAAGTAAGCTGGTGTGCCCGAGAAAGGGTTTTGCTAATGGCCTAAGTGGGTTAGAAACCTAAGCATGACTGGAATACTCTGTCTTTCGTTTCCTTTCTTTCTCTTCTCTTTCTTTGCTCTTCTTTGCTTTAACTTTGATCAGTGACAGGAGTTTAAATTCTGGATCCATAGGGCTGTTTTAGAATGATCTCTTATTACTTCAGAAAATTTTCCATTTCCAAGAGAAGGAAACTTCTTCTACAGACTTGTCTGTCCTATAGGAGCTTTTTGGAAAATACTGACTTGATTATATCCTGTTGTAATTTTGAAATACTTCGATCTGTGTCCCAACGAATGGGGCGATTATCTGTATTCATGCCAGTAATAACTTCATAGAGACCTGAGAGTGACAAACAGACATAACTATGACCTGGTGTTTTAAATAAACATGTTGGTTTTTTCTCCATAAAAATGGAAACTATGTCTCCAGACTCCACCACGAGTATCTCTAAGAAAGTGACTCTGGCATCCAGCGCCCATGGGCTTGTCCAGTTGTTAGGGAGTCTGCGAACGATCCAACCCTGCCTCATCTGTCAGAGACTTAGACAAACCCATTGCATTTATCTTTCTGGAATTCCCGGAGGACCTGCAGGTGATGTGTGACAGACATGCTGACACATCTTTCTTGAATAAAAGGCTTTGAGAGCCAAGTTTTCTTTCTGCTCCCATTGTACCCCCACGCCTCCAAAGGAAGGGAAGTGGAATTGCCAGTACTGCAAGCTCTGGCATCCAGATCTGGTCCTGATTTTGTTGCTTATGAGATTTGGCTAAGGTGTTTGACCTCTTTGCTTATATTTCTCATAGGTAAAATGGGGATCATTAAGTCTCCTTCTCTGTTGTCCTTGAAGGCAATGAGGGTGAATGAATGGACATGTGTCCAGGCTTCTGAGTTCTACTGAAAAGTGCACAATATCACATAAATATTTCAGCTATTGGCCATCCTCTAAGTAAAGTAGAAAGTAAAAACGAAATTTTTAGTAGGAAGTGCTTTTTAAAGGATTCGTGTCAGCTCTGAATGTAAATGTTCTTCTTTGGATGGTCTTACAATTCGCGGTATGCGGTATTTACTTCTTTATTTTTACCTTAATTTTTATTAACGTTTCCTAATGGCATTCCATATTTATGTAATCATTTGCAGCTGCTTTGCTCACCTGTTTCTCAGGCCCCAAGAGCCTTATTATAATTTCCTTCTGAGCCCTCGAGCCAGGAGGAATGTGTTTAAGTACTCAGCAGATTCTCAGGGCTGTGGAATCTGAAGGAGACTTCGTAGTGGCTTTCAGGAAGATCCATTTCTTTCCTGACCCTGTCTGTGTCCATCACTTTCCTGCTGGAAGTGGGAAGACCTCTCTCTCCACAGTTCGGGACCCTGTGGTTGGAATAATACGGCTTTCGTCCCAGGAACCAGGCACCGGACTTGCTGATGCAGCCCTGAGACTCATCCCCACCCCTTATAGCCAAAGCTTCAGATTAAACATCTGATTAAAAATCAGATTTGTATTTTCTGTTTTGTTCTTTTTCCCAGTCCCCCGACAAGTCAATTGAGGCATTGTTCTTGAAAATCCTCACTCTTTGGTTTTCTGTGTGAGCCAGAATTAGTTTTTTTTTTTTTCTCCCTGTAAAGTTGTAAGCCAAGGCTAAACTATTTCAGCAATGTCGTCTGCGATGGATACTATCCAGAGTCTGGGTGTGCAAAATTCTCTTGGTTTCCAACCAGTCCCCACCAAGAAGTTTGCACCCCCTACAACCACTGTGCTCCCGGCGTAAACACCTGAACGCCTTGACAGAGCTGCTCTAGAAGCAGCCACATTCCCGCCAGACTTGACCCGTGTCACTGCGGGCCGACCCAGTATCTCTAGTTCACAACTCGCCCCTAAGTGCATTGTTCTGCTAAAAAAAAAAAAAAAAAAAAAAAAAAAGAGGGGGGGGGCAGAGGCACGCAGCCCCCTGTGAATTTTCTGGCCCTTGTGGTGCTGGTACGCTTCTTTTGCTGGAAAGCCAGCTAATCAATCAGCAAATTTGAGAGGCGACATTCTGGCCTGGATGCGGCAGCCACGGAACCTGCAGGTCGAGGACAACCCTGGGGGCTGACCCAGGTGTGAGAGCCGTGGGTGAACCACAGGGCAGGTCCTGCGCCCAGGGGGTCGGTGCCCTGGGACACCAGGAGGGCGCAGCGCATCTTGTGGTGGTGCCTGGGACCCTCCTGGGGCGCGCGCGCGCGTGTGTGCATGTGCGTGTGTGTGCATGCGTGTGCATGCGTGTGCATGCGTGTGCGCGCGCAGCTCTGCTGGGCGGCGCGGCCCCAGGGCCCCTCTCCACCTCCCGCTCCGCAGACCCGCGCCCGGGGCGCCCCCGGCCGAGCGGAGCCGAGCGGGGCGCGGCGGCGGCGGCGGCGGCGGCGGCGGCGGCGGCGCGGGGGTGGGGCTGGCGAGGGGAGGGAGGGAGCGCGCGCAGGGGGAGGATCCGGGAAGTCCTGCAGTTACTTGACAGCAGCCGGCGGAGCGGCTCCGCAGCGGAGGGCCGAGGGCCGCCGGGTGAGAGGGCGGCTGCTGGAGCGCGGGGCGAGGACCGCCGCGGAGCACCCGGCTCGGGCCGCCGCGGGCGCGCGTCACCATGCTGCTCCCGCAGCTCTGCTGGCTGCCCCTGCTCGCCGGGCTGCTGCCGCCCGCGCCCGCGCAGAAGTTCTCGGCGCTCACGGTGAGTCCCGCGGGGACCTGGCCCCCGGCCCCGGCCCCCGCCCCGGCCCCCGCCCCCGCCTGCCCGTCCTCGGCCTGCGCGCGCCCGAGCGCGGGAAGCAGGTGACCCTCGGGGACCGCCAACGGGGTCGCGGCAGGTGGGGCCCGGGCGCGTCCCCAGGCGGCTGCGTGGGCTCCTGGGGTCTCGCCTCCGCGTGGGGGTGCTCTCGGGGTCCTGCGCCTCCGGCGGACGGGTGGGAAGGGCCGGCGGCGGCGCGGACAGCAGGCTGGGGACACGGTCGCCCACCGGCTGCTGTCCCTGCGGCCTGGAGCGCGCTCGGCCTCGCGTCCCTCCATCACCCCGACCTCCGTGGGCACAGCGCGGACCTGCGCCCCCGGGTGGAGAAGCCGCTAGCCCCGTGCGCTGCTCCCGAGAGCCCCCTTTGGTTCGCCTGCGGGTCCCAGGGACCCTCCCCAAGTGAGCCCGGGGGGAAGCAGATGGCATTACACACTATTTCCCTCGTGCCAGCAGGCAGCAGTCGAGGCGTCTCCGTGCCCTGCGGCCCCCTCTCCCGGGTCCCCTCCTGGTCCCGGTGCTGCGCGCAGGCAAGCGCGCGCCCGAGCGCGTGGGTCACCGTGGTTGACCGCTGCGTGTTTTTCTTTCTTAGCTGAAACTTCTCTGCAACAGCCCCGGGGCCGGCGGCGCGCGGGGCCAAGCCTGGAGCTATGTGCAGGGCGCGAGCCAAGCCACCGGCCGCCGGCCTGGGCCGGGTGTCTGCAGCCCCCAGTTGGGGCAGACCTCGTGGGCTTGCAGTGTTTGCAAACCCATAATTAATGCAATCTGCAGAAACGAAAACATTCCACTTAAATGTGTTTTTGAACAAGTGCTTGAGAAAACACGAAGGTAGAGAGAACACCTCTGGTGGAGAGATGCCTTTAAGTGGTGGGACTGGTCCTGAAGGGGTTTATTGTATCGAGAATACCTAACGTTTGAAAGGAGCTGTGGTCCGGTTCTGCTTTTCAGCAAATTTGAAGCAGTCCTGTGAGCCTTATTTTTTTTCCCCCAAGCAGTATGAGGGGGAAAGAAGTTAGTGAGTTCACTGTTCATACCTAAAATTCTTCTGGAGCCGTCCTTGGGTCCCTGCCTTGTGTCTTGCAAATGACTTGTAGATTAGAAACCGCTCCCTGGAAGCTCTACCGAGGTTTGCACAGGCTCAGCTGTCCTACAGAACTTTTCTCCCCCAGAGGGGCCATCAGACGCTACTTCCCGTGTGTATTTCTGTGCGTCCGTGCTCCTAGTACCTGTGCACAGGTACACGCGCATCCATACAACAGACTCCTCCCGCCCGCTGAGCATTGAAGGCCACAGAGCAACAGACGGATTCTGGAAATACGACACTGGCATTTTCTCCCAGAGCTGTCGTGACAGCTTTTTCATCCTTGCCATGGGTGTTCTGAAGGTGTGAAAGGTAGACTCCCGTGTGCCTGCGCTCCGGGGGCACCTGGGTCTGTTGGTTCCTCCCTGGAAAAGCAGAAGTGAGATGCTCAGTGATTAGATCCCTGCAGGTTCTCATCTCTTCCCTCCCCACCACTCTTCTGTTTAACATTTACTCTGGAACTCTTGTCCTTCCTTTGCTTGGGATGGAGGCTCTGTGGCTTTCCTGGCTGCCCCCGGGGATTCCAGTGCAGAGCAGAGCCCCTCACTGCACTCTCCCAGAAGACCCTTGCCTTAAATCTACATTTGCAAATGCAATCATGATGCTTTTGCATCCAGAAGAAAATTTGAAAGCCCTAAAATATTTTGGCATAGTCTTCCCACAATCTGGGAATTCAACAAGTTGGCTGAGGGGTCACGAGGGAATGTTAGATGTGCTGGATCTTCTGCGGTGATCATCTCTCTTCAGATCACTTCTTAGTATTTGGGGATCTTTTGTTTCTTCTCTGAGAATTACATCTGATCTTTAATAAATCAGAGAGGCAGCATCAGCCCACGGGAGCCTGGAAGTGGCGACTCTGGATGTGTGATCGACTCTAGCTGCATTACTTAACTTTCTTAATCTCCAGGTTCCTGATCGGTGAAGTGGGCATATCTGCTTAGCACGCTGTAAGGATCACAGATCAGGCTTTTAATATGCCTGGTATGTGTTAGTTCTCCAATTAATGTTATTTTTGATGGCACCCTTGCCATTGGTCTCTATGAGGTAGTTTTAAATCCTATAATCACCAGCTACATTGCTGTGTCCCTCAGGTGTGAGGGGATTGGTTTCATGGTGCTGTCACCTTTCACAGAGGCTTAGAGCACGCCGCTTTGCTGTTGGTGTGTCCATGTGCTTAGCTGAGGTAGGTCGTGCAGGGCTGGACGCAGATTTCTCTCTGCCTCCTTCTATCCCATTTTCTGTTCTCCCCTAGAAACACGGATATTCCTCCACCTCTGTGGGTCAGAAGCCTGTCACGCCTGGCTTCCCAGAATGACACCTGCCTTCCTCGCCCCTGACACCAAATGCTCTTTGTCTGGGGGCAGTGCTGTCAGAGTGTCCCTGGGTTTGATCACCGCTACTACTTTGTGTTCAAGACTAAGAGAATCTGCTTTGCTTGATAATTATCTTTTTTTTTTTCTTTTTTTCCAACCAGAGCCATTCTTTAGAAATGGCACCACAAGG
Organism: Canis lupus baileyi; assembly: GCF_048164855.1. Lineage (NCBI taxonomy): Eukaryota > Metazoa > Chordata > Mammalia > Carnivora > Canidae > Canis > Canis lupus. Next base: position 56,721,548 of record NC_132838.1, read on the forward strand.
CCCTTTGTGTTTTCCTTATGACTTTTTCTTGGCTTTGCATGGTCATCAATCAGACTTCGGGGTTATTGCTAATCAACAGATGGTGTTGTTAAGTGCGTTTGATCCTCCTTAATGGGGTCCACATCTATTTCTTCCTTTAAGAAGTAGAGACATTCAAAGGCCAGATCATGTCTTTTTTTTTTGTGGGAGTGCTTGGCTTTTTTTCTTTTTACTTCTTTTTTAAAAAAAAAAATTAAAAAAAATATTTATTATTTGAGACAGCAGGGGGAGGGGCATGGGGGAGAGAGGGGGAGGGGGAAAGAATCTCAAGCTGACTCTGACACTTTACCAACTGAGTCACCCAGGAACCCCTCTTTTTATTTCCGTGAATGGCGAGACTGGAATAATTTGTAGGAGAAGCCATCTGGGTACACTTAATTCTATTCTCTAAAGGGTGCAACAGCTGTGATCACCATGCTTTTACTTTGTCACAGGTGTAGTTGTGTGGGTTTGGCACGCTGGCAGTAAACCTGCACCTGAATGTTTTCTTCAGGGCCAGTGAAGAACGATGTTCCCTGATCCCCTTCCCACGGTATTTGGGGTGGAGCCCACGGATTCCTCTTAGAACTGACTGAATGGTATTTTGTCCATCCTCAGCATGCAGACATCCTGCCTTTTCTTGTGACCAGTGGATGCCGCTGCCTTCGGTTCGCATCCAGGACTTGGTTGTGAGCACGGGCTGTCTCTCAGCGCTACACACTCTGCTTGGGGCACTTCGTGTGTGCTGTTCCCGTAACGCTCACAACCAGCCATCCACACAGGTTCTGTGGCACCACGTTCGAGAGCCAAGGGAACTGCCCCTGGACGCTGAGCTGGCCTAGCCGTTTCCAAATTCAACCTGAATTTGTTTTCCTTGCTTTGAGGGATGGGTGTTCCTGCACTAAGGTCAGTGTCCCCTTCAGGGACTTGGTGATTCCCCAGAGTCTTTCCCTCCCACCTCCACACTGGGGAGGGAGCGTGCTCAGGACTCACTGGTGTATGGGGGGGGACGTGTAGGAACGGAGTCCAAACGGCTGTTTTCTGCCCCTCTGTGAGTTCTTTTGCTTTGGAAGAAAAGGAGGGAAACGGAAAGACAGTGTTTGCTCATACATAAATTTTAAAATATTTCCTCATTAACACGCCTGTGAGAGGGGCTGGTATCACTGTTACTGGAACATGGGCACCAAAATGCTCCTGCATCTCTGGGCCGTCGGGGGGTGAAATGTGCACCACATGGTTTTGGTGCTGTGCTCCCTCAGGGTCAGATGTTATAGGCAGTGATTCTGGGTGTTTCTTCTCCCACCACAAATGCCGTGAGCACATGTGATGCTCCGGGAAGGCCGTCAGCAGAAGGCCGGCCAGAGGTGGTTGGGGAGGAAGACAGTAAACACAATGGACAGTGTCCAACCTAGTCGTACACGGTGACTGAACCCCAACATCTGGAGGGCCGCTTTAACTTTGATTTGGAATCAAGACCGTAAATAAAACTATAAGCGACTGAAGGCAGTAAATTGGGCAGTAAATGGGCATGTGACAAGGGCTCAGAACAGAGCAGATTTCTAGGTAATTTGGGATCAAAATAAGCCTTCATGACCCTCCAGGATTTTAGGATTGGAGCTGTTATTAGGATTAGCAGAATGCTAAAAAAAAAAAAAAAAAAAAAAAAAAAAAAGGATTAGCAAAATGCTGGGATACAGAGCAAGGTAACACCTATGTATTTTTTTTTTTAAGATTTATTTATTTATTCATGAGAGACACACAGAGAGAGGCAGAGACATAGGCAGAGGGAGGAGCGGGCTCCTTGCAGGTAGCCCGATTCGAGACTCGATCCCAGATCCTGGGATCACAACCTGAGCCGAAGGTAGGCACCCAACTGCTGAGCCACCCAGGTGTCCCAACACCTATGTATTTTTTAATTAAAATTATGGCATTCTCCAAATACCAGACATGGACTGAAAATAATGGATTTCTAGTGGGATTTTGAAATTAAAAAAGAAACAACAAGAAATAACATTCTGAGCTCATTTATAGAAAACTAGAACGGTCCCTTTTCATTTTGCCAATCGATGGTGTCTGTAATGGGGTGGGATCCCACTATTAATACTTGAGTTATTATATTAATAATATATTATATATTAATATATATTATTAATATAATAATATTAATACTTGAGCTTAGAGTTTGAATAACACTCAGTACGTTGAATATCTTTAACTGAAGCCCGTGAGAGGCAAGAATTGAGAAAATAAAATCGTCATTTCATATGGACTGAGAAGAAATTATTCTGGAAGTATTAATAAGAGACTGTCTTATGTGGTTTGGTCATCTCAGGCTGAAAATCAGAGAGCAAATATTCATAATAAAGCACACACAAAAAATTGGAGCCAAGCAAAATGTTAATGCATTTATATTGTCAGAATTAAAAAAAAAAGAAATTATAAATGAAAGATTGGGTACTGTAATATCTGGCTAAATTTAATTAGAAGTCTTGACATGAGGGCCGTCTCAGAATGACTACTAAAACCACAATTATGTGCAGATTTTATTGTGTATGACATAATGCGGCCTGTAACCCATGAAGCTGGTTAAGACAAGGTGAAATGTCCGTACAGTAAGTAAATTCTTCCTTCCTTCGGGACGTGTTTTCCCTTGTTTTGCTTTCTTTTCCCTGGTGGTCTCTCTGTCTTCTCCTTCTGCCCAAATCACAGCGGATCCCCTATGCTTCCATCACCAAGACACCCAGCATTAATGCGGCCGTTGTTTGTGTGCGAGCAGCGGCCTCTGAGCTTCTGCCCCCCTGCCCCCCTGGGAGCACTGGTGTGTCCCCTCTCCTTGTTCTGCCCTGGCGGTGGGCGTGCCGTAGGGGGTGGGCCACCGCTGTCACTGTATCCCCAGCATCCTGTTACTGACCCATCCATTAGCAAGCCCCAACGTCTCGGCCAGATTTTTTTTTTTTTTTTTTTTTTTTTTTTTTTTTTACGGGGAGGGCGGGTAAGCCAACTTTTAAGGTTTGAGGTTGCTGGCAACGTCTCTCCCGATAATAATGAAGTTTCAGAAAGCATGAAGAGTTTTAGGTAAACACAATAATCTGTGGTGTGTTTGATCACGGGTTCAGAACACTTTAGTGTGGCCCAGGCCATGAGGCCCATTCCATGCTGAATGTTCTCAAATTTGTTAGACTTCAGTCACTTCTTAAAGAACAAGTTCTTCGGTTTGTCGGCAAAACAGTGCCGTAGCACCCAGGCCACCCTTGCCCGAGCGGGGTTCTGTGCATCTGTCTTATACTCTGATCAGGAATCCAGGTGCTGGAAACAAAGGCATCCGTCCTACCTATGAGATGCTGTGTCCTAGATGGCCGACTTCCTTCCTAGGATTAGGGGGGGCCTGTGTGACTTCCCGCAGCTTGCTCCATCCCCTCCCAGCCCTCAACAGGCAGACCCAATGACAGACTTCTCCCTGGACCAGACCAGGGCACTCCAGGATGATGTCAAGGCTATGCTGTGAAGGGGGCTCTCGTGGACACTCCCAGTGAAGGCTGATGTCCTGGGGGGGCTCAGCCCCCAGTCCGCTCTGGGTGGTGGGGAGGGCACAGTGCCCCATGGAGCCTGAGGAGGAGGTTTTTTGGCTCTTGTGTCTGCCCCCGACAGTGAGGGCTTTCAGACCAGCAAGCAGTGGATCCCTTTCTTCAGAGGGGGCTGTGTTTTTGTGCCTCAGCGAACAGTGGCTGAGAAAAGTGTACACACACGCTGAGGGGTGATGGGAAGTGCATCGCTGAGTGGGCCAACCGAGGGTTCTAATTTCTGAGGGAACCCCCTCAGCTTCAGTGTGGCTCAGTTTGTCATGACCTCACTTACCTCTGGGGTCTGGCCGGTGCCTCTCCCCAAGACTCCCTGTGGTTGTGCCAGGACTGTGAGTGCTTGGGCGCTGTGGCCCCACAGCCCAGATCTAATTGCAGGCCCCATCCTTTTCCATCTGGTGCCATTACCTCTCTCTCTGCTCTTTTCTCACTACTTTTTTGGAACTGTCTTGAGAAGAACTGAAGGGAGACCTGCCCTCTCTTCAGGTATCTGGCCGCTGTCTCTGGTCAGCTCCTTGCACATGGGTAGCCTCTTCCCACACACCTGTCACAGACTTGCATTCTCCTACGCTGCCCCCAGCTGTCCCATAACACAAATACCAAAATGATCACAGAGGCACCCTCGCAGCTTTACCTCCACGCATTAGACACCAATCAGAGTAAAGCCTTCATAGGGTCCCGTCGCCTCATGGAGAGGAGCCAACCACTTGGAAACGTGAAATGGAAATTACAAAAGATGATAAATTCCATGAATGCCTGTAACTTTAAAAATGACTTGTGAGATTTGAATGAAGGTTTCAGAGCAGCATTTAGTGTGTCGTTTGTTTTTGGTGGTGTTTTGATTCATTCCACAGAGGACCTAGGTGTGTGGAATCACACATTTTTTTAAAAGTATATTTAAAATTAGTTTAAAAAATTGATCTTTGGAAACAAGAAGTCAGTGTCCTGCCATTCTATGTGGCTGGCAGTGTTGAGACGGTCCCCTAAATGATTCTGTGGGTGTTCCCGGCCAACTGGGGTAGGGCTCCAGATAGCTCATCCCCCACTGGGGCAGACACTCTTCTGTGATTTGCCATTACCTTTGGGACAGGGTAAAAATGTATGTCATGCCTTCCCATCCTACTTTCTGCTCAGAGATCCATCATGTTAAGTGCTCGAATAAACTGTTACATTCTTCCCTGCGAGACGCCTGAGCCAAACCAGGCCAGCAGCACAGCTGTCCAGACCGAGCTCTACACGGGGCATGGCTCAACCCCCCACGCCTTCCCCTGGGCCAGGTACCAGGCATGGCTGCCGCCCGAGGACATGCCATCTGTAGGAGGCAAGAGGAGAAGAAAAAAGGAAGAGGCCCCTGTCTCCTGTAGAGCCAACTGAGTGTTAGGACATCATGGCCAGAGAGTCTTTCATCTTTGGGAAACAGACACACATAAAGTTGTAAACATTGAGAAGAGGGATAATACAAACATCATGGTGCCCTGCTCTCATGCTATTCATCGGGGAACACAATTTGTCATCAGCGGGATTCTCTTGGACCTATAGGAACTCTGGGAGGAGTTTGGTTTTAATGCAGTCTGAGAATCAATCATGCAATCTTTAAAAATTCATCTGTGGCCAAATCAACAAGAATTTACATCACCCCTTTTCCATGGGCCACTCATGTAGGTGTTAGAGGAGATGACTAGGTCTTCTGGAGGCACGATGCCTTCCTCCTGCCGGGACCCCTTGCTTCTCTGGCCTGGGCTCTCTCTCCAGCCAGATATCTGACAGTACCTGAAGATTATCTGAAGATAAAGGGAGTTGTCCACGTGCCTGAGGCATCCGCTGAGCCTTTCTCTGGGTCTGTTCTTTTCCCTTCTACGGGTCCTTAGGGCCTGAGGCTCCCAGGGCCCTTCTAAACAGCTCCCTTTTGAGCTCCAGTTGATCAGTATCCATTTAGGAATGTTGCTGTCAGTCTAGATACAAGATCGCAGAAGCAGTTGGTCATTCAGCAGCAAAGCATAACTTGAAAGAGGCACTCATGGTGGGTGCTTGTGGGTGTTCGGCTCACTTTTCTATGTAACTTTCTAAATTTGAGATTCTGTTAAGCCAGTGTCCCCTGTCGTTGCTTCCCGCCCACCATTTGTAAGTGGAATAAGTTATTCCAATTAAAACTGGACTTACATCCTGATCTCCCTTATCCCAGATTGGGACTACCCCTCTGGCTCATGCAAATTTGTTGCACACTCCTCTGTCATCCTGCAAGAGGGCTATTGACCCCCATACACCTGAGGGACAGGCTAGGAGGTGAGACACAGGGCTCATGTTCATTTGCTGCATTGATTCACTGTTCTAGGGAAAAAGCCCCGGGAGATTCCCATTCCCCACCTCCCGACCCCTGGAATCGATGACTTAAAATCAGTAAAACACCACGTGGGGCTCTCAAGTACTTGTTCCTGTAAACCTTACTCCGAAGAGCTTGTGCTAATCCCATAATTGACACTTTGTGAACGAGGTCATTCAACCAGCTGCCAACAGACCCGGTGTTCCACACCCTATTCTCGCACCTTGTGCATGGGGTATCTCCTGGAAACGTGGAGTGTTCTTCTAAGCATCGGGATGATTGCCTCTGGGACACGGGATTAGGAGTTCTGTGTGATATAATAAATTGTTTTGACACTCTGAATCTTTCTCTCTTAAAACAGAGAGAGCCAGCTTTCTGTGCTCTTACGATCGTATCTCATTTGTCCCCGAGACATCCCTGCCAAGAAGCTATATATATGTCGTGGGTGTATATATTTTAGATTTCTGCAGACGCCGCAGGGTAAGGAAAGTGAGTAACAGCTCTGACCTGAATATACACGTTGGCTAAGTTGTAGCTTTGCTGGATCTGCAGATATGCACTCGTGATAATCAGTTCTTCATTCTTAAAAGATTTATCTTTTGGAGGGAGTTGCCGCAGATGGATAATTCTTTTCATTCAGAGATATAATCCAGGTGGAGCCACGGATCCGGATCCGGTCTGTGGCACCCCTGGCGTCCCAGCCCCTCTCGGCCCTGCTGGTGTGCAGGCTGCAGGTCCACGGCCCAGCATCCGCCACAGGAGGGAGCCCAAGAGCAGCCTGGCTCTGGCTCTGGCTCTGGGGGGGCTCCTGGGTGGGCTTTGGGGTCCGACCACCGGCAAAGCCTCGGCCACCTCGACAGCGAAAGGACCCCACGGGCTGCTGCTGCTTTGTGTTCAGGCACCGCATTCAACTCTCCAGTTTTGAAGCTTTGAGTCCTGATGCAGCGATGCTCAATCCGGGAATTAGGACACAGGGACACATTTTCTCCAATGTGTCTGGCAGCAGCCCTGCAAGTCTGGGACGAGCGTGTGAAATGCCAGGCGGGTACTCAGCTAGCGGGCAGGAGCACTGTGATGTTGGGGTGCAGGAGTGGCTCGGAGAGGCCCCGGAGCGGAGTGGACTGGCCCTGGCTGCCGCCGCTGCAGGACCCGCTGGCTCAGTGAGCGGATTTTACCTTCCTGCCAAGTCCGCATGGTGGACGATGTGCTCCAGGGCGGAGGTTCTCAAACATGCCGAGTTTACGATGGCTCTTCCCCTGCAAGATCAGATGTGCAGCACATCGAGCCCCCCCCTCCATGAGGCCCTAGGGGAGCCCCGTCCCCCTGGACTCCCACTGACCCCTCACCGGCACCAGGCTTGGAAACCACTCACATTACTTTGTTCCCAAAACTCTCAAGGAAGTTCAGAGAAGATGTTACGGGCCCATGTCAGGCTCCTTCCTTTCTGCTCTCCTGCTGTGGCTGCAGTGGCCCATGGACTGTTTCTGGGGGCCATCAGGAGGATGGTCACGCCTGCTGTCCCGGGGTGTCCCTTCACCTGCCTGGACCTCGTCAGAGCTGGGGCTTGTTTATAGGCTGCAGGGAGCCTGCATCCTCATCCCTGTGGGGAGCCAGTAGCCGGTAGCCCTACCACTTGCTGCTGGGTCGGAGGGGGCTGCCCCTGGGCTCCAGGGGTCCTGGGCTGTGGCCTGGGTGATGAGGGGCCCTGGCATCTGGTCTGTGTCCCTCAGAAGGCTGTGCACCCACACACTGCAGCTGGAGCAGGTGTGGGATGCTCAGATGGGGCAGCCCCTGTCCTGCAGAATCAGGGGTGAGATCCCACAGCGACCCTACACATAGGGTGCAGGGGGGACCAGCAGGGACGAGCCCCTCCAGTGGGGCAGGTGGCAAGGGAGGCTCGTCCTGGGTGATGGCAGGAAGCATAGATCTCTGCCCTCCTGCCAGATCGGAAACGTTTGTAAGACGCTCAATCAGATGCAGTCCTCCTGGGCTCACACCACATCTCCATCTTGAGGCCGTGTCCTCGGGGCAGGTGGAGCACACTGGGGGCAGGTGGAGCCCACATCCTGGGACAGGGGAGGGGGGTGAACAGCCTCCTGGAGCCCGGGGCCAGCCCCAGGTCAGCCAGTGGTCACGCTCAGCCGAGGACCTTTCCCAGCAGGCCTCCCTCCTGCACCGTGTGTGTGATCCCTGCCTCAGGAGGGGCGGTTGGGCAGGGAGGATGCCTCCAGGGATGGGCCAGCACCCATGCAACCCCTGCATCCCTCCTTCCTTCTGGGGCAACTTGGCACGTCAGCCCTTCCCCCCGAAATCTCATCCTTGCTCTTCTTATCTAACCCCCACATTTAGCAAAAAAATGGCAAAATAATTCAATTCGCAAAGCAAAGGTAGAGTTAAACGTTAATCTCTGCTGTCTCTCGTCTCCCTCGGTCTCTAATGCTTTTGGTGTCTTGGTCTCTTACTTTCTATCTCTCTGTCTCTGTATTTCTGTCCCTCTCTGCCCTGGGGTCTGCCCACCATGCATGGAGATGCAGCCATTCTCTCTACACTCCCTGCCCCGAGCTGTGGCCCCACCAGCCTGGCCCCTTGGGCTCGGTTACCTCCTTCCAGCACCAGGGAGGAGGTCCCCTGTTCCCTACAGGGAGGATGGAAAAGTCTGTAGGTCATCGGGCTCCGTGAGCTGCAATATCTGAGAAGAATCCTGACCTAACCCAGAACCCAAGTCAGCCAAATTCTAAGCAGGTTTTGTTTTTTAAAAAAAAAAAAAAAATTGCTATTTTTTTTTTCACCTCTTCTTTCCTTTCTGGGTTTCCCAGTTTCATTGAGAATTTATAATTTCCCTCTCTAAGTTTACGGCTGTGAGATCCAGGCTCTTAGCCCTGGCATCCCTGCTGGCTGGGTGTCCCCAGGGCGAGTGAGGCAGAGCTGGTTTGACCTTGGCTCTGCAGGTGGGGAGGCAGGCGCCCAGCTGTGCCGAGGATGGGAGGCACATGTGACCGATGCGTGCTGCAGCTGGCACCCTGTCCGTGTGCTGGTGGGATCCTCTTAGGCATGTTCTGTGGAAGGAGAAGTAAGGCCGCCCAGTGAGGTATGTAAATACCGTTGTAACATAGCATAGTCTGGATGTGCTTGAGGGGCCAGGGGCATGTGACAGACAGGAAGTCTCCCCTGGGTGCCTGTTCCTGGCTCAACACAATCATGCAGACAGGTCACTGTCCAGCAGGCGAGACAGTTGTGTGTCGTGCAGCTTGAGCCTCTGCTGGAGCCGTGGCCAGTGGGCTGGGGCTGTGGGGAGGGGTCACAGCTGTCAGAAATGCTGCCTGGGAGGTGGCTCCCCTGGGTCCTGAGTGTCTGGGTGGCAGCCAGAGGTGGGGAAGGTACCATATGGAGAGGCAGCTGGACAGGGAGGAGGCCTCATGAGGGGCCCCCTCAGGGCACAGGGGTCAAGGCAAGAGCAGGCGGTGTTCTGAGAGGGTGGGCTGGACAGCTGAGGGGACACTTCCAGGGTGTCAGAGCAGGGATGCGGGGAGTTGTGATATGGAGGCAGGGGTGCAAGCTGTGTGCTGCGGGGGGTGCTGGGGGCAGGGATGTAGCTGTTGTGCTGTGGGGTGCAGGCAGAGCAGGAGTAAAGGGAGCTATGATGCTGGGGGCAGGGATGCAGATGGTGCTGCAGGGGGTGCAGACAGGCAGGGGTGCAGGGAGCTGTGATGCTGAGGGCAGGGGTGCAGCCATGGTGCTACAGGAGTTGCAGACAGGCAGGGGTGCAGCCCATGATGCTGGGCACAGCGCCCCTGGTTCTGGCTCTCCAGCTGTGTCTGTTGGGGTGAGACTGCACCGTGCTGCTTCACCCTGACCCTAGGCCGGGCAGTGGGCTTCAGTGACTCTACAGTGTGCAGAGTCCCTAACAGACTAGCAGTTTCCACCTGCTGCCCTTATCCTAGCCGCTGTTTCCTCCGAGCAGAGTCTCAGGGGAGGCAGGAAGGTCGTGGCTGGGGTGTGCCCTATGCAGGCTGGGGCATGGGGGCTGTGGGAGGGGGAGCTGTGCAGGGCCTCTCCACTGCTGGGGGCAGGCTGCTCCTCTCTCCTTGTGGTCTTTCCTCGGAAAGTTGGTGCCAGTGCTGCTCCTTTCCTCCATGAGTCTCACTTCCTGAAGATTATCTGAGACTCCCTCACCTTGTGGACGTAACAGAAGGCAGACGGAGAACACAGATTGCATCCTCACTCAGAAGCAGGGTGGCCGGTGTCCCTGGGGTTGTGGGGTTAGTTGTGGGGACCCCAACACCACGAGGAAAGAGTTGTTAACAGACCCCAAAGGCCATCCTGACCTCACAGGGGCGGGCGCTCTGGGGTACAGTTGCTTGCCATGTTGCACGTTGGTGGTGTGCAGGGGTGCGAGGGGGTGCGCTCTGGGTCCCCCAAATGTCTGCAGAAGCTGTGCGTGACTTTCCAAACTGCGAAGGGTTGGCAGGGCCCTGGCCAGGCCCCTGGGGGTGCTGGTCCCTGTGTTGCACGACCCTGGAGGACAGTGGGGTGGGACCTGCACGTAGGTATGTGGGCCGTGCCAGAAAGGACTCGGTCTCCCTTCTGGCTTCATCATGTGAGGGCTGATGTTTGAAGGCTTGTGACTAGGGAGTAGATTGCATGTGTGTGTGTGGGGGTGGGGCCTAGGGTGGGGTGTGGGCAGGGGCCTGGGAGGTAGAGGGGGAGTGGGTGGGGCATGGGAGGGGCGTGAGGAGATGGAGGAGTGGGCAGGGCGTGGAGGGAGGAGGGATGGGAAGGGTGTGACGAGACAGTGGGGGTAGTGGGTGGAGCACGGTTGGGGTGTGGGGAGGTGGGGGGGTGGGGTGTGGAGGGGATGTGACTCTGCACAGAGCCCATGGGTGGGCAATCCCAGGCAATGGTCTTTCCCTGGTGCTGACCTGGATCTGGGTCGAGTGTCCTGGCTGGGTTTGCAGCAAAGCCAAACAGACTGTGGGTCCCTCCATGTCGCCCCTCTTTCTGGGGATGAGGATCCTCACGGTCCTTAGTGGGAGTTGCTCCAGGACATGTTTCTTGGTGCTACGTGGTGATGACAGTGACTTTCGGAGGTGGGCTTTTTTCTTTTTTTCTTTTCTTTTCTTTTTTTCAATCCTGGAGACAAAGCCTCTATTTCTGAGTAGAAGTGTCCTTTACTTGTGAATTCTCTGCTAGATTTTTAAAATGCTCTCCAGTTCCAGGTGGTTTGGAGAGAAATCTGTTTTTTTGTTTGTTTGTTTTTTAGCAGGGTGCTAGGGTCTTCATGGGCTGCTCCTTTAGGTGACAAGCAGAGAGCGTGTCCACAAGGAGCAAAGGGAGGGCGGGGACGTGCGTGGAGGGGAGGTGCGTGGCCCACCATGGAGGAAGGTCCATGAGCCAGGCTTCACCAGAGATGTGAGTCTGGTAATGAAGATAAAGTCAGGCAGCAAGAATTTTCAGGAACTGACCAGGAACAGGTGCACACAGGTGAAGGTGAGGTGGTTATTTTCTGGTCATGCTCAGGTTTTTCCATCTGGCAAACACAAAATTAGGAAGAGCCAGGCCCTGCCTGATGTGTGCAATCTCCCTGAGACTTTTTGCTGGCTACCGGGCTCATCTTGCTCTGTCCTGTGACCTTGGCGACACCTGTGTGTCTGGAGTCTCACATGAGCATTCAGGTGGGGTACAGGTGTGAACTCTGAACAAGAACACAGTGTGACCCCAGGTAACACATTCCACACCCTTTATAAGGTATAAACCAGAGCCAAGCTTCAGGGCAACCGCGGGTCCCCATGTGGCCACTGCCTCACTGCCCCTCTCACCCAGAAGTGACTCCTTGTTGGGTGCGTGCTAGGTGACCATGGGTGCAGTCCCAGGTGGCCCTCGTGCAGGACTCACTGAGCGACAGGCACTTCACCCCTGTGGGCTGTGCACAGGTGCCCTGTGGTTGTATAGTGACCTGGAGGCGTTGCTCGTGGATATGCAGCAAGCCAGAGTCTCTGTGGTTGACACAACGGCCTCAGGGCGCCCACAGCAGCTGAGGTGACATGCTTCCTCCTCTGTGAGGTGACATGCTTCCTCCTCTGTGAGCGCTGCCGAAGCCTGAGGCCAGCCTGGTGCTGCACACGGCTGCTGCCTGGGGGCCGAGGAGCCACGGCCTGTGACTCAGGATGATCCCAGCAGGACAGAGGACAGCGGACCCACCAGAGGGACAGCTCTGGTTTTTCCAAAAGTGCTTCTTCTCTCACTTTCCTGCTGTTTAGGAACATTCTAAATAGTCTAATGGGGACATTCCTGCTCCATTTCCTCTCGATCTTCAGCCGTTTTGTGGCTAACTCACCTCATGTTTGCAGTCTTTGCAGATGTTCAGGGCACGACACGACATGTAGCCGATCTTTTACACCAGCCAAAAACGTGGACGTGGGGCCCCATGACGAAACAGGCTCTGGTGTGGGACTTGGCACCACACGGTCCTCCTGGACTTGTACTGGAGGGACCCCACAAGGACAAAATCCCTGGGCCCCTAGAGATGGCCAGCAGAGGGCCCAGTGGCGGGCAGGGGGACTCCGTCTGGTCCTGGCGCTGCTCGTGGTGGGCGGCCAGCTACGGAGTCTCCGTGCTCTGTGCCGCAAGGTGGGAGCATCCTCTTCCGTCACCATGTGCTTCCTCCACTGCCTGGCATAGAGGCCGGCTCTTCGAGGGGAGATGGGCCTCCTGGGCTAGGTCACCCCCTCCGTGTGCCCCCGTCTCTAGCTTAGCTGCTTCTGGCCTGGCCTGCTGAGTGCTTGCTCTGCCCCAGCCCCTCTGCTGCGCCCGCAGGACACCCTGCATTTTGTTGTGTGCTTGCTTTGGCCTCCTCACTTTCTACAAACAGCAGCTCTTCCTCCAGGAAGCCTTCCTGACCCTCGGGTTGGTCTGATGCCGACTCCTCATGGAGGCTGCAGGAAAGCTGGGGGCGTTCAGTTAAGAGCATTGTTTTTATTACTCTCATTTTATAATAATTAAAAAGCTAATTTATTAATTATATCTTGGAAACCAGCGTAAGGTTGCAGTTTAATTCAAAGGAAGTTGCAAAGTGGCCCCCCACACCCCTTGCTGTGCTGATGAATATGAGTTCACGGGATGCTGGCTGTATTCCGGGCATTAATTCCCCTGTTCCTTGTGGTGGGTGCACTAACTGTTCCACTTTGTGGGAGGACTTGGGCACAGATGGATTAAGTCCTGTGCCCCGGGTCACACAGCTAACAGTCATGGGCCAGGGCGAGTCTCTGGTGCGGTGGGTTAGCTGGGAAGCAGGTTGGCAGACGAGGGTCTTAGAGCCGTGTTGACCACAAAGCATTCCGCAGACTCAGAGCTGTCGAGGCCAGAGTCCACCGGGTTCATGGACGAAGAATCGGGGGTAGGGGCAGGGGCTCAGCCGAGGGCGGCCAGGCGGGAAGTGTCAAGAACTCTCCACACATACGCTACAGGGTGACCATCCACACCCACCGTGTCCATGGGCCCCTGCAGGAGGCTCTGGGTCTGCAGCGGCGTCAGGGGTGGGGGGCTGTTCCCATCTGGTAGCCCAGGTTGTGGTGGTGGGGACAGTCCCCGTGGGGCTGTGGCCAGACGTTTCTCTCCGTGCTCTACCCATCTCGTCTGTGCATCACGTGCATCCTCCGAGTGGTGGTGTTGGCTTCCAGAGGCTTCCTGGGTGCAGGTTTGTCTTGCTGCAGTCTGAGCTCCGTGGGGCCCCGTGGAAGCCTTCCCTACTGAGGTGGTGTAAATGCAGTGTATTTAGGTGGAGTTCACCTTGACAGGCTGATGTGTGAAAATATTTTCCAGGGGCACTTGGTCTGCCTTGGACTTTAGCTGTGCTCATGTGACTGCCCGCGGCCGGAGGATGCCTCAAATAAGATAGGTGCTCCGAAACCCCGTCCTCTGAGACGTTCTTTAGGAGGACGTGATGGGGTGTCCTCCTTAGGAGCTTTGGAGAAAGTCTAGAAGCAACGTAGTGATGTAACAGACGTTGTAAGTAACCGCACTGCTGACCCACACGTGCCACTCGACACCTCTACTCTGTTTTGCTGTGTCCCCTTCAAGACCTCCCCACGTCATTTTGGAAAACACTTTAGTGATGAGAATTTTTCATCTCTTTACTTGGTAGCGTTGAGGGGTGGGGTAGACGAGGGAGAGAATGAGTCATCTCACCGGCCTGGACGTTACTAGAAGGGGCTGGAGGTTCCTTGCCAGCCCGAATCGGGGCCCCTGGGCAGCCAGGTGTATGGCACAGGTGCGTGGGCTCCGCCCCACCAACTCCCTGCCACTCCCTTTGGTGGCTTAATCTTTATGGTGAAACCTAATGCCAAATTGTAGCAAAAGTGATTTGAGCTCCCGAACCTTCATGGCGTATTGCATTCATTATCAGGAGGGACTTATTTCGGTGGAGACGTGTTAATAGACAGCAGGACCTATTTTTAAAATTAGGGATGCAAAACGACGTGAAGGCCGCTGTGGCTCTTCTCTGCCTTCAACGCTGGTTGTGTGAGGGTGAGAGATGATCCATGCATGGGGTGAGCTCAGGAAGGGCCTTGGCCCTAACCCTGTCTGCGAGGTGCCCATGCTGACACGTGGTATTTTCACTGAAAGGCCATGAGAATCTAACCTCATTCCCGTGTGGTGTTGGGCATACTGTGAATTTCAAGTGCATCCCTTGTAAACGTTTTGGGTGATTTTGCAGAGGCTACCTCCAATGGTGATGTGCAGGACAACCTCTTAGGGGTTCATCCTTTCTCTTGAAGCAGACGGAGGAAGGTTTATGCTACCAGTGGCTTTTCATTGGCCTCCCATGGTGGTTTTCCTTTGGATATTTATTGAGCCCGGTGTGGAATTTTGGTGTAGTTCAAAGCATCGTGGATGTGAACTAAAATCTCTACTAGCACGTTGAACAAGGAGGAGCACATGCAGACGTGCAGTCCTCACAACTGGACCTGGTCACTCAGCCAGCGAAGGTGCGCCCAGTGGGGAATGACGCAGCTGGCTGCAAACACTGCTGTCCACCAGCTGGTCTGTGCTGCTCCTGTCCGACTAGTGTTGTTGGGGGAACTCTTTCTTAATGCCCGGTGTTCGAGGTCGGGGCTGGAGTTTCTTGGCATGGAGATGGCATGTCAGCTCCTTGGGAGTGAAATCACTAACTTAATGAGAATCTTTGGCGGTGGCTCTTGTCTGGGTCAACCAAGTGGTCTGGGGCTGTGCCCTTCTGCACCGACGCCCTTTCCTCTCTCCTCCCATAACTTCTGACACTTTTGGTTGCCTGGTAACTGGGGTCAGCAGAGTCCATCACTTGAGGCCACTTCATGGGTAACTCTGCGATCCCACTTCATCAAGTATAATGAAGGCTGTTCCCATATTGTGCAGTTCAGGCCAAGCGCTGACAGACTGACCTTGGGGAAATTTCACATTTGCAGCAGGGTGGAGGATGCAGCTGGGTTAGAGCGGCCCCGTGTCTGCAGACTGGGTGGTCCTTCCCAGGCTGGCGTGCAGCCTCCCCTGTTCCAGGGCCCCTCCTGGGCGGCCTCTGCCCTGAGGATTCCGGGCTCCTCTGAGCTCTCTCTGGCTGGGGTCACCTGTCCTCCCTGACCTCTCCTAGTCAGACATGCGTGAGGCTCTCATGTCATGCTTTCCAAAGGGGGATTCTGGTGACTGATGTGGAATCACATGGACTTGGAGATGGCATTGGACACCAATGGACTTGGAGACGGCATTGATGCAGAGATGCTTAGGGAAGGGGAGGGGATGGTGGACTTAGAGGTTGGAGGGAGAGGCTTGGGGGACAGGCGCATCAGCTTGAGAAATGAGCTGACCTCACGGGCATTGCCCGCCAATCTGTGTGCTGGTGAGACTGAAAGGAGGGTGTGTTCCTGGGAAGAGGGTGAAGTGGGTGACTGGGTAGTGAGAGAAACTTCTCTTCCTACAGTTTCCAAGATTCAAATGACCTTTGGCCATGTTGGTGGTGATCTAAGGTACACCAAGCAGATGTCTAATTTGGAGGTCTCCACGTCTTTTTTTTTCAAGGTTTTATTTATTTATTCATTAGAGACCCAGAGAGAGAGAGAGAGGCAGAGACATAGGAAAAGGGAGAAGCAGGCTCCCCACAAGGAGCCCGATGTGGGACTTGATCCCAGGACAGGGGATCATGCCCTGAACCAAAGGCAGGTGCCCAACTGCTGAGCCACCCAGGCATCCCGGAGGTCCCCATGTCTGAGGATCCTGTTGGGGTCCGGCCCTGCGGGACAGTGGGGTGGCTCTCACGGCACACTCCCTCCCTCGCCACCCAGTTGTCTGGCGCTCTGTTCCTAAAACACGCTTCTGACCCACACTCGAAAAACGGAGAATCATAAAATGCAGCATGAGGATTACCTGCGTAACATAAAGTAATATATCTTTCTCCTCTGTATTTACCTTAAGGATAATCTCATTTTAGTAAACAGAAACATTAGTCATAAAGAAATCAGAGCTTGGGATCCCTGGGTGGCGCAGCGGTTTGGCGCCTGCCTTTGGCCCAGGGCGCGATCCTGGAGACCCAGGATCGAATCCCTCGTCAGGCTCCCGGTACATGGAGCCTGCTTCTCCCTCTGCCTATGTCTCTGCCTCTCTATCTCTCTCTCTCTGTGACTATCATAAATAAATAAAAATTAAAAAAAAAAAAAAAGAAATCAGAGCTTGAGGCAGTTCACAGCTAGTAAGTTTTAATGAAGCCATTTCAGGTGGCACCTGTTGCCTACACTGTGTTCTAACAAACGTGAAGGTTGTTCTCTCAATATATAAAGGGGAAAACACTTATTTTGAGTGGTTTGAGAGGTTACTAAAATCTGCTAGCTTTGACTTTTTCATTTAATGCATGTGGACACTTGAAGGGATGTGAAGGGGGAGGGAACGCGGCTCGTGCAGGGGAGGCCATCTGTGAACTGCAGTGGTGTCTGGGACGGGCCGAAGGATGAGGACGGTATTTCTGGGTAGTAACCTGTGCAGGCAGCAAGTAGCCGAGAAAGCACTTCCATCCCAACGCTGGTCAAGTGATCTCGGGGACATCAGAGCAGGTCCGGTGGGGCCCTGGGCCTTGCTGAGGTGCAGTGGTCACAGGGGCAGGTACCTCTGCAGGGAGGGTTTTCCGTGGAGAGAGGCTGGCCAGAATGGAGCCGGGCCAGGTTCTGCATCATGACACAGTGTATCCCTGGGACTTGAACCCGGGTCCATGCTGGTGACGGCTCTGGGGCTGGCCCTATGGTGACAGTGTCTGCAGGGGTAGCTGGCAGTACTGTCTGACGGCCAGAGGCTGCTGGAGGGGCGTCTTGTCCAGGCCACTTCTGGGTGCATTGTGTTCCCTGGGGAGGAGTTGACGAGGTCCCCCAGGAGGAGAACCAGAACCGCGTGGGCATCATGAGCAAGCGACGGGCCCAGGTCTCCCCGCTTCCCTGAGTGTTGGGTTGGTTCATGCCATGGTTTCTTCACACACCCTGTGCACCTGAGGGTCAGAAGCCAGCGTTGATGACAGTCCCACAAACCGTACATAGATAAGCTTGATGGTGTCAGGTGTCATGGACATTACATGTTCATATTGAACTTGTAAGTGGTGATGTTTTCAAAGTTTCCCGATTTCCCTCAGGACTTTCCTAGTCAGCTTTCTTCTGCTGTTGCAGAAACAGGTATCCGTGGGGCAATATTGCATTCAAGGAACCACTGGGTAGAGGGATAGAAAGTGCTAGGTGTTGGGGAGGGGAATCTGCCTGCAGGAGTGTGGACAGGAGCACCTGGCGAGTCTCCTGCCAGCAAGATGCTCCAGCCCCTTGGGGGTCACAGGCAGGGGTCATAGGGGGGTCACGGGCAGGGAGTCACAGGCAGGGGTCACAGGGAGTCACAGGTGGTGGTTATAGGGGGGTCACAGGAAGGGGTCACAGTGGGGAGTCATGGGGAGTCACAGGCAGGGGTCATAGGGGGTCACAGGTGGGTCACAGGCAGAGGTCATGGGAGGGGGTCACAGGTGGGGATCACGGGCGAGGGTCACAAGTGGGGGTCATGAGGGAGTCACGGGGGGTTACAGGTGAGGGTCACAGGGGGAGTCATGGGGGAATCATAGGTGGGTGTCACAGGCAGAGATTACATGGGGGTCACAGGCAGAGGTCACAGGCAGAGGTCATGGGCAGGGGTCACAGGTGGGGGTCACAGGTGGGGGTCACAGGCCGGCAGAAGCCCAGGCACTGCAGAACAGCCCCTCCCACCCAGGAAAGCCTTGCCCCAGGGGTGGGCCATTTATTCCTGGGGCATAGCCCCCAACCACACGGCGTGCAGCAGCGCTGGCCCCCGTCCGCCACAGAGAGGAGCCTGGCAGCCTTCATGGGTCCTGCGGCTTTGTTTAATCTGCTGCTTCTCATCAAAGCTTCAACACTTTCTTTCTGTTCTTTTTTTAATAAAAAGTGGATTTCTGTGTTGGTTTTTGTGATCTTTACTGGGCAACACCTAGTCGGCAATCCTCCAAGCTGTTATTTTGTGTGTTTTTAACGTCGTGTTTTATATGTTAAGTTCCTGGTTATACATAGAACAGCCTTTGCTCTTGACTTCTCGGTCATGAGAGAGCAACCTCAGAGGCCCTGGGTGTCCTCACGGAGCTTCTGGAAGGCCGTGGGCTGGGCTGTGCACGGTCGGAGGGTCGCTGGACTGCCGGCAAGGTCTGTAGGCGAGGAAGGAACTTCCATTGGAGGCAGTTTCCAGAAGTCTCAGGAAGAAAGCATAGTTCTCATAGTATTGGCCCCAGAGGAGGAATTGTCCGAACCCCGCTGGATGCAGGGCGCACCTGCAGGGTGTGTATGTGTGCGTGAGCCAGGGCTGGGTGTGGGACGGAAGTGGGCGGGGAGGCTGGCCACCGCCAAGTCGTCCTCCTGGTGTGGCCTCCCTGCAGATGCTGGGGTGGCCCCGGGCAGAGGCAAGCGGGGCGGCCGGGCTGGGGTCCTGGGCTGCTCCCCACCACCCTCCTAGGAAGGGGGGCTCTGGCTAGGGTTTGTCTCAGCCAATTGCTCGAGGTCCCAGCACGACGGGTAGGTCACTGAGCACCAGGGTCGTGTCTCTGGGGCCCTGCAGTTCCTGCTACACCTTGGGGGCCGTGTAGCCCAATCTGCATCAACCCCCGATTCCATGCCATCGGACCGAAAGGCAAACTGTTTCTTGTCCATATGAACTTTATAGTATGTGGAACATGTATCAACAAAGCTGTGGAAATTGTACTTTACTTTCGGTGTCTTGCTGAGTTTATTAAGACGCTGTCCCTGTCAATCAAGGATATTTTCCTTTGGACAGGCCTGCTGTGGATGATTCTTTTTCAGACTTTTCTTAAATTCTGTGTAATACCTGTTATGTGAAAAGATTTACTGTGCATGTAATGAAATCCGAGCAAAGAGTTGCAGACTCGTCTATACTCTGAGGGAGCAATGATAGTGTTGTTTGCTAACACAACAGATGCGCTTCATTAATAGCAGCCCTTAAAGGCAACTCCAGGAAGCTCTCAGGTGTGCAGCTCTGCTATTACTTGGCTCCAGTAGCACGAGCTCCTTCCATCAGTACCAACACTGAACAAAGTCAGAAGCTGGAGACCAAACGCTAGGATGTTGGCCTGGGTTGGTGTCTAGACCCTTGGATGCAAGCCTGTAGGCTTTCCTTTCCCACGGTGATTAGAGCAGGTGAGGAGTGCGTGCTGTGGGCCTCCCTGCCCTGCGGTGCTGCTCCACGCACGGGTTCACAAGCAAGTGTTGGTTGGTCCGGGTAGTGATTTTCAAGGCCCTCCTTTCAGGACACACAGATGCCCTCTGGAGACCTAGAACCACTCCCACCTTTGCTCCACTGCACAGATAGGGTGCCACCTTGCAGCTGCCCTGAGTGTGGGTGTTGGCCACGGGGTTCCATAAGCACGAAGCTCTCTTCTGCAGCTTGTGGTGTACATTCTGAAGGGCTGTGTGAGGAGCTGAGCTAGTTGGGCAGTCTTTTTTTTTTTTTTTTAAAGATTTTATTTATTGATTCATGAGAGACAGAGAGAGGCAGAGACATAGGCAGAGGGAGAAGCAGGCTCCATGCAGGGAGATTAATGTGGGACTCGGACCCAGGACCCCAGGATCACGACCTGAGCTGAAGGCAGACGCTCAGCCACTGAGGCACCCAGGTGCCCCTAGTTGAGCAGTCTCCCATGGTCCTGCAGGAAGCTGGAGCCCTGGTGTAACCGACCTTCACAATGAGGTCCTGCAAGCTCGTGTTCTGGGAACCCAGGCAGCGCAGGGTCCCAAGCTGTCTCTCAGGGCAGCTGTCTTGTGCCTGTGTTCTTTGGGGACCAGGGTCAGAGGTGGGCCAGGGCAGCGCTGCCCCTCTGGGGATGGGGTCTTCCGTGGCCCCTGATTGCAAGCAGGGCTTTACCCTAGGGTGAGGGCCACATCTTCCAGGGGGCCATCTCTGATCCTCGTAGGAGCCTCAGAGGGAAGTGATTTCAGTAGTGACTTTTGAAATCTCCATTTCTCTGGAAACTCCTGAGTGAGCAGTGCGTTCCCCAGTGAGGAAAATGTTGGCAAAACCTACAGCCAGTGGGCTTCTCTGGGGGCGATTGAGTGTGTTTTGTGAACGGATGAGTGCTGGTTTTCCTAAACACGAAGCCTAGGCTGGCAGAGCCCAGGGCCG
This sequence comes from Canis lupus baileyi, assembly GCF_048164855.1. Lineage (NCBI taxonomy): Eukaryota > Metazoa > Chordata > Mammalia > Carnivora > Canidae > Canis > Canis lupus. Next base: position 56,742,149 of record NC_132838.1, read on the forward strand.
CTGTAGAACTCCAAGGGTCAGGGTTTGGAGACAGAAGCGATTTTCTGAATCCTTCAGTTTGTGAACATTGCCCTGAAGTCAACAAATGTTAGCCGTTCAGAGCACTGTGCAAATTCTGCCTGCACCAGAACCCCAATCACATGGCTTTGTAGTAAAAATAAGCAGAGCATTAGGCTCCCTCCCAACATAGCTGGTCTGCGAGATGACAGTTAGGAAGACAAAGCGCATCTAGCCTATCAAGAGCACTGCCAAGATTCCTGCTCTGCAGTCTCATTGCAAAGGCTTTCTCATCCTTTCAAGAAAACTGAATGGAAATTTCCAGACCATTCAAGGAAATTGTGCGTGCATCTTTTTCCTGGTCTCTGCGCTGGAGGGCTAACTGACATGATGATGTCTTCTAAGCTCGATGTACTCATAGAAAAGATGCATGAAATTTTACATACATTCATTTCCTCAAAACTGGCCCCGTGACCATGTGTAGGATCTCACACAGGATTCTCCAGAGCATGGGCAAGGGCTGAGACCATCAGAACCACCTCATGTGCAGAAAGATGCAGATCTGCATCCATTCGGGGTCCCCTGAAGCAGGATTTATCAGCTGGACCCAGAACACGCTCTTTTCTTGGCAAATCTCCTAGGGATCCTTACAACTCCATGTTAGTTTCTCCATAGGATGTCCTTCAGAAATAAGGCTCCCACTCTTTCCTTGTAGGGCATCTGATCTGTTCCCTTCTGCGAAAAAGACCTGCCAGTGGAGCTGCTTTGCCCCACAGATAGTTTATTGTTTTTTTTTTTTTTAACAATCTTTAAACTTGGCCACCTGTGACATTAGTTTGTTCTATGTTGAACAAGTATAATCAAAATTTGGAGAAATAGGGGCAGCCCCAGTGGCCCAGCGGTTTAGTGCCGCCTTCAGCCTGGGGCGTGATCCTAGAGACCCGGGATCGAGTCCCACGTCGGGCTCCCTGCATGGAGCCTGCTTCTCACTCTGCCTGTGTCTCTGCCTCTCTCTCTCTCTCTGTCTCTCTCTCTCAGTGTGTCTGTCATGAATAAATAAATAAAATCTTAAAAATAAATTTTGGAGAAATATTTCTCTTCCAGGATTCCGATTCCACAAAGTATTTCTCTGACATTCTGTTTTTCAATGAAGTCATATTAAATGCATCTAAGGCCACAAATCCCAAGACACTGAAGATTAGCAAGAAGCCTGGACTCTCTCCACGGCCTTTAGAGGCACTTCCAGGATAACTTTTACCAAAACATTAAAAAAAAAAAAAAAAAAGGAAGAAGTATAAATGTGAGATGCTAAGAGCTTCTTATGTACACACCCTGCTCTATCTAAGTTTATGTTAATACTGAGATTTCTGTCCATGCAAATGCTTTCTTGCAGGCGCGGATGGCGGGTTGGGCGAGAGGCGCCATCTTGAGTTCTGGGAGTGGCCGCTGAAGGCAGTTCTGTCCCACATTTATTTCGATGAAACTTTCCATGTTCCTAAGATAGCAGATTGCTGTTGTGTGTGGCGTCGTGATTTGCCAGTAACCGTATGATTAAGCCTTCTGTCAGATTAGGTTTTGGGTATCGTCCTTCATGCAGACGGATGGAAACGCAGGCTCTTTCCCTCCAAGGCAGGGGTGAGGCCACGCTGCGGGAAGATGGTTTCTTAGGAACGAAATCTTCTTCTGTGTGTTTCATGTTTTAGTGAAAGCTGGAGGGCAGACGGGGGACTTCCCACGTCTTGCTGGGAAAACGCGGGGCTGGAATACGTGTGGCATGTTGGAGCGCCGTGTCCCCCTCCCCCACTGCTGGCCCGCCCTGTCCTCTCTGTCCTTCCGGGGCCCCAGGGGCCTGGCAGACACCTGGAGCAGGTCATGGCTCACGCACATGGGCACGTGATCATGTCGCCCAAGACGACAGATCCTGTGTCCTCTGGTGTGTCCAGTGTCCAGTCTGGTCTGCACACCTCTGTGTGACTAAGGCTCTGGTGCTGTGGAAAGGGGTGCAGGACGGCCAGGGCCACCGCGGCCCCCCTGGGGGGATGTGGGCGGGGAGGTGGCCATCTCTGCAGGCCTTCGCCATCTCACCTGGGTTCCATGGTGCCAAACAGCATGAAAGGGTGCGTTCCATAGTCAAAGGCCTACAGGGCCAGCAGGACAGGTGTGCTGCCAGGTGCCACTCCGCATGGACACCGTAGGGCTTCCTGTCCTCTACCCACTGCCCAGACGTGTCACCTGGGCTTCCCCTCAGTGAGTCTAGGTGCCCTCACCACCAACTTTCTCCCTCCTCTCATGTGGAGATATGTGTGAGTGTGAGCATGTGTGTTTGTGGGTGAGCACCTGTCAGAGTCTGTATGAACATGTATTTGGGTGTGAGTGTGTGTCTGGGTCTGAGCATGTGTCTGAGTATGGATGTGAATGTGTGTGTGTGTGAGCATGTGTGTGGGCATGAGCATGCGTGAGTGTGGGTGTGAGCATGTGTCTGGGTGTGAGCATGTGTCTGGGTGTGAGTCTGTGGGTGTGTGTGTCTGCGTGTGAGAGTGTGTCTGGATGCGGATGTGAGCCTGTGTCTGGGAGTCTGTCTGGGTATGAGTGTGTGTGTATGTGAGCATGTGTCTGATCTGAGTGGGTATGAGCATGTGTCTTTATGTAGGTATAAGCATGTGTCTGGGTGTGAGTGTGTGTGTGTGTGTATGAGCATATTTGGGTGTGAGTGTGAGTGTGTGTCTGGTGTGGATGTGAGTCTGTGGATGTGAGCGTGTATCTGGGTGTGAGAATATTTCTGGGTATGGATGTGAGTCTGTGTCTGGGTGTGAGCGTGTGTTTGGGTGTGAGAGTGTGTCTGGGTGTGGATGTGAGCCTGTGTCTGGGTGTGAGCCTGTGTCTGGGTGTGAGAGTGTGTCTGGGTGTGGATGTGAGCCTGTGTCTGGGTGTGAGTCTGTGTCTGGGTGTGAGCATGCGTCTGGGTGAGCCCCTCTGCACCTCTGCTCTGACACAACAGGACCATTGCACGCACGGTCAGACTGGGCACCGGGTCACCTTCAGCGCTGAGCCCCTCCCAGCGTGGGGACGGCTGGGGAAGGGGAGAGGGTGGCCGGCCTTCCTGCCTGGTTGTAGGTGCACAGCCAGCTCCTGAACATGTGCTGTGTGTGCGGGGGGCGGGGGGGCAGCGAGGCTAGCCCACCTGGACCCCATGTCATGGGGGTACGTTTAGTGAGGCCTCGGCTTCCTCCCATGGAAGTCTCCCCTGGGCTCTGCAGCCGCCGGCCTCTCCTGGAGTTTGCCCCCACGCTGACTGGCCCTCCTGTCCGGGCACCCTGTCCTGTGCTGAGCCCGCTCTGTCCTCCTGTGTCTGCTGCCTGGTCCTGGCCCCTTTGCCCTCGGCACACCCTCTCTGGGTAACGCTACCATGTCCAAGTCTTTAACACCAGCTGCGATCTGAGGATTCCTAAATTTATCCATCCAGCCAAACTCCAGGTGCACGTACAATGTCCGTGAGAGCTCTGCAGCCAAGAGCGCGGGGCACAGCCGCTCACGCTGAACACTGAGCCACTCCAGGGGTGTCATTCACGTGCGCCATAAATAAAGCACAGTGACCAGCTCAGCAGAGCTGCTGCTGTTGGAGTTAGAAAACGTGGAACAGTTGACTGAGTTACCAGCTAAGCATCTCCTCGGCCTTCTGAGCATTTCACATTTTCCAACATTTGGGCCTGGACGTGTGGAAGTGGCTCAGAGGTTAGACCACGGTTTCAGTTATTGGGACATGTTACTGGTTCACTTCACTTTTCAATGATACCGCACTGCTAAGTGCATAGAAAACTAGTTTCTAGGGACGCCTGGGTGGCTCAGTGGTTGAGCATCTGCCTTTGGCTCAGGGCGTAATCCTGGGGTCCTGGGATCGAGTCCTGCATTGGGCTCCCCACAAGGAGCCTGCTCCTGCCTTTGCCTGTGTCTCTGCCTCTCTCTGTGTGGGCAGAGGATAAATAAGAATAAATAAATAAATCTTTAAAAAAGAAAAGAAAAGAAAGAGAACTAGTTTTTAGTCCTAGGACTAAGGATTGAGGTACACTTCTAAATAAATTTTTAAAAAATAAATGAAGAACGTAAGATAGATTTGGCAGTAATTTCAGATTAGATGGCTTTGTATTGAGCAGACACTCGTGATGCAGACTTAGGTCAGACCATTCTTGTTTTAGAGACCCACGGAGATGGGAGATGTGGGAATCAGGAAGAGTGAGGTTCACGTGCTAGCTCTGCACCTGGGTTAACTTCTCAAATTCTTGGTCTCCTCACATGAATGCATTGCGTTCCTCCCAGGTTTTGGACACGACGTGCACGTGTGGGGAAGGGCAGTGGGTGATGCAGGGGGGTGACTTATAGCCCAAGGTCAGGGGCGCAAGGCGGGCTTGCCGCCTGAGGTCAGGGACGCGGGGCAGGCTTGCTGCCCAAGGTCAGGGGCGATGCATGGAGTTGTCAGCTACAGCTCCAGGCTTTGGAGATCTTCCGTCCTGTTGGGAACAAAGGCAAAAGGGCCTGGAAACTAGAGAACAGTCTGGACCCTGTCCTGAGGCTGTTAGGACGATGATAGTTGAAGGAATTTGGATAAAGGGAGGGTGACTGTGGTTGGGTGGGTGAGCCGTGCTACAGGGGAGCCAGAGTCAGCTGAGCCTTCAGAGAAATGGGGCTCCTCCCCGCAGAGGAGGCCCGCATGGGTGGGTTGGCAGGAGAGGTGGGAGGGGTGGGGGTAGGAGCAGGTGTGCCCAGGGAACCGATGGAGATGACACCCAGGGCCCAAGGGTCCGTGTGCCCGGCCTGGCGCAGGTTCACAGGAACGGGCCTCACCTGAGGCAGACGGCTTTCTGCTCAGCGCTCCGCCTGTCCTTGGAGATTCAAGTGCTGTCTGCGGGCAGAGGGTAGTGGTGCAGGGTGTGCTCAGCATCTGTCTGTCTGTCCGAGGTCCCACAGAGGAGTTGGGGCACCTAAGGCCGTGGGTGTCTGGTTTTGGATCGTTCCCGTTTACAGACAAGGCTTCTGTCTCTGATCAGCAACCAGATACAGCACCTGATTTACAGCGCGAGGGCGGTCGGGAGCATCACGTGCATCCATCATCCATCAGTATGTCAGGGTGTATTTGTGAACTACATCTATGAGGCCCTTCTGCTCCACGGAGTAAAGGGAATCAAGGAGGAGAAAACGCTAATAGATTCTGAGTATTAATAATATAGTCCAAGGGGTTCCCTCTAGGTTCCCACAGCTCTTCATCAAATTCCAATGTACCACGTGCTAGATTGTGTGTGATTTTCCGAGTAATTCCAAGCTGCCATGAGCTGGAACGTCTGGGAATGAAGACAAGACTTGGGACGGTGCTCCCGGTTCCTGCTGGACGGCTGGGCTGCCCTTAAACTCCCGCCTTCTCCCGGTCTCGCAGTGGGGTCTCCCGGTCCAGCCTGGGTTCAGCGCAGGTCCAGCCCCAGAGGCTGGCTTTGTGCTCCCCCGAGGGATGCAGCCGAGGGAATGGGCTCCGTCTGCAGAGTCACTGAAGAAATCCGAGGGCAGAACAGAGAGATAAGGTCCCAGTGGGCGATTCTGAAAATAGCATTGCACCCTTCGCCCTGTGACCCTCACGCACCCCCTCTGTGGGGGAGCCCTACAGGTGCACGAACGGGACAAGCTAGCTGGGCCAGGGAAGGGGTGCATCGTGCCGCCTGCTGCCGCTGCTTCCCAGGGGCGGTGGTGAGCAGTGCCCTGGAGTGTGGGGGCCAAGGAGCGTGGGGTCCATGTGGCTTGGGGTCTGCGTGACTTGTGTTTGCCAAAGCTGCTCCCGATTGGCTGTCGGAGCTGCTCCCATGACTTCCATTCCCAGAGCCGCAGGGACATCCGAGCCGCTGGTGAGTCACCGATCAGTCAGTGACGGAGGGCTCGGGGGTGCATCTGCAAGCACCTGACTCCCCATTTTGCTCGGATGGCGTCGTGGCCTCCAGAGTCTAGCAAAATACTGCTGGTTCCAAGTCGGTGCTCCAGAAGCACAACTTGTAACTTCTCATCACGGAGTAGAAGTCCCGGGCGAGCCCTCAGCCTGGGAGAGTCACAGACGTCCGTGCTTACGTGTCGGCCGTGCACAGGGCCGTGGCCCAGCGCGGTCAGGCCCTCCCCCAACCTCTGCTGTACCACCGCTTGGGCAGGCCAGGGTGGGCTTGTGCTGTCCTTGGGTTTCAGTGGCCTAATGCGTTCATCTCTGTGCCCCGTGTGAGTGGACAGAAGGCGACAGTCGGCCACGGGGGCAGGGAAGAGGAGAGGGTGTCACGGGGAGGCACCTGCAGAGACCCCCAGGCTGCACCTGCTGGTGGGGGTGGAGCGCACCCTAACAAACCCCCGAGCATCTGCCGCAGGACACGCCGTCCCCACTCCACGGTGACCGCGTCCCACTGCTCCCCAGCCCTGTTCCCCTCCACCCTCCCCCACATTACTGCTCACCTGTTTCAGCCACACAGAATGGACCTTGAGCCTTGATTTTTCCATTTATTTGAAAAAAAATCCATTTTCCTTTTTCTCCAGCCTTGATTTTTTCATCTTGCTTTTTCCATTTCTCCCTCACGGAGCCGTCACAGGTGCCTGTCCTGTGAGTCATGTTCTCCCGGGGGGTCCCGAGCAGGACCGGGGAAGAGGTGAGGTTGGTCCTCCCGCTTCCCCTCTCCTCAGCGTGTGCCCTTCTGGGGTGGCTGCTCCGTCACACCGGCGGCAGGAGCTGGGTGGTCACCTCTCCAGGACCCTGCTTCCTGGCTCTCTGTTCTTGCTGGGCTTAGGGCACAGGTGCCATTTAGAGGAGCTGCTGGCAAACACGGGTGGCCGGCCTCCGGCTTATAACATTCAGCCCCATGACATCTCATGGCCCGCAAACGTATGTATTTTAGAAAAATACAATATGCAGAAAAGATTTGGGAAACTTGATTCTGCCCAGGGAGGGCATTTTAGTGTTTACTGGGTGACCCAGACACCTGGCAATGTAATTATCTACGAAAGGGTTAAGTACAGCGTGAATTTAAAAACTGCCATTTGATCAAAGAACATACATACACGTGGTACATAATCTATATATAGATATAGCTCTTTTTCCCATTTTGAGTATTTTTGGGGTAATTTTCTGTGCATCTTTTATATGTAAAGCAGTAAGATTTTCCAATCATTTTGGCTGGGGCATTTTTTATTGTGATGACAACACCACAGTTCCATTATTTTACTCCTTCGTTATCAGATTGCCAGTCTGTTAGTGTCCTGGCACCACCACATGGTCCCAGGGCTGCTAACAATGGTCCCAGGGCTGCAAAGGATCATCCCAGGGCTGCTAACAATCCTCCTGGAGCTGCTATCGATGGTCCCGGGGCTGCTATTGGTGGTCCCAGAGATGCCATGATGGTCCCAGGGATGCCATGTGGTCCTAGGGCCGCAACAACAAATGATCTTAGACAGCAGCGATCTCTTCTCTCCCCGTTCCACAACCAGAAGTCCAAGGGCAGGGGTGTACAGGGTGGGGGAAGAGTTGGCCCCAGACCCCTGTCCGGCTCCCGGTGTTCATGCTCTGGCATCTTTGGTGACCCCGCTTGTTCGTCCTCACACAGCCTTCTCCCTGTGTCCATGTCTGTGTCCAGATCTCTCTTTTTTATAGGACAGCAGTCATATTGGATTCAAGGCTTATCTTCCTTCAGCATGACTCAGTTTAACTTTACTACTTACATCTGCAATAGCTATTTCCAAACCCGGGGACATTCTGAGGGGTGGGAGCTAGGATGTCACAGGCAGACTTGGGGGGACAGAACTGACTCTGACACCCACAATGGCACATGAGGTCACCCTACTCGAGTGTAGACTGATCTGAACTAGATCATGTCAGCAAAGACTCTATTTCCAGATACGGCCGCATATGCAGGTACCAGGGAGTAGGACGGAATATTTCCGGGGGTGGGTGGGTGGGGCACAGCTCGGCCCACAACATCTGCAAAACACTCTCGACCTGATCCCATGCCTCGCCTTCTGACCTGCAGCCTCGTGTAAGGTGGAGAGAGCAGGCCTGATTTCTGAATGCTCCTCTAGGAGGAGGCCATGGGGGGACCCAGCTCCTAGGGCAGCTGTGCCAGGTGCTCTGCACACAGTTCCATCCCGGAGGGAAGAGGAACTCGTCCTCTGGAGGGCACAGCAGTGCAAACTGTGGTGTGCCTGGAGGAGGTGGCTGCAGAGGGGCTAGAGGTGGGGTGCTCCTGCTCTCCTCCTGCCCCAGTATCGCAGATGCTGACACACATGGTTGGAGGAAAGAGGTTTCAGATTTTAAAACTTGCTGGGACCTGAGAAATCCTCTCGTGCCCCAGTTTTGTTTTTATTTATTTATTTTTGAGAGGATCACATAAGTGGGGAAGGAGGGGCAGAGGAAGGGAGGGGGGCAGACTCCATGCCCAGCCTTGACCTCCCCACCCTGAGGTTATGACCTGAGCTGAAACCAAGAGTTGGGCTCTCAACCAACTGAGGCCCCGTGTCCCCTGCTTCAGTGCCCTTTGCTGTGGCCACGCATCCACGCAGCCAGGCCCGAGGGCTCTGGGATTTGCACTCCCTGCTCACACTGCGGTGGGACTTGCATCTGCTTGAATCTGTCTATGGGTCACTTAAACAGGGCAGGGAATATGCTTCCCCCCTAGAGGGTGACCCTGTGTAACTTGGTGGGGGGTCACTCCTGACAACGGGCAATGCCTCTGGGTCATCGGCTAGATGTCATGGCGGGTCAGCCTAGGTCGCCACAAGTATTTCTCCTATTGGGCCCTCCCTATCCTGTCTATGAGCAGGGCAGTGCTGGTGGTCTGGGTCCAGCTGAGGCTGGACGGGCTGGATGAGCAACAGCCAGACACACACGAGGCTGAATGGGGAGCTGACCTCAACACACTCACCACGTACTTTATGTCTGTGAGATTGTGGATTCAAGACAGTTTCCCGAGCACATGAGGACAGGCTTGCCAGTCAAGGGCAAGAAGGACCCCAGGGTGTGGGGTCAGGGAGGCCTGAAATCCTCCTGTGCGACATCTGCTGGAGTCAGGACGGTAATGATAATTGTTATTCCTACTAACGAAGTAGTTCATGAAATCTTAAACCAAAACAGTGTTTGGGTAGTGGAGTTAAGACGTCCACACCTGTGAGCCACAGGGATGTTCTCATCTTACCGGACAGGGACACAGAACAGCCAGGTGAGTTTACGGGACTGGGATTTCACTTGGCTGTTTCCAGAGAGCTACTGCCCTGCTGGCCTTATCAGCAGGACTGACACCGGTGGGCATGGACCGTGGAAGTTTACGAGCCTGAGGATGGTGAGCTGTGTTGTTCGGTGTCTTTGGTCTTTTCTGGAGCAAATCTCGGTGCTTTTGAGTATGCGGCGATCACAAAGTGGCCGTCGGAGGACCAGACGCTCATCCCAGGGCCCCTGTTCTTCAGGGAGCCCTGTCCTCACTCCAGAAGCCAGTCTTCTAATTTATTGATTTCCTTTAATTAATTTCTTTGTATTTTAGTTCATTTTAATATCAAATTTGCCTCTGGAATTACCGATAAATTTATTTAAACAGAATAAGGTCTCCTCCATCTTTTACTTGTGCATGAAGAATGGCAGGTTGTATTTGAAGGGGGATTCCTTGTGGAGGCAAAAAAACAAACAAACCCCAAAACAAACAAAAAACACCCTCTGTATCTCGAGTGGAAATGCACACTGTGTCTAGAATGGAAGTTTAGCTTGCCATCACAGGGGGATCCTGGTGGCCTGGACCCCATCCTCTTGGAGATATGCTGTGCACACAGGCGTGGAGTTTGGCTCACGCTTTCATCTTTTCCTACGTCTACTTCCCTCCCAGTCCCGGTGGGTTTTAGAGCCAGACCGTCCCAGAGGCCAGAAGGAAGCACCACTCGTGTCCACCTACGCCTGCCTGTGTCCACCCATGCCCACCTGTACGCACACTGATGCCTGGTTGTCACAGCTGCTGCTGCTTGATGTGCGGCACTGGAGGCTGGCAAGTTCCCTCCTCAGTGACAATCCAAGGCCGGAGCGGAGATGGTGAGGCCAGAGAGGCTGCGTGAGCACCCGAGGGACCAGGAGATGGTGGGGACATCATTTTTTTTTTTAAGATTTTATTTATTTATTCATGAGAGAGAGAGATAAACAGACAGACACAGGCAGAGGGAGAACAGGCTCCATGCAGAGAGCCTCATGTGGGACTTGATCCCAGGACTCCAGGATCATGCCCGGGCTGAAGGCGGTGCTAAACTGCTGAGCCACCCAGGGATCCCCGGTGGGGACATCATTACAGAGCAGCGTCACTTTAGCTCGATAGGCTCCTCTCTCGGTTCTGGACGGCCACAGGTCGGCCACACATTGATGTGCACGCACGTGGTGGACTGGTCTCCCCCCGCGGGATAGCCTTCCACGCGCGTGGCTCGCAGGCACCAGCACAGCTGCCTGCACAGGGAGGGCCTGTCTCCGCTCCCCGCATGCCGGGCCTTGCTGGGTTACACAGGCTTCCACAGGAGGAAATTCGGTTTCACCAGACACGTTTTCTGGAGTCTTTCATAAACTGTTGGGAAGGTACTTTCCAAGGACAACCTTGAAAATTGAAATAAAGACAAAACCAAAATATTTGGATGCTCGGAAGTGACCTCTGTGAAGGACGCTGGCTGCAGCCTTCATCTTTCTTGGCAGAAGTTTGTTAAAAACCCAGATCCCATGACTTTTTGCAAGATATTGTGTAGCTTTGCACAGTGGTGGCGGCAAATGTTTTATGAACAGTACCCAACTCTAACATATCTGACGACCTTCCGGAGCCAAGGACAGCTTCAGGAAATGACATTCAAAGTATGAAGATATCTTCAGGATGGATGCCACTGTGATAATATTTGGCTCCCCAATAGTATCATCACAGAAAATTATATTAGTTTGGTATAATAATATCAACATTTTATTTTATTTTTTTTCCATTCCTACACCCTATGTCTTTTGATTGGAGCTCTTAGTTTATTTACATTCAGAGTGATTTTTGATAGATACGAATTTAGTGCCATTTTGTTACTTGTTTTGTCATTGTTTCTGGAGATATTTCTCTATTCCTTTCTAGTCTTTGTCACTTTTGGTCTTTCCTTCCCACTTACAGAGTCCCCTACATTATTTCTTGCATCTCTGGTTTATTTTTTTTAATAATAAATTTATTTTTTATTGGTGTTCAATAAGGGAACTCTCTTACACTGTTGGTGGGAATGTGAACTGGTGCAGCCACTCTGGAAAACTGTGTGGAGGTTCCTCAAAGAGTTAAAAATAGACCTGCCCTACAACCCAGCAATTGCACTGTTGGGGATTTACCCCAAAGATTCAGATGCAATGAATCGCCGGGACACCTGCACCCCGATGTTTCTAGCAGCAATGTCCACAATAGCCAAACTGTGGAAGGAGCCTCGGTGTCCATCGAAAGATGAATGGATAAAGAAGATGTGGTCTATGTATACAGTGGAATATTACTCAGCCATTAGAAATGACAAATACCCACCATTTGCTTCAACATGAATGGACCTGGAGGGTTTTATGATGAGTGAAATAAGTCAATTGGAAAAGGACAAACATTATATGGTCTCATTCATCTGGGGAATATAAATAATAGTGAAAGGGAATATAAGGGAAGGGAGAAGAAATGGGTAGGAAATATCAGAAAGGGAGACAGAACATAAAGACTCCTAACTCTGGGAAACGAACTAGGGGTGGTGGAAGGGGAGGAGGGCGGGGGGTGGGGGTGAATGGGTGATGGGCACTGAGGGGGGCACTTGACGGGATGAGCACTGGGTGTTATTCTGTATGTTGGCAAAATTTTAGGTAAATTACACCCTGGTTACTTAATTTAATTTTATTTTTTTTAAGATTTTTAAATTTATTTATTCATGAAAGACACACACAGAGAGAGAGAGAGAGAGAGAGAGAGAGAGAGGCAGAGACACAGGCAGAGGGAGAAGTAGGCTCCATGCAGGGAGCCCGACGTGGGACTCGATCCTGGGTCTCCAGGATCACGCTCTGGACCAAAGGCAGGCGCCAAACCGCTGAGCCACCCAAGGATCCCCTGGTTACTTAATTTTAGATGAGCAAGTTGACAATGCAGATATATTTTGTTTTCAAAAAAGTGTATAAATCCTGGTTTTCTCTCCCCAGTTCAATGGCAGCTGAGAAAACCTGTATTCCATTGGCCATGTGTCCTAGTTTTAAGTGCCTTTGTTATTGAGCTCCTCACCAGTTTTTGCCGTCCAGGGTTATTTGACGTGAACGCCTAATGGAGTCACCCTTCAGAAACCATAACTGGACTCCGTGCCGCGGCCACTTCTGTGAGCTTCGCAGCTCAACGACCATGGCTTCAGAGTGCTGTGATTCTGAGGCTACTGGATCAATCCTAAATTACAGTGTGTCTCTGTTTCCATGATAAACCTCCCTGTTTTCTGGATTTGACATGATTCCAAGCACATTGGTCCAGATCTTGGTGGGATTGTTAAATAGTCATACCAGATGCTGTTCAGAGTAGCTTTGCCTCTTAGGCAGTCCAGTGGATTTACTCTTGACGTGATGGTGGCATCTGGGGCTCGAAGCTGGACCTGTGGAGCGGGCCCTGTGGCAATCCTGTCTTCATCCTGATTAGAAAACTTTCAGGGGTAGAAGAGTCTTCTCTTCCTCCCTCTCCTATTTTTCTGGATGTAACACCTGGCATCTTTCTACAGAGATAGAACCCATCAAAATCTTTTTTGGATAAATGAACCTTCACTAGAAGTATTTGCTGGACTCATCATCACTGCCAAGAAGATGGGAACAACTTGATAAGGATGTTGGAACTTTGCAGTGCGTCTGACTTGGGATGTGGCTGATTTTCTGGGGCACGGAGCCCTGGCCCTTGGAGCAGACATGATCTGAGGGTGCAGCTCTCCCTATGGTGCTGTTCTGTGCTTCTTCCCCCCAAAGCCAGCACAGCCCCCAGCAGGAGCCGCGCCAACCAGGGTGCAGCTGCAGATTCGCCCCCGGCCCCTGGGGCTGCCAGGTCTCTGGGAGTCGGCCGTGTCAGCTGGCCCAGCTGAATCAGAGCATTGGTTCCTAACCCCCAAGTTCCCAGGCTGATCAGCCGGGTGTGTCCGAGGATGTGGGGAGCCCGTGTGTGGATGTGGACTCGCCTCCTGGCAGGGATTCATTCTCTAGATGAGTCATGGAATTAGGGACTCTGCACACCAGGGAACACCCTCCTCCCCACCCTCGGGACTCTGGGGTGTGTGTCCCCCGGCCGGAGGCGGTAGAGTCTGGGAGACCCACGATGGCCAGTCCCCTTCATCCATGACCTCACATGTGCAGCGCTGTCTGGTGTTAACCCGGGGCCGCCTGTGCCAATTCCAGTTGACGCTGCGAGGCTTGTTTCCAGAGTCCCGACACTTTTCTTAGAAAAATCCAAATTGTTCTGTGTCTCTTCAGGACATTAAGTTTCTCCCTAAGATGGGATGATGTGTATGTGATGCTTCGAGTGCCTCATGGAGACAGAAGGTACCTGGTGGGCAGCGACCTGGCTGCCCCTCGCTCCACACCACTGGCTGCTCTGGCTCTCTAGCTGCAACACTGAAATGCCGGTGACATCCCTACAAACCTCTCTATCCCCTCTGCACAAATCTCTCTTCCCTGAAAGTAAGGCATTTCCTTTCTCTGTAATTAAGGTTGTGAATTTTGACATATTTTTTTTTCAAAAGAAGCTTCTTTTCTCAGCATTTTGGATTTGTTTCATTATTGATAGAGCCACAGAATTTATTTTTATTTGTGCTTTTGCAACGATTCTAAAAATTGAACTTTAGGGAGATAGATGAGGGATTGACATCACATCTGTGCATATTAGAGCACAGAGCTGGTCCTGCCTGCGTTAGCACCTGGGGAAGGTGGTTTGGGGATGGTGTTGGATGAAGGGTGCAGATTAGAGCAGAGACCGAGTTCTGCCTGTGTTAGCACCTGGGGGAGGGTGATACAGACGCCCTAGCAAGAGGTGTCAGATGATGGATCACAGAAGCAGCCAGCACTTAGCGAATATGGGGCTTCCAGAACCGTTTCCACCTATCTCAGAGATTGTACTTATGCATTTCAATAATGATGATAATTTTGGGTGGTGGCATGACTGCATTAGAGGTTTCAGATGCTACATTTCAAAGAACTGTGAAGAGAATTCCCTTGGAGGATCCCATGCCGTGGCTATCTCGTAACATAAACCAAGACTGTTAAAAAATGTGAGGAATCTGTTTTAATGTGTAAACCAAGGTGAGAAGGGCAATAAGCCACGTTCCCCATCTGATGATGCCAGACATGAGCCAGCACAGAATGCCCTTCCAGGCAGGAGATGAAAGGAGGAGAAGGTGTTGGGAAGGTAGACAGAAGGTCCGTTCTGTGGCCAATCCTCCAGCCCCTCTTCTGTGCATCCTCCAGGACCAAGAAAATTGGTCCTGTGTTTCAGGTGAATACTTTAGCCCTGGCATCAAGACCTAGAGAAAGATGACCCAGCCCTGGCACCCTTGGGTCAAGGACCCTGCCATGCATGCCTGCGGTGGAGAGTAGGGGCCTGGGTCCAGAGTCCTTGGTTTGGTTCTAGTGGTGTCACAGACTAGTTGGGTGACCTCCTCTGAGACTCTCTGTCAGTCATAGGAGGTACCTGTGCATGGTGTCCTCTGAGGACCTTGGTCTCTTCATCTGTGCTCTTGAGAGCTTCCCACCTAGCCTCCAGGCCCTGACAGCATTCCATCTGCACTTGGTCCCTGGCACATGAGCAAAGGGCATTTGGTTCTCTTCTTCACAGAGAAGGGACTCAGATGTGTGTACCAGTTTCTTTCACCCTGGGGGTGATAGTTGTGTTGGTTGGTGGAGATGAGTATGGAGAGATGAAGGTCTTCTCTTGTGCCCTCTCGTCCTCCAGGGATTCCCCTCTGCTTGTCCCCCATTGAGCATGAACCTCCCTCGGTGGTGAGTGGAGCAGGATTCTTGCTGCTTGGCATACAAGAGGGCTGCCCTGGACACCCCATTGTCCGGCTTGTTCACATGGCAAATACTTGTTAGAACCTGCTTCGTGCACAGACTTGTCAGGAACACTCTACAGGAACCAGAGCCTTGGCTGTCTCCAGCCCTGTGACCCTTGCTAGCAGGAAGCATCCCTACCTTCAGAATCCCTGTTGGGCCCACATCTTGTCCGAGAAAGGGCGAGATCATGAACACAGGGGCAAGTATGAGGATTCGGTGCAGCAGGGAACACAGATGGCATTTCAGATACCGTGTGGGTCTCCCTGGAGTTTAGACAAGGATGCGGATCTGGGCCCTGTTCTGTCTTCATTCGTAGAGCAGAGTCCCTGACCCTCATGTGAGGTATTTGCTAATACTTAAAGAATGCAAACACGGCCGTCAGCATCCGTGAGGCTTCCTGGCCCCCCCGCTCCTCCAGCTTCTGGGGCGCTGCGGTCATCTCTCGTGACAGCGGTCATCTCTCATGACAGCGTGAGCAGGTCGTTTCCAGCAGGGCTCGTCGCCTGGTTCCCGCTCCCCCCTCGTGATGGCTGCAGCAGCGGGAGTGGTCTGTCCCCTGAGGTCTGGCCAGTGAGCAAATGGTCTGGTATCTCAGCGTTTGGATGCCTTTCCCCTGCTTCCCAGGTTACTCAAGTATTCTCTAACATGTATTTTAGTGCAATTTGTTCTAAGTGCTTTGAAATGAGCAGGAGCCTCAAAAAAGAAACTCCAGCTGAATGCCTTGGAAAAATGTCATTTTATCAACGAAACGCATTTGGTCTTCTAAGGAAAACCAGGACGCACAGAGAAACAGCAGTAATCACTGCCTCTTAGATGCCTCAGGAAACGTGGGGCCACTGGGGAAGTCACAAATCACTTAGAGCCCCTCTGGGAGCACAGAGGCCTGGCCATCGCAGGCAGCACCTGCTGCTGCCACCTGGCCCGGTGCCGGCAGAGCTGGTGGTGGGCACCTCTGTCAGCAGAGGTGCATGATGCCGGGCCAGGGGTCCCACGTGTTCACACGCCCTGTTTATTAGACACGGAATTCCTGCCTTCTGCCCCAGGCCTGTGAATCAGAGTCTCTGGGTGGCGGGGAGGCCAGGGGTCTGCTTGGTGAGCCAGCTGCCCAGCGGACGGCGGTGCTGCCAACACAGAGCTGCGGTGATCCCGGTGTTTAGGAAGTGGAGTCCAGCCAGGGATTAATCCCTTATATTCTTATTTTCAGACACTTCTCATATAAAGCGTTTCATCCTGTTCACTGAGAATTGCTGTCCAGGGAGAATGTTTGTCTTTGGTGCCACCCAAGGGCAGAGCTGCCGTCCGAGCTTTTCCATGCCTCGGTCCGGAGATGCCCGGAATGCCTGGCAAACAAGGCGTGTGCCACAGAAGGGGGTGGAGAGACGGCGGGTGTGCAGAGAGCACGCTGCTTGTTCCAACGCGGTCACAGCAGGGCGCGCCAAGCGTGCCTTCCTCCCTGAGTCTATGGTCTGCCCATGGCCTTGGCCCTCTCTTGTTCCTGCGTCCCCAAATCACTGTGCTCACAACCTTCTCTTTCCTCTGCTGTCTGCCCTCATCATTCCGTAGTGACTTCCACAGAGTTAGCTATACAAGCATTTACTGAGCACCAACTGTAGACCAGACACTCTGTGGGGTGGCCAAGGCCGTGTGGATGAATGTGTGTCCTCTTTAGCCTGTAAGGGTGATGGTCCCATTGGCTCCGAACAGTTGGTTGCATGTCCACTATAATGGGCTCCTATGTGCCAGCCTTGCACTATTTCATGAGGCCGTGGTCCCAGAAAAACATCATTTGGCATGTTCCTTGATTCTTCCTGAGAATTCTGGATTCTGGCTGAGAAACTGTCGCTTAAACTAATGGCAATAGTGCCCAAGATCCAGTGAACCCTCTGTAAATGCTTTTATATGACTGAAAGTCCTGTGAGACCCCCAGGTAGGAGTATGACACCTAAGACTAGAAATTCAGTTCCACGTAGTCTTCTATAGGGTATTAAAGTCAAAATCTGCCACGTGCAGACAAGTCAAGTCTGATATTTGGGAGTAATGACGAATGTTGACTAATGTGGTTTTGTGTGTGTGTGTGTGTGTGTGTGTGTGTGTGTGTGCCAAAGTTCCTTCTTGCGTTAGGGTAATACCATCTGTGTGATTTTTTTTTTGTTAAGAAAGATTTTATGATAACCAAGTTCTCACTGAATGTCAAATTAACATGAATCTGGAACAATTAATAACCCAAGAGATTTCTTGGCTTGGCTCCAAAAAGTGCTAACAAGAAGCAAAAATACAAGAAAATAAATATTGAAAATCGGGTTGATGTGGAAGCAGGTGAGGAAAACAAATAAATAGGACATGTTTGGGGAAAGCAGAAGAGACGGGCACAGCAGGCGGTCCAGCAGAGCTCATGCCCATCCTCAGTTGTGGGCTGGAACTGAAACCTCACCATGCAGAAGGAGATGTCCACAGAGGAGCTAGAAGAATTTCAGGAACAATGGGTCACGGGGCCAAAAGCCAGCAAGGAGTCTATAATAACAGTTATAGAAAGTCTTCCGTCCATGCCAACGGTGAAGGCAGTGCAAATAAATAAAGAGAAAAGTAGCAGTTTCTATACTCCTGCTTTCATCATATTGGGTCTGGACTGTGTGTTTCCATGTCACTCCTGACCATAAGAAGCATCCAGAACCTGTATACCTGAGCGTCTCATCAAAATTGTCCAGACTGTGTCCTGGAGGCTTTCCAGCCCTGAGAGCTCTGTCTTGGATCCCCACACAAAGTGGACAATCCTCCTGGGGTTTGGTACTCAGGGGCTTTGCACCAGCCCCTGCATCATCCCATCTCACACCTGTTGCCCCCCATCAGTTAGGTCCTCTTGTCATAGGCATCCTTTCAGCATTGACTGTGAGAGGAGGGCTGACCCTTCATTTTCTTCCTGCATGATCCTTGAAAAACCTGCTACTTCCTCCTGACCTGGTGACCATGGGTGGTCCCAGATAGTGTGTATCATGGGTGGTCCCAAATGACCTGGCGATCATCTGAGGTCCCAGATGACTTGGTACTGATCATCTGTGGTCCTAGATGACCTGGAGGTGATCATCTGTGGTCTTAGATGACCTGGTGGTGATCATCTGTGGTCTCAGATGATGTGGTGGTGATTATCTGTGGTCCCAGAAGGTGGGGTGATCATGAATGGTCCCAGATGACCTGGTGGTGATCATCTGTGGTCCTAGATTTTCTGCCCCCAAAATTGTAAGCTATACAAGAGCAGGCCCTCTTTTGAATCCCACCATTCTTTAGACCAGAGGAGGTAGAGAGCAGTCGCTCAATAATTAATGATTTTATTTAAAGCTGGATCTGACTCGGTTTGTATTGCCTCTAGCGCGTGAATGAGTGAGTGTGACAGCAGTCTCTCTGGGAGAAGCACCCTGCAGCAAGTACCCAGCTGGCTTCACTCTACCCTATAAGTGTACTTGTAGATGTGACAACAAGATCTCCACATTGGCATCATGGATTTCGGGTCTCGGACTCACTAAAAAGGCAGGGAACTCTGTCCTGGAATCTGAGGAAGCTCAGAGCTTGAAGTGGAGATGTTGTGCCTTAGAACACACTTGTGTTTGTGAACACGCTCATACCTGTCCTTCACTGGCTTTCAGAATTACTCCGTCTTATGCCCCAGTGGGGGTGCACGCTTCGCCGATGCCCTTATTGTGCCCCTGCACCCCCAGTCCCCAGGGTGAGATTCGCCTACAGATTAAGCAAACATACTTGGAAGCTATACTCACTTTTGAGTGACCTCTGATTTAAAAAGTTCTTGCTTTTGTGAATCTTACAGCTGCAGAGCAATGTATTTCTTAATGCTATCCCATAGCATAAACAGTTAAAAAAAAAGTCTTAAATCAACATCTCTGTGGGAAAATCCATCCACATGAATATTTACAGAGTGTTTGAACCCGTTTCTTCAGTGTTTGGGTTTTGTTCTAACTCTCCCTCTGGCTCACACCTTCGATTTAGTAAGCAAAATGTGGACTGTGTTTGTGATCCATTTGCCTTGGACTTATCTATTTTCCATGCAGGACTCCATGGTGTCCAGACAGACACTGCTCGGGCACCCTCTGCCGCTTCCTCCCGCCACTGTCCTTGCACTTGGGCAAACAGTGCCGCTTTGTTAACATTAAAGACCTGGGGACCCCTGGAACTCTGAGGTCTTTCTTCATGTCACTCAATGTCTGATTTCCTTCTAAATTTGACAAATTACCTTTTATCTTAACTAGTTTGAAGACCCTCAACCAAGTCCTTTTAACAAACAGTGAATTATTTAAAATAGGGCTGTTTTATTTCCCTTTTACGGCCTTTGTTGGTTAAAGAATATAGCCTGGGTAAAAGCTCATTTTCCTCTGTGCACTGTCTCCTTGGAATGTAACTGCCATTAAAAGTGGGGAGGGGGAGAAACGTGCGTAGTAAAGTGTGTGTTCTCTTATTTCTGATAAAGAAAAGCTCCATTGTTAGTTCTACACCATTAAATTATCAAGAATTATGGTCAAATTCCAAATGCCTGAATGTTAGGCTTTCTTTCCTTCTTTTTTTTGTTTTATTGTAAGTTGTAGAATCTGTCTGTCTCTTTGGAGAAAATGATAATTACAATGTCTTACCGTAAGTAATCTGCATTTCCTAACTTAGGGTTTCAGGAGATGCAAATGGACCACCTCATACACATCACACTTAGTGGGATTTGGGTGACTTGTAGCTTTGAGCTGAAATGGGTGGGCGTGGCTGATGGGGCGGGACTGGTCCTGAGCACCTGACTCCCTCAGGTGGGCTCCTGCTTTCACAGGCTCTCTGTCTCCTGTCTCTGTCTGTCTTTGGTTTGTCTCTGTCTCTATCTCTCTGTCTCTGTCTCTCCCTTGCATGATGCTCCACTGTAGGGCTGAGCTATGTGTTCTGAGAGGACGTCTATCAAAACTCCCCGGAGCTTTCTGGGAGGAAAGAGGTAAGGGGAAAACTGGGCAAGATTGGAAGTGACATTGCAGTGGGTGGACGCACCTCCTCAGGTACACTGTGCTGAAGTGTGGGCATCTCCCGGGAGCTGGGGAGCCCCCAGACCTGCACCTCTGTGGCTGGAAAGTTAAAACACACTTGAGGCAAAGTGAGAAAACCAGGCCTTAAAACTCCATAGAGACACATTCAATCAAACGTTCTTACGTGCTTGTGTGGCCCTTTTTTAAGTAAAAGAACAAAGTTTTGCACGACCGCGAGAAAGCAACGATCTGTTTTCACTTGCCTCTCGGCTAAAGGCAGCACACATCATTGTAGCAAGAGAGCTTGTTCTCAGGAAACATTAGGGCATGCTGCTGGAGCAAGTTAGAACAGGGCGTCCCTGCCATGTCCTGGGCCCCGCTGAGGGAAGACCCTGTTGCCTTCTGGGGCTGTCACCTGTCTCATGGCCTGAGCCTTTGTCCAGACATCAGGGACTCAGCCACCTTCCCCAGCCCCCCTGAGTTCTGGGATGTCCGTATCACACCTTCCTGGTGCCCGTGCCCTCGGCCCTTCCCTCCCAGGACCATGATTAGGGCCCTTCCTCCTTCCCTTGTGCTCTGTCTCAGTGGCAGCCCTGGGTCACCCTGGAAACAGTGCCAGCAAAGACCCCCCCAGAGCTTCATGGGGGGAGTTATGCTACCTTTTAAGGAATGGAGTATCTTAAATTTGAGAATTTCTTTTTTTTCTTGTACTGATGAGGGAAAAAGTGAATGAGGGTCCCTCAGCATCTGAACCCCGTTCCTACTTCCCCAGCTTGGACTCCGAGAGGGAACAAGCTGTTCTGAACACAGGTTCTCTACCTCATAAATATTACTGGGACTCACAATGACAAGTAAACCTGTTCAGATACACGCTCAGTAGTCAGAGGGCCAACCTCCACCGAGCGGTGCTCAGAAATAACGACAGCTCTCCCGCGCCTGGGCGCCTCCGTTGGTGAAGCATCCGCCTTAGGCTCAGGTCATGATCTCAGGGTCCTGGGGTCGAGTCCCAACTGGGCTCCCTGCCCAGAAGTATGCTTCTCCCTCTGCTGCTGCTACCCCTGCTCGTGTTCTCTCTCTCTCTAATAAATAAAATCTTTGAAAAGAATAACCACAGCTCTGTTTCCTACTTTTTCCTTCCTTCCTTTCCTCTAATGAATTGCTAATGCTCCATAGGTCAGAGAAAACACGTCCGTGGGGCAGGGGATACGCCAGTAGGCAAAGGCCCATGGAGATCCGTTTATCCCGGAGTACGGAGCCTCCCTGGGTGCTTCCTGACTCCACCTTCACGCTCGCTGTCCCGCCCGACATGACGGGGGCTGCACAGGTGTGAGGCTGGACGGTGTGCAGTGGGATTGTCCACCGAGTGCAGGTGTGGGGCAGGTGGGCCCTGGGAAGACCCTGCTGGCTCCGTGGTGGGGTCTGGGCATCGGGAGGGGCCGAGGCCAGGACGGGGACCCTGGAGCAGGCAGGGGGAGCACGGGCATCTCCGTGGGCTCCCTCGTGGTCCTGTGCTTGCACGTACCTGCCATACGGGGTGAGAACAGGCCCCCTGGCCTGTGTGTCCACTTCATGCTGGGGGTGAGGTATGCATGTGTGCAGTGCTGCTGGGCATGTCGTGGGAATCAGTGGCCTCCCAGGGGTACCCAGGGGCTCCCAGGGGTTCCCAGAGGCTTGGGTACTTATTCAGAAGATGGTAATCTAGTTCAAGCAAGTGGGGAAGACACGGTGGCTGGGATACAGGTAGTTACAGTGCCTTCCTCCCATTACCCACCCCGTGGACTCCTGGCTCTCCGCGGCAACTTCCAGGCTGGGTCAAGACAGGGATCGGGCAGGAGGGGCTGGGAAGCCAGTTTAGAAATTAAAAGGCCAACTATGTCATTCAGGCTGGTGCCAGTCCCGCAGCACTCCTGCGCACCCCACAGCAGGTGTAACAGCTTCCTGCACCACTTAGTGTCGCATGTGGGAATCCGGCCACGGGTGCTGGTTTGGAGATGAAAGGTTGTAGAGACCGTGGCAGCCCCCAGCTGGGATTTTTAGGGGTCCCTGTGATGTTCCTGGCAGCCCCCCTGCCATGGGCCGTGGCCTCGGGCAGACTTCTGTCATTGGCTGCGCTGCAGAATGCCTTTTTACATGTGTCTGGCTTCTTTTTTTTTTCTTCCCCAAGTTTTTGCGAGTTGACCAAGACAAAGACAAGGACTGCAGCCTGGATTGTGGGGGCTCCTCTCAGAAGCCCCTCTGCGCGTCCGACGGCAGGACCTTCTTGTCTCGCTGTGAGTTCCAGCGTGCCAAATGCAAGGACCCTCAGCTAGAGATTGCTTATCGAGGAAATTGCAGAGGTAAGCTGGTGTGATCATTTCTTCAGACACTTGTCGGTCAACCGTGGATGGGTAAGGCCATGCATTTTATCTACATCTTTGCTACATGTAAAAGCTCAAGGGCTTTTGGTGTGTGATGTTTTTTCTTTTCAGGTGTGTAAAGAAGAAGAGTAGTTTCTGGGACTCTCAGGAGCAGAGGCATCTTTTAAAGATGTTCGATGCTCTTCCCTTAGGATAGTTCAAATTGGCAGCATTTGAAATTATTTCATTGAATTATATATACTTATATATGTCATCCACCATAAAAAGCATATTGAAGTGTCACATTTAGAGGTAGCAAGCTGGAGTCTTGGTTGTAGCTAGGACTTGCTCTGTCTGTCTTTGAGGGATGGAAGAGAGCAGAACATACCTTTAAAAAAAGATTTTTATAAGTGAAAAAAAATTTTTTTTCTCCTTAAATATCCATTCTGGGGCACCTGGGTGGCTTAGTGGTTGAGCATCTGCCTTTGGCTCAGGTCATGATCCTCGGGTCCTGGGATCGAGTCCCACATCGGGCTCCCTGCAGGGAAATTGCTTCTTCCTCTGCCTGTGTCTCTGCCTCTCTCTCTGGGTCTCTCATGAATAAATAAATAAAGTCTTAAAAAATATATCCATTCCCACTTGTAGAAAACAGAAGAAAATAATTTATCAAATCTCATCCCCTGAGTTTCCAGAGTTCTGTATCATGTTTTGTCCTCGGACTTGTTTTCTCAGGGGCCATTAGGTTTTAGTAAACCATATACTGTTTCTGATTTCTTCAGAGAAGACTTGAGTGTAAAGCCTCAGATTCACTTGATAGAGATACAGACACATGAAATCTTTGTTTACTCAAGTGAACAACTGATACTCTTGAGGCAGCTTCATTCTGTATGATTCTGAAGTTGAATGACTGCTTAGAACCAGCCTGATTTTTCCCAATAGATTCTGAAGTTATTCACTGTGGGTGTGCCTGAGACATGGCGGGTTGGGCTCCTTACCACCAAAGCTACCCTCACCTGAGCTTTCAGTAATTTATAATCGCTGATCACAGATCACCAAACAAATATAGTTATGATGAAAAGGTTTGAAAAATTGCAAGAATCACATTTCTGGCTCAGAGATAGAAGTGAGCAAAAGCTGTTGGAAACATGGCGCCAGTAGACACACTCGATGCTAGTTTGCCACAGACCTTCATTTGCAATATCTGAGAAGCACACTAAGAGGAAAAACAGTGAAATGAGGGATGCCTGCAGTGACACTTAGTAAACTAACTAATGCTTCTTGTTATGAATGGTTCCCTGAAGAGTAACCTGGATGAGCATGGGAGGATATCACTGTTGGTGACCTCCAGGCCCTCTCCCTGCCTTTGATTGACCTCTAGTTCCTAGACATTCAGTGGCTCTGCAAGAACCTTCAGTTCATAATGCCATCATCAAGGCTGTGGACAGCCTCCTCCATTCTCCAAAATGGCCTGTGGGAGACTTTCCAGAACCTTAGTGCTCTCCCCACCCAGCTCTCCTCCGACAATCTCCCATGTGGGTTTCAGGGACCTGCAGTGACCAAGAGAGCTTGTACCTCATGAGGCAAAGTGAAACCGAGGGTCTCCAGTGCTCAGAGGGCAGCTCCCCCATCTGGGGCCATGAAAACAGGACCTCCAAAGCCTCCCAAATGGCAGCCCCCAACACTAGAAATTTGTTTACTCTGCCTTCAACAAAGACTGAGTTAGCCCAGGTACTTGGTGATGAAATAGTTTTTGGAGAAGCGATTTTTAAGCCCAAGCACTCCTGCTCATCAGAAACCACCATTCCTGCTTTGTTCCACTTTGCTTTTCAATACAGACCACTCCAGGAGTTCTTACACATTTTACTAGTAAGGATGCTGTGCCCAGACAGTTGTCTGGGGGTTATAATGATTTGCATTTTTCTGGATATGTCTCCTGAGGCAAGAAAAACAAAAACAAACTATTGGGATTTCATCAAAATAAATCTTTTGCACAGGGAAAGAAACAATCAATAAAAATAAAAGGCAACCTACTGAATGGGAGATGATATTTACAAATGAAATATCTTTTTTTTTTTTTTTTTTTTTAGTCAAAATGACTGTTTATTTGGGTCAGAGTGCAAGCTACTTACGGCAGAAAACCTAGATTGAGGTCCATCAGTAGAAGGTCCTGACTGACATGCATCTGAGTTTGTTTGTTTGTTTGTCTTTTAAATTTATTTTTTATTAGTGTTCAATTTGCCAACATATAGAATAACACCCAGTGCTCATCCATCCCATCAAGTGCCCCGCTCAGTGCCTGTCACCCAGTCACCCCCACCCCCCACCCACCTCCATTTCTACCACCCCTAGTTCGTTTCCCAGAGTTAGGAGTCTCTCATACAAATGACATATCTAATAAGGGGTTAGTAGTCAAAATATATAAAGAACTTACACAATTCAACACCAAAACCCCCAATAGTCCAATAAAAAATGGGCAGAAAACATGAACGGACATTTTTTCCAAAGAAGACATCTAGATGGCCAACAGACATGTGAAATGATGCTCAACAATGAAATCAAAACCATGATGAGATGTCATAATGGCTGAAATCAGCAACCCAAGAAACAACAGGTGTTGGCGAGGATGCAGAGAAAGGGGAACCCTCGTGCACTGATGGTGGGAATGCAAACTGGTGCAGCCACTGTGGAAAATGTTATGGAGATTCCTCAAGAAGTTAAAAATAGAGCTACCCTATGATCCAGTAATTACACTACTGGGTATTTACCCAAAGGATACAAAAACACACTAATTCAAAGGGATACACACATCCCTATGTTTATAGCAGCACTATCCACAATAGCCAAATTATGGAAGCAGCCCAGATGTCCGTCGACTGATGAATGGATAAAGAAGATGTGATCTGTATATACGATGGAATATTACTCATCCATCAAAATGAATGAAATCCTGCCATTTACAATGATGGGAAGGACCTAGAGAGTATTATGCTTAGTCAAATAAGTCAGAGAAAGACAATTATATGATTTCACTCATATGTGGAATTTAAGAAACAAGACAAATGAGCAAAGGAAAAAAAAAAAGGAGGAAGAGGGAGAAACCAAGAAGTAGACTCTTAACTTTCCAGAACACACTGCTGGTCACCAGTGGATAGGAGATGGAGGGATGGGGAAGACGGGTGATGGGGATGAAGGAACACACTTGTCTCGATGAGCACTGAGTAATGTGTAGAATTGGTGAATCATCAGATCGTACACTTGACACTAATATAACACTGGCTGTTCACCATCCTGGAATTCTAAAAAAATGATTTGCAATGGGCCTCAGCATGGAAGCAGTTTGATCACGGTTTATAGAAACCTGGCATCAAAGAAGCGGCATCTGTGTAAGGACTGCTCCTCCTGTTCTGTGTCTAATTAGTGTGTTCTTGTTCCAAACACATCAATCTGACAAAAATTTGGATGCCTTGGTAGAAGTTCCGCTTACCAACCCTGCCCTCGATGTCCAGCAGGCAACACCCAAGCTGTCCAGGGTGCCGACAGGGAGAAGGTGGTTCCTGGTGAGTGGGAGGAGGTAAGGTGAGCACCAGGGTAGATGTGGCCCAGGGACAGGAATCCTGCTGCCACAGGGCCGAGTATGCTGCTACCCCCCACCCCCATCACCTAAGGGCATGGATATTGCAGATTCGAAACACAGCCAGCTCAAAAGCTTGCTTGTCTGACTGGGACAGAGGGTGCACAAGACCGAATGTCCCTTTACACCACTTCATGTGATACCAATAACCATCCGGATTTTTTCTCTAAATCATTCCCAGCATTGAAATAGGCTAGTGCACCATAGGGTCAATTCCACAGATGGGAAACTGCATATTTTGAGGGCATTTTCATGGACTGGGGACTGGGTTCCATAGGCCTGTCTGTTTCAAATGTACTAGTTTGAAAACAACAATTAAAATATTTTAGTCCATATTTAATTAGGTTGGGTTAAAATGTTTGATGATTTCGATGTTATGACCTAACTGTTGACCTTGAGTAGAAATGCAGTGGTTTACGCTGATGGATGTTTCTCATATTTTCTTAGAAATCTGTGGAGTTTGTGTTTTCAGAACTTAGCAAACATATTAATATTTTTCTTTTGATCTGAGACAATTAGAGCTGTCTTTCTTTTCAACAAAATTTCCGAGATTGAATTAAAAAAACCCACCCCCGCCCCCCCCAAAAAAAGGAAGAAGAAGAAGAGTCTAATGCCAGGAGGCATGGAAGTCTGTGGAGGTTTCTAGAAACAAAGTGATAATGGAACTCTCACAGGGATAGCTGTCTTGGGGAATCCCATGAACGAGGAGTTTCTTTCTTTTTTTTTTTTTTTTTTAAGATTTTATTCATTTATTCATGAGAGACGAGAGACAGAGAGAGAGAGAGAGAGAGAGAGGCAGAGACACAGACAGAGGGAGAAGCAGACTCCACGTTGGGAGCCTAATGCGGGACTCAGATCCCAGGACCCCAGGATCACGCCCTGGGCCAAAGGCAGGTGCCAAACCGCTGAGCCACCCAGGGATCCTGAACGAGGAGTTTCTGAGGAAGGGGACCTCCTCGTGTGGCCTCTAGGTAAACATCGTTACAAAATGCTCCTGATCCTGCCCCACTCTTGTCTGCTGCCAGCATCTTGCGGTCCTCTGTCGTGACCGCCTGAGCGAGGCTGCAGTGTCCACGAGCCCACGGGGAACCCTCAACGAGTCCCCAGCGAGCGCCCCTGTCGAGCCCACGGCACTCGGGCCAGGACGTGTGGGACCTCCGCAGTGTCACTGTGGAGGCAGATTGCATCCTCACAACAGGGACAGATGAATGGTTCTCATTCATAATAACTGCTGTGTTTGCTGAGGTTTCAGAGTCTTGTTTTTTCCCATCGAGAACCCCGAGTGACACATACACAGGGCTTCCTCCGGACAAGCAGTAATTATTACTGGCGTAGAAGGCTGAACATGTGCTTCTAGGGCCTTCCGTCCCTGGTCATTGTGCTGTGACAAAGCCTTTATCTTATTGCTGTTCTGGAAAACCCTGTGTCCCCAGGACCGTGTGGCCCCTGCAGAGGCCTCATGCCACTGCCATCTGTCCTGGAACCTTCCCCGCAGCTCTGCAGAGATGGGTGGCCATGTGGGGCTTGTGGGTGGCA
This sequence comes from Canis lupus baileyi, assembly GCF_048164855.1. Classification (NCBI taxonomy): domain Eukaryota; kingdom Metazoa; phylum Chordata; class Mammalia; order Carnivora; family Canidae; genus Canis; species Canis lupus. The sequence continues at coordinate 56,769,722 of NC_132838.1, forward strand.
GTGGGAGCAGCCGTGTGGGGGCTGATGCATATGCACGGGGGACCCTCTGACGATGAAGAACACACAGCGGAGCCCCCAGCCTTGAAGGAGAGAGCACTCCAGTGGCCCCAGCACCTTCCCCTGCAGACATGCCATCCAAGGGCAGCCTACCAGGGGGCTGCTTGGTGACATTGGGTTCTGGTGTGGTCTGACAACCCTGACAGGAGGGCAGCCCTAGCTCTGTGCACCTGCATCCCAGGCCGGTGGGGGGGCGGGTGGGGGGGCTGGGCGGTGGTGGTGTGTGAGCCTCAGCGGGGCTCGTCCTCCCTGAAACCAGCCAGGCTGTCAGGTGGGATTTCTGTGAAGCCCAGAGGGCTATGTCACTCCGTATTGGGTTGGGTGTTGCCATGAACGTCCTCTATTTTTACATTAATTTTATCGAAAATGTGATGTAAACCTGACAGGAGTAACTGTCCTGCAGCCTCGGACCCCTCACGTGGGGCGCGAGGATTGTGTGGCCTCTCCTCGCTGCTGGTTCCCCATGTGGATGCTGGGATCGTGGCTGTCAGAGCCCTCATGCTGCTGGTCGGGGTCAGGGAGGGGAGGTGCCAGCACCTGCACCTGCAGGCTTCCTGGTGCTCTGAGGCCTGCTCTCACGGGCGACAATCACAGACCCGTGCGAGGGGGGGCTGGGCCCAGGCGCACCTGCTGTTTCTCTCACCGACTGGCCGGGGGCCACACGTCCACACCAGCCTCTCGGCTCTCTGACAGGGCAGTGGGATCCGATGAACACTAAGAGTTGTTCCTAACGAGCCTTGGTTTACATGCAGGGAGTCATGAAACAGGCTCAGAAACTCCCTTGCCTGCTGTTTCCTTAGGCTTCTGGTGACGTTGCCTTGGGAAGCCAGGGCAATGTGGAGCTTCGCCTGGAGGCTTTGTGAACACATAGAAAACAGCAGGATCAGAGTGTGGTTCGGTTACTATAAATTAGTTGATAGCCTGCTGTTATTTTCTTCAATAAAACAGATTTTCCCATAAAAGTAGTCTATGTAGAATATAGGTGTGTGTGTGTGTGCGCGCACTCATGAATATCTCTGTGTCTGTGTTTGTGTGTGTGCATGTGTGTATATCTGTGTGCATCTGTGCATGTATATCTCCATGCACATGTGTGTATATATGTGCATGTGTATCTGTGCATGTACCTGTGTGTACACATATGTGTGTATGTGCATGTGGGTGTGTGTCTGTGCATGTATGTGCCTGCACATGTATGTGTCTGAGTATGTTGTGCATATGTATATGTAGGTGTGTGCATGTGTGTATCTGTGAGTCATGTGTGCACATGCACATGTGTGTATGTATATGAAGGTGTGTGTGCTGTGTGTCTGAGTGTACACATGCCAGTGTATCTGTGCATGTATGTGTCTGCATGTGCATATGCTCGTGTGTCTGTGTGTGTGTATATGTGCCAGTGTGTCTGTGTACATGTGTGTGTCTCTGTGTGCACATGCCTGTGTGTATGTGTGTGTGACTCTCTGTCCAGTTTTTAGACTGGGTCCCTGTCGGCACCTGCCACACCTCAGCTACACTTCCTTCTGCCCACAGCAGGCTATCCGAGGCAGGCACGACATACGGGGTGTGCTAGGATTTTTTTTTAAGATTTTATTTATCCACGAGAGACAGAGAGAGAGAGAGAGAGAGAGAGAGAGAGAGAGGCAAAGACACAGGCAGAGGGAGAAGCAGGCTCCAAGCAGGGAGCCCGACGTGGGACTCGATTCCGGGTCTCCAGGATCACGCCCTGGGCCAAAGGCGGCACTAAATCGCCGAGCTACTGGGGCTGCCCTGTGCTAGGACTTTCAATCATATCTGTGTTTGTCTCTTGCAGAAGCCCTATGCAACTCACATTTACCTTAGCTCTTTGATGGCATTCCAATAGGTCCGACGTTAGAAATGTCCTTTTTTCTGACCGAAGTAGACAGGACTAGAGCTAGCACCATTGCTTTCACGTTCGAGCTGCCATCAGTACCTCGACAGAACTTTTTAGGATGTTTTGTGGAAACAAATCCTCCCTCTGCCTTAGCAATGCCTACATTCATCAGCAGACCAGGAGGATCTCAGCATAGTGTCGGGCGGTGTGTCCTGGGCAGGTTGCACTCAGATTGGTAAAGGGGACTTGGTGATGGCTTCACAATGGTCTGTTTTGATGCATTGATACATGTGGTTATCCATGATCGTGCAGATGGTTGTGATCAGTTTTTCGTGTATAAACGCTGTCAAAACTGAGTAATATATTCTTGCAATAGTTTGCAGTGTATCTAATTTTTTTCCTGTATGACTTGGCAACCCCGATTATGTACTAAAGGTTTTCCTGTTATAATTTGTTTCTATCTCTCTGCATTTAAAATGATAATACTCGTTTAAAAGGGATACTCTGTTTCTTTCCCCACCAGTCCTAGAGTGCTCTGGCCAAGACTTACAACACGGCTGCCCTAGCTGACCTGCGCTGGATGGGAGGACGGGGTGCCTTGCCCTTCCTGCCGGTCTTTTATCACAGCACATCCACCTATATTAAGGAGGGAAAAAGAATGTTCTATTTATGCTAAGAGCTTTGCAGCACAGAATCCTTAATTTTTCTCAGAGTCTGGCCTTCAAAATTATGGGTGGATAAAATATTACAACCTTTGAAACACAGTGTCTGCCTTCATTGGATGCCAATACAAATAAAAGGCATGTCACTCGTAGGGCCAGCATTTCTGTGGCCACCGCCCCAAGAGAGCGTGCCTGCTTTGTCTGGTAGCCTCTGCTCATCCAGCTCCCCTGTTCTGAGGCCAGCCTGGTCCATGCTGGGCCTGCACTGGGCCACGAGCTGCCGCCGCGAGGTCTGTCTGGACCTCAGAGATCACACAGCACCAGGCTCAAATCAGACCGAGTCACCAACCAGAAAACGTTCAGTCTCGCCTCTCATCTCGCTGAGCTTATTACTTGGATTTCTGTAAAGAGAGGCGTTTGATTTAGCCCAAGTGTGTATACGCTTACCATGCGAGGGTTTAAAGTTAAGGACACAGGGGACGTGTCGCCTACCCAGGATCACCAGGGACATGGCACCGTAGTGAACCACTTGTTAGAAAGGTGGATCTCACGTGCAGTGTTCTGACTGTAGTAAAACAAGTAACGAACTTGGGGATCCCTGGGTGGCTCAGCGGTTTAGCGCCTGCCTTTGGCTCAGGGTGCCATCCTGGAGTCCCGGGATCGAGTCCTGTGTGGGGCTCCAGGCATGGAGCCTACTTCTCCCTCCTCCTGTGTCTCTGCCTCTCTCTCTCTGTCTATCATATGTAAATAAATAAATAAATAAATAAATAAATAAATAAATAAATAAATCTTAAAAAAAAAAACAAAAACAAGTAACAAACTAAAGAGAACAAAAGGGGGATCCCTGGGTGGTGCAGCGGTTTGGCGCCTGCCTTTGGCCCAGGGCGTGATCCTGGAGACCCGGGATCGAATCCCACATCGGGCTCCCGGTGCATGGAGCCTGCTTCTCCCTCTGCCTATGTCTCTGCCTCTCTCTCTTTCTCTCTCTGTGACTATCATAAATAAATAAAAAATTAAAAAAGAAAAAAAAAAAAGAGAACAAAAGGAGGTGTTACTACTTTTGGGTGAAATTCCTGGTGTTTTTGCATGTTTGAGTAGAGTTGACCTGGTGGGCTGCCGTCCAGACTCTTCTCCATGGAAAAGGGCCTGATTTAGAATATCTACAGGTGGTGCAGGCACACAGCACTTTTATTTTTGAGGGATGGCTGACACAGACTGCAGATTCGTGTTGCTGTCTCGTTCCCTGTGGCTACACGGTCAGCAATGTGCCAGATGAAAACTTGGAATTTAATCTTGTGTCCGATGTGAGGGCTGCCTGTTAGAGGACTAGCCGAGCGGCGGTGAGTGCAAAGTCTTTGAAGGAAGGCATCCAAACCAGGAATAAGGTCCACAAGTTGTTTGGAAAGTTTATGCTTTCTGGCATGTTCGATGACGGTTCAAATATTAGATACGATTTGTGATTCCATCTGTACGCTGGTGGGGACCTTGCAAGCTGGAGGTCGTATCACTTTTCCTTTTAGACAGTCAAACCACAGGTTATACTAAAAAAATGAGGACAGAAGTCCAGCAAAGCAGTGATTTGTCCTCAGCTAAAACACAGACTGCATTAAAACCACATGTTGCTGAGTGCTGGCTGGCCAGGCCAAAATGTAGATCGGGATGTGAGCCCCGGATGAAAGACCATTTTCTGCAGTGTACAAGCCCCTAATGCACGGAGCGGCCTGCATCCACGACTCCACGCAAGCCTGAGACAAGGATGTTCCACGCAGGGTCTATATTCAGCACACGGACGCCGCTGGAGCTGTGGCCACGGCCCAGGGCCCTGGAGCGGGTGCCCAGATGGCACTGTCATAGCCAGCCAGCCGTTTCTACTACCAGGCAATCAAGTCACCATCTAAAGACGCTGGCCAGGGGACACGTTTGAAGAAGCATCTCTCTGAGTCCAGAGGGCCTTTAAGATCTAGACAACTTGTTATTTAAATCTGGAAACACTTTAGAAAAATTGGGAAAGCCATTCTTTTCAAGTCTTAAAACTCAAATGAGCTCCATCATAGGATGGCCCGAGGAAGGGAAACAAACTTGCGGTGGCGTTCTGGGGCGAGAGGCCCGTGGTGGACACACAGGGGACCCCAGGGGCTCACAGCTCCGCGCCCTTCACTGGAGGCCTGGTGCCTACAGCGGGCGTCACCAAATGTACCTCATGGTCCCAGACATTGTAGGCCTGTGGGTGCAGGCTGTGGGGATGGCAGAGGGGCCTCGCTCCCATGCCAGTGCATCCCTCATGCACACACACATCTCCGTGTTTGGTTTGAGGGTCTGGGTTCCTGAACTCTTCATGTGCAGAGAGATTGGACGCACTCACATGTGGGTAGACTCTTCCTTTTTTATGAATGTGTTTGGTTCCAGGAGATAGCTCCCTAAGGAGCGGTAGGAACGGAGCCCTTTTTGTTGAATTATGTAATAGAGATGTTAACACAAATGCCTGAAAGTGTAGGACAGAGAGGATGGAGGGCTGAGGATATTTGATTTTTTATCTGACTTATCGTCAGATTTTCTGCTTGCAGGTGGAAGGGGCAGGACCTCAGTATCGCTTTGAGACCCTATGACTGGGTGACACAGACACAAGGGCCACTCTGGTCTCCTGGCCAAGGGGGTCTTCAGAAGGGGCTGGTCCCCTGGGCCTGCGGCTTTGGGCTGGAACAGCGCAGGCCAGAGGGCACTGGGTCAGCCCCTAGCGGGACTTCTGGACCTGGCCCCTGGGTGTGTCCTCACCTGGTGCACTCACACACCCAGGCCCACAGCAAGCGCGTGTGCAGCTGCCGCACCACAGCAGGCGCTTCTTCACTCTCCAGGGAGCACATCCACCTCGAGGCAGGATGGCCCAGCGGCCTTCTCCCAGCCGCCCTGGCCTTGCTCACTCCATGTAGACCACACCCCGCTCTTCCTACCGCACAGGCCCACCTTCCTCGGGGAGCCCTCCGGCCTGCACCCTGCATGCCACAGGGGCTCCAGCACGTGTGTCCCCCAGTCGCGTGAGTGCCGCCTCTGTTCTGCTCTCTCCTGCAGACGTATCCAGGTGTGTGGCCGAGAGGAAGTACACGCAGGAGCAGGCCCGGAAGGAGCTACAGCAGGTGTTCATCCCAGAATGCAACGACGACGGCACCTACAGCCAGGTGACCATGTGCCCTGGGGCCTCTGTGCCGGAGCAGCAGCGTGGGGGGCTGTGGGAGGGGGCCAGGGCTCCACCGGGAGAGGGCCCCGCGCATGTGCACCTTGGTCCCGGTCCTGAGGGTGGCGGTGCTAACCATCCTAGCCCTCAGCAGAGAAACAAAGTAGGATCTGCTGGGAGCCCTCCCATAAGGACCGAATTGTGTGTGTGTGTACAACAATCACCCCTCGGCCTTTGGGAGCCTGAGGGAGGAGGGCAGGAGAAGCGGGCGGAGGTGGCCACAGCAGGAAGGGTCCTCTCTGGCCAGTTGGTGTGGATGGGGCCAGGGGCAGGAGGGATGCTGGGGAGACCCTGGAGGGGAGGGATGCCAGAGAGACCCTGAGAGGGAAGGATACTAGAGAGGCCCTGGGAGGGAGGGATGCAGGGGAGACCCTGGGAGGGAGGGATGCCAGGGAGACCCTGGGAGGGAGAGATGCTGGGGAGAGCCTGGGACAGAGGGATACTAAGGAGACCCTGGGATAGAGGGATGCCGGGGAGACCCTGGGAGGGAAGGATAGTAGAGACACCCTGGAGGGAGAGATGCTGGGGAGACCCTGGGAGGGAGGGATGCAGGGGAGACCCTGGGAGGGAAGGATACTAGAGACACCCTGGAAGGGAAGGATGCCAGGGAGACCCTGGGAGGGAGGGGTGCCGGGGAGACCCTGGGAGGAAGAGATGCCAGGGAGACACTGGGGGGCAGGAAGGATGCCGGGGAGACCCTGAGGGGGTTGGGTGCTAGGGAGATCCTGGTGGGTGAGGGATGCTAGGGAAACCTTGGTGGGGGCAGGAAGGATGCTGGGGAGACCCTGGGTGGGTGGAGGAATGCTGGGTAGACTCCCCTAGGAGACCCCAAGGGGAGGGAGTGATGCGGTCCCCTCTCCTTACTTCTGCTGCAGCACAGCAGGGGCCGCTGAGCATGCCTGTGGAGTCCCTGGGGCCCAGCCTCTTGCCTTGCCATGAGACGTGGCTCTAGCTCAGACGGGTGAACATCCTGGACAGCAGAGTGGCCAGCGCACTGGCACGCAGCACAAGTGCCGTGGGGGTGCTCTCTAAAGTCCCGGGGCCTGGGGCCACCCCGTGTGTCTCACTGAATGATGCAGTGAGGGGAGAGGTTTGTGGCCCAGCAGTGCTGTCAAGCTCACCTCCCTGTTCTGCTGTCCTCCAGGTGCAGTGTCACAGCTACACCGGATACTGTTGGTGCGTCACACCCAACGGGAGGCCAGTCAGCGGCACAGCCGTGGCCCACAAGACGCCCCGGTGCCCTGGTAGGTCCACAAACAGGCCGGCTGGCCGCCTACTGACAACTGGCCACTGTCATTCTGGTCACCCACCCGTGTCTGCTCACAATGCACAAGAAATCCAGTGCAGGTAGTTGTGAGGCATCACAGGCATTGGGTTTGTGTCTCTGGACAAAGCCTAAAATACAGTAGAAAAATGTTTTTAAGACTCCTTTACCAATGGAAACTCTGGCCTGAACTATGATAGGTTCTTTGATTCGGGACTTAGTGTTTTAGGAATGACCCCAAGGACTAGAGTCAGTGGTGAAAATGACCACATGTTTCCTCTGCCAAAAAAAAAAAAAAAGGAAAAAAAAAGAAAAGTTATGGTTTTATATGTATATGTTTGAAAAGAAAAAGAGGGTCATTCCCTGTAAGTCCATTTCCAGACAGTTTGTGTTCTTTTATTACTCAGAAGGGGGCTTGATCCACCGAAAGTGAAAATACTGTCAGGAGTATAGCCTATGAAATAGTCCATCTTCCTTTACTCTTTTACCCCAAATGATATAAATGATTCTGATCATTTTTGGTGGAGACTGTTTTACAGCTTGACTTGTGATTAATTGGCTGGGGGACAGATCAGACCACCTGTGAAGGGGCTTCATGGTCTCTGCATCAAGGCTCCTACAGTGGACTTAGGACAACGGTCAGGGAAGCACAACGCGTGTTCCTGATTTTTCATGTAAAATATTGAAACATTTGCACTTAGGATTTACTTCTAGACTTTTTTTTTTTTTTTTTTTTAAGGTCAGACATCTTATAATTAGGAATTCTGTTCATGATTCAGACGTTTACGCCAGGAGCCAAGGCACAGGCCAGAATGCCTAAGTGCTTCAGCATGATGACATCTGTAATTAACAGTAACATGAAACCTAATATTTCCAGCAACTGGTCATCACTTAAAAGCCACAGGGTGTGCATAACGTGAAATTAAAACATATTTATTTAAAAAAAAACTATCTTGTTATCCAAGAGCTAAAAATTGCTGACAAATATTTTTAGTGAGCTAACATTTGCACCTAATAATTCTTTTACGAACTCATGGAATAAATGAGAGAAAGAGGAAAATTAACACATGCTATTTGCCTCTGCATGCGTCCCTCACCCTGGAAGATACCTTCACATACGCGTTTTATTCCAGCTGTGTGGGCACCGCTCGGCGTCGAGCCTTATTTTCACGAAGGAAAAAGCAGGGAGGATACCTGTTTCTGTGATTTTAATGATACTGTTAGAAAATTAAGTTGCGTCTGAATGATCTTTATTGAAAAACTGGGACAAAATTGGCTGAATTCCTTACATTTTCCAACTAGTATTTTGTTTTTGGAATCAAACCACTGTACTGTCCATTTTCGCGTTTTTCTTAAACCAGGTACCAGTAGTTATAACTGGACCATATAGAAATGCTCCATTTTCACACTGGCCGTGCGGGTTGTTTGATTCACATGATGGTTCTGGTATTTCTTGTGTGGGAACAGTGGGGAAACTCAGTGTTTCAGGTCAGACTTGCAGTGAGGTTGGGGCCTACTCTCCTTTCAGACTTGCTTTCTGCAAGTGAGTGTCCCTTTCACCTCTGGGCCTCAGTTTAGGGGCTGTGACTTCAAGATGCCTGGCCAGGGTCACCTCATACCTGCTGATATGACCAGTACATTCCATCACTTGCAGGGTACTTCGGGAAAGGTCTATGGGCGCCCAGCTGCAGTCATGCTTTGATTCCACACAAATGTGTGTGTGGGAGAGCAGATGCCTGTGCTCAGAAGCTGCAGCATTGTGGGGAGTTGTTGAGAACGTCTGAGCCCAGGGAGTTTCGGGACGGTCGAGCTCCCATACATGTGCATGGTGCACACACAGACTCCCAATGCTCAGTCACACACACACACACACACACACACACACACACACACAGTCCCACACATGCGCTCACACATGCATGCATGAAGAGTTTATGGCAAACCTTTGCATAATACACTTCAGCTTCTTCCTAGCTGTTGACAGAGCCTCATACATAATGCAGCCAAGCAGGGCGAGAGGGCTTCGCTGCGTGGGGTGGTGATGGTGACACGCACCACAGGGGTTCACACTTTTTCATCTGCAAACAGCCAGGGTCTTGTTTAGGTACATCTTCCTCCCTTCACTGGTACATCAGCTGGGGTGTATTGTGTCTGGTGTGTGTTATCTACTCGCTGTAAATGATGAGAGTGGCTTTCATCCTGTTTATTAAAATTGACTTAGTCTCAGGGTTCAACAGTTATCTTTCGCCCTGGAGTTCACATCAAGCTTCCCCTATAAATACACACTGTAAAACTGTGAAAACCAGGACAGGAGGCTGAAAACAGAGCCATAAACAGGAGCTGTCACTTAGAATGTGCGTATGTGTGCTTATTATGAACACATGCAAACGCGCCGTGAGGCCACAGGGGAGTGAAGAAGGTATCCACAGGTTTGCGATTTCGGAGAAGAGCCCCTGCCCCCAAATCCTCCACGTTCTCACTTCTCCCAGAGGGACCTTCAAAAGGGGGAGCATCCTTTATTTCATAATTCTGGATTATAAGCCATTAATACAAAAATACCCAGATTCCTATTAATTGATAAGGAAAGTGAGATAAGACAGTCTAGCAGAAAAATGGTCAAAAGTCTTGAATAGGCAGCATTTTACACAGGAAGGAAACCCTAATGACCAGTGAACATAGGAGAACGGGTTCAGGCTCATTAGCACCAGGGAAATGCAAATGACATCACAGTGAGATTCCCTTACACACCCGCCCGACCAGCGGCAGAAAAAAAGTGATGTACGATGTGCTGGTGAGGACATGAAAGCATGGAACTTTCTGGGCTGCTGGTGCCATTGAGGCAGAATCAGCTTGCCCTCCGCGTGTGGTAATGGGATGTGAATGACTCCGGAGACGTGCACTCAGTTTGCAGCAGGGGACATGCTCCGACACATCCAGAGCAGCGTTTGTTACAACAACCGGATCTGGGAAGTGGATGCGCATCCGTGGTACCTGACTGGATGGGCCACGTGGCCCGCTCGGTCTCTACACACACGTGGCTCCCCCGGGGTCCTGAGAGGAAGCACCAGAGCGCAGAACGCAGGAGTCTATTCAAAATTCAAAACCAGACAAAACTCAGCTCTTGCACTTGCAGAAATGTGTTTGGGTAGAAAGCCACAAGGACACCGAGGCAGGGGTTACAGTGGGATCAGGACAGGGGTTGTAGGCGGGGAGGGGGCCCCTGATCAGAGACCAGGCTGGACGTGGTGACTCCTTCTGCCCTGGACGCTGTTTCTCTGGATCTTTAACGACAGTGTACCATGCTGTATGTCTATGTTCTTTACGTGTGAGTGCAGTATTCCACAGATTTAAGGAGATTTAAAAAAGTTCAAAATGCAAATATCATTGGAGAAAGTAGTACACAGACTTAAATCCTCCCTAGAGTCATGCATCTACAATGTCATCCCCCGAGGGTTTTGGTGCAGGGAAAGGGGTGGATGTGTAGGAGCTGAGGGGCTGGGTGAGAAAAGATGCACCCGGGCTGGAGGGCAGGGTGGGGTGGAAGAGGTGCACGTGAGGATTTGGGCACGGCCAGCATTAGTGTTGGGCATCCGTGGCGTTCCGGGAGTGGAGGCGGCAGCTGTGCTCGCTCACGGGGACCCAGCAGGTGCTGGCGTCACAGCGGCCTGATCAGAAGTGGTGTCGCCTTCCCTTTGCAGGTGAGGACTCTACCCCGGGGCTTCTGTGCTCGTAAGCGATAGACCTGGGATTTAGAACTGTATCTTTTGTCTCTAGAGCCCACATTTTCTGCCAAATCCGAGAATGGAAATTCGCGGGCCTTGCAGTCTTTACTTAGACTACTTAGAGCTCCAGGTTCGAGGTCTGTGAGCACGTGGTAGATTTTTCCAGGCCTCGGCATGGTGCCAAGAGGACTGGGAGCCACGTGCTGCTCCCCACCCACCACACTGACTCCACGGGGCTTCTGGTAACCCACCGTCTGCTGTCATCAGCGGTAATCAAGGGTGATTACTTTGGGGTGTGTGCTGCACTCAGGTTTTCGCAGCAAGTGAGTGGTCGGCTTCGTCTTCCTAGCCAGGCCCCTGAGTGAGTGGCGCTCAGGCTGGCAGAGGCAGAGGTTAAGTGCAGGGGCACTTTTGGGGGTGGCAGGTCCTGCCTGCCCACCCCTGTTGACCCCCACTTCCCAACGGCTGAATGATGGAATGTGGTGATCCCTAATGCACTGATAAGATTCTGCTATAGTAAATCATGGGGTACGTGACCCGTGAACCTAGTGCTCACAGAGAACATCCACGCTACCTTTCTCCCAAGGAATCCACCCATCGTTTGTTGCTAATTCGTTTGTTGTGGAGCGTTTGCCAGGCAGGGCACACACGGTCTGTCGAGGGCTCTGCAGCCACACGCGTCACAGGCTGGGTGAGTCAAGTGGGAGCTGCAGGCACTCGGGGTGGGGGGGTTTGGGGGGTAGCTCGCTGCCCGAGGACGTGGACAGGTGACGGGGAGACAGTTCTAGAAAAGAGGAACACGTTGGCCTGACATAAAGAGGGGGCAAAATGGTCTTGTTCACACCATTTATTCTGGAGAGTCCCTGCTCCTTGCTGGGCCTGTTCCAAGGCGGGCATGGGAGGGGTGCTTGCAGGATGGAGGGAGCACTCTCCCTTCCTGGATTAGGGAGAGCCTGTGTGTCGATGGCAGACAGCACACGGCCTTGAGAAATATTTGGGACCAAAAAGCTGCTCTTTGAGCTGCATCCAGATGTACTCCAGGCCTTGCCCTGCCTGAAAGCAGGTGTTTCTTGCTCATGGCTTGCAGATTTATATGCTCACCGAGCCCTGTTGACTTAGACCCCTGGGTTTGCAGATGGGTTTGTGCTTGGGGTCTTCTCCTGCTTGGGAGATGCTCAGGGGATGAAGGAAATGACAGGGAGCCCACCGAGCATTGCCCCCACCCCCCGCTGTCCTCTACGCTGGGGAAGAGCCAGGTCAACGTGTCTCCATCTGCACGCCTCTGATTTATATTTATTCTGTAAGGATTTCTTCTTTTCTTCTTCCTTCTAAAGATTTGAAGACTAACATTGCTGGGGGCAGAGTAGAACTCAGAAACAAAGGACTTTTCTCCAAGGGAGGATTTTTGTAGCTCCTCTCTTCGCTGTTATTTGGAAATCGCTTCAGGGTTTTTAATCTCATCTCCCTTCTGTAACGACGCACCTTGGCCAAGAGCTTATTCCTGGCAAGAGTACAAAGCACTTCGAGACGCTGTAAGCTGAACGTACATGCAAGAATTCTCCGTCTTACAATATCCCAGGAATCTTTGTATGTCGCTCAGCTTGAGGCATGTGTTTGAAGTCAGCTACAGAGCTGGGGATGCAGAGCAGAGGAGGGGACACATCCCACTATATGACTGAAGGTCTTTGAGTGCCGCCCAGCGCACCCCTTTCTGAAACCAGGGTCGGTCATGGGGGGAGTTCTCCGGAGCAGGACAGGGGTCATGTTCAACCTGGCGTCCCCATTCCCCGTGTTCCAGCGCCTTCTCGTGGTGCAGGGCAGAAAGTCAGCTCTCCGGCCCTGCTCATTTCCCGGAGCGTTTTATCACATCAAGTATTATCTCTCCTTTGGTGTCAATGAGAGGCTTTGCATTTCTGCTGAGAGGGATGAGTGAGTTAGTGGTTCTTTCCTGGGGCTGATTGCTTATCTGAGCAGCTTCTCCCTTTGGGTTTGGGATGGTCCATGCCTGAACCATAGAGGCCTTCAGGTGAGATCAGAGAGCTTCTCGATGCAGTGTCTACATGAGCTTAACCATGATCCTCGTATTTGTCCACAATGCCCACAGTTCTGGCCTCTCCCTGAAAGGGGGGGGGGGGGGGCTTCATGTGTCCTTGAACATCCTAATCCTTTCTGAAAATCTTCACTTTATAGACAGAAGCTGTTTTATTCATTTTTCACTCATGAATTTCCCTGGCACTAAATGAAGGAACTTGCACAGCTGAGGATTTTTTAAAAAAAGATTTTATTTATTCATTCATAAGAGACAGAAAGAGAGAGGCAGAAACATAGGCAGAGGGAGAAGCAGGCTCGCTGCAGGGAGCCTGATGTGGGACTTGATCCCTGGACCCTGGGATCACACCCTGAACCAAAGGCAGACGCTCAACCACTGAGCCGCCCAGGCGTCCCCAGCGGAGGAATTTGAAAGAAACATCCAGAACAACTGAATTTCCAAATATTGAAATCAACAACACAGCCACAGCTGGCTTCTCAAGTCTCTGGAGTATTTCTTTGTACAAATTATTGAAATGCAAATTCAGAGTTGCTTTGTGTGAACCAGAAAGTCTACAGATTAGAAGGAGCTGTCTTTTCCCCAAAAATGCCTTCTCTTGGCTTAACAATTCTCTTCCTGAAAAATGATAGTAAAGTAAAACATTTCAGTGCACACTGGCAAGGGAATTAGATCAGACAGCTTTAACAAGAGTAGAAGGTGCACAAGGACGGAACCCGTGGGCCCCTGGGGTGAGAACCAGAGAGGGGTGACTGTGGCTGCTAGGCTGCAGTGTAGACATCACTCACTGACATTTGCTTTAGACTAAAATACAAATCGTCAGGGACTCTTGACAATTTTCAAAGTTTTGAGGAAATTCATTTTATATCCCTAAAGAGAGAAAAATAATGATTTGATAACAGCCAACACAGAGTAGGTAAATTTCCTGATACAATTTCCAGACTATGGAAATTTTCTTTTTTTTTTTTAAAAGGGAAACAGGGAAAGTGCACACAAAACAGCAGGATAGAGGGAGGGCCAGAGGCAGAGGCAGAGACAGAGGAAGAGAGAGAGAATCTCAAGCAGGCTCCGTACCCCATGAAGAGCCCAACCTGGGGCTCGATCTCACGACCCTGAGATCATGACCTGAGCCAGAATCAAGAGTCGGATGCTTAACCGATTGAGCCACCCAGGGGCCCCTCTCTGTGATTACCCTAAAGCCAGGATTCCTCAGACATGTAACAGAAACTATGGTCATTAAAACCATGGTGTATAGAAAACCATCACTTAGCTAGTATGAGGTGTTCCTTCCTACTGTTATAGTCTGTATATAATAGGTGCATAATATCTAGTATTTCATACAGGCAAGATTTGGGATTCACTAATGAGGCTCCTGCACCATCTACTAAGACCTAGTAAGCATCATAATCTAATTGGTTTTGAATCAGATGAGCCACTACCATGGTGGTAAGCTGCCGTGTTGCCCTAAGGAAGACTGCAAGCCTGGTTAGATGCTGGCGTGTGTCTTACAGGGCAAGAGTAGAGAACACATGTAATTCACAGCATCAGGTCCCACGTGGGAGGGGTGGGGCAGCACACCATTGTGGTGGCTGCCCAACAATGTTTTGCAAGTCATGGAATGATCTATGGAAGGTCATGTTGTGCTCTGGACTTTCCTGTTTCTCAACTTTGACACCGGTGTTCATGCGGTTGGTTGGGTGTCCCAACAATCCCGGGACGTAACACAGGCAGGCGTTGTGCCCTACTGATTTATTAAAAATTGAGTGCAGGCAGCTCTCATTGTGCACGTTGGCTCAACCATAGGACTATGCCTGTCACCCTCTGTAGGCCTGACCTTTGACCGAAGAGCAGTGCGGGACTGGCGGGTTTCCAAGCACTTTGACATCAACATCAGCTTCCATCCTGGGCTTGGCACCCCCTGCATCTTATGCTCAGTCTTTCTGGCCTCGTTCTCCCACCGCTGGGCTGTTCACTGGTAGGAGGGTCAGTGGACCTGAGATCAGAGGTGCTGTTGATGCTGAGAGGCTTTGCCAGCCTTCCCAGGTCACGCTCCGGCATCCTGACTCTGATTCAGGCTCTTCCATGCACAGGCACCACACTAGACTCTGCAGAGGCCAAGATGATAGGAAAGTCCCCACCCGGGGAGGTATGTCCTCATAAACTGAGAATGTGCACAGAATAATGGGGAGAAGGAGCTTGCAGGGCACTCTCGTAGAATATTCCTTTGGACATGCCATGCCCCACTGCACTGCCAGCCTTGCTCTCAACTCATGCTGCTATCCCCTCTAGCTGGGGGGCCTGTTCACCCTTCCATCTTCTTCAGGGGCCTGCCTGTCTGCTCAGCTCCCCCAAAGGCTAACAGTGCAGACATGGATCCTGGCCCTGCCACTGGCTGGCTAAGCAAGCTGAGGCCTGTTAGGCACCTTCCAGACCTCAGTCTCCTCATCTGTATAATGGGCATAATGATGGTTGCACTTTCTCGGGTTGTCGTCAGCATTAAATGACTTAATGCATGTGAAGTACTTAGAACAATGACCAACACACAGTAAGAACTTATAGCTTAGCCGTGCACAAATGTAATATAAATTATTTCATTAATTTCCATTTTATGCTTATCTCCCCAAAGTAAATGAAACATTTTAGTGCTTTGTCTAGCACACAATGAGCATGTGTTAAATGAATGAGTGGAAGTGGTCGTGGAGAGAGGCTGACATCACTCAGGCTCATTGGGGCCCTGGCTGACCATGTGCTCTGAGTGGAGACAGCATTGCTTTCTGCTGTGTGCAGACCTTGTCTCCACCTCTGCATATAAAATACTGAGTGAAGGCAGAGGCCACAGGTGGGATATGCAACAGATAGGTGACAGAACACCTGAGATTTTTTAAAATATATTTTTTAAAGATTTTGTTTATTCATGAGAGACACAAAGAGAGAGAGAGAGAGAGAGAGAGAGGCAGAGACACAGGCAGAGGGAGAAGCAGGCTTCATGCAGGGACCCTGAGTGGGACTCAATCCTGGGACCCCGGGATCATGACCTGAGACAAAGGCAGATGCTCAACCACTGAGCCATCACTGAGGGATCTCACACCTGAGATATTTTAAGTGAATGTTCATTGTGTGCTTCTTTTCTGTTGATTTCTCTCATGTCGTCATTCGGGCAGGGAGCAGATACTCCTGACACTGCCCATTTTGCAGATGAGGGAATGGAGGTTGGGGCAGATGAAGCCACCTGACAGGGTCACAGAGCTGGCAGGTAGTGAGTTTGTTCTCCAGCCCAGCTTCTGTCTTCCCCGCTGAGCCGCTCTGCCTTGCGGTATTTGCGAGATCATTCATGGTGATGCTGGCTGGGAATGAGGGGCAGAAACAACCAGCCAGCTCCTGAGAAAAGCCCACTGTTTTGTACCATGGTGGGGAAGGAAGGGTTTGGAGGGGTGAAACCACTGGTGCAGGCTCTCTGGCCCTCTGCTTTCAGAGAGCACAGTGTCTACTGGGTTACTCAGAGTTGCAGCAAAGAGACACATGTCCAGAAAATACAGGAGAAACAGAGCCCCTAATCCTTCTATTCCTTTTCTGTCTTTTTTTTTCTCACTCTTTCCTTTTTTCTGAAACAAAGCCATGCGATCTTGTAAATCTGCACTCAACTATGTGATTTCTAGAAATGGATAACTTACAGTGGCTTGTTTAACTGGGCCCTGTGGGGGCCATCCACTCTGCATGTTAGACATGTGCTTGCCTGCCCTGGGTGACCTCCTTAACCCTCTCCCTTCTGCCCAGGCCTCACACACCAGGGTGCAGTTGGCGCTGGGGAAGGAGCTGGCTGGGACCTCCAGCTCTCAGCAGGACATGGCACCTTCTGTCCAGGCTGGTCCAGGCTGTTCCAGCAAAAAGCTGGTATCCCTGCATGCAGCTGGACTTGAACCAGGTGCTCAGAACTACAGCTCATGCTATTCTCCCTTAAACTGTGGGTATAGTTCTCCCCGCATTGTGTTTCTGTGGTTTCCTCCACCAGTTACGCATACCCGAATTGCCACCTCTTTTAAAAGAGCATTTAAATGGGATAAGATCTCACCAATGGAGGGAATTCACCTGTGTCCTTGGAAAAAGGAATCCGAGGAGCGGTGTTCATGTCCATGAGCCGTGATCAGGTCTTGCAGGTGTAGCCGGCCAGCCCGTGGCTCACAGAGCTGTTCACTGTCCCCCAGGTGCCCTCTTCTGCACCTACATCTTAGAATCTCACCTGTCCCAAATTCTTGGGAATTCTTCAACAAATGCTTTTCTCCAGAAAACTGTAGGAAAAAAGTAAGAGTTGCTTCTGGTTTTGGATTCACAGATTCTGGTCGGCATAGTGGTTTTGCTGTGTGGACAGTGATGTTCAGCCTTCTTCCACTTCCCGGGGACAGGACACTGCAGGGAAGGAAGTGAGATCTGGGGGAGGCTTTTTGTCCAGAGGCAGTTGAAAGATGAAATAAACAGTGTCTCTGGGTCTTCTGTTGCGCAACACTTGAATCAGGGAGCAGGTTACCAAGGACACCTGACTCTGCTCTAAAATCACGTCTTACTATTTAAGAACAAGATGGGATAATTTTGTATCGACTGGTTTGAGTAAATGCCAAATGAATTCAGGGGGGCCAGTGAGCAAGCCGAGAGGGGGTTGTTCTGGGAGAAAGTGCACCCGGGGTTGCAGGGAGATGCTCCCCGGATGCCCCTGGGGCCCCAGCCTCTCAGAGTGCAAATCCACAGCTTGTGGTCCTCAATCCTTAGATGTCACAATACTACCTTAATCCAGCAAAGAGGCTCTCATGTGGGGCGTGGAATTACTATGCATGACATTTACATTTAGCTTAGAATATTAGAATCTGAATAGTCATATTGAGAAATATTACTGAAATATTATCATTTCCAGTCACAAGTAGAAAACATTTTTTGACTCATTGCAGAAACACATGATAACAGTAAGCTGATGACTAAAGACGTTTAAGCTCTTTAAGAAATCTGGTTTTGTGTAGAGAGGCATGAAGGGAGAAGCAGGCCAAGTAGGGCCTCAAAAGCTTTAGGAGAAGGCTACACAGTGGGGTCCCTTTCATGCCCCAGGGGGTTCTCAGCAGAAGTAGAATCCTGGGTTTTGAAGCCTAGAAGCCGTTCCCCTAGTGGCAGGAGCAGCAGCAGGGAAAGAGCCAGAGGCCAGCTTCAGGGAGCACCCCTCTGATGTCACATGGAGAGTTAGGTTCACCGTGGTCCTTTCTGTTCACTGGCACGTGAAATTTCCAAATGCACGTCGCCCACTTGTTTCTTAGACTCAGGGCAGGAGGATGGGGTGTGTTTCCACCTGAGCTGGAAACCACTGTGGACCCTCTGAGCTTTCCTGAAGTTGGCGCTGCTAGATGCATGTCTATTGTGTGTGCATTCTGTTCCCCGAAGTAAACCTGCTCACTTAGTTTTGGCAAAGGGTGTGAGGACCCATCCCCTTCATGTGATTTCCGCCGATATTTCGATAAAATGAATAGTCTCTGCATGGTCGTGTTAACTCTCTGTCCTGTGACATCTTTTCCTGTGATGAGCTGCTGGTACATGTGCAACTGTATTGCTGCTATATTCTAAGAAACAGGAAAAATATTATTAAATGTCATAAAGTTTATATCTTCAGCATAAATGATGGTTTGTATTTCAAAGTCACATTCCAAATTGTCAAGCAAGTAATGGGTTTCACGTTCTGTGTCATGAGATGTTTTCACGGAGGAGTGCAAGCCAGCGTGAGACTGTGGTAATTCTAGATGAATCCTGCATCGACGATTCTGAACACAATCAGCAGGTAAACTCCGAAGTCATGCTGAACAGAATTTTCTGTTTTTGTTCTTCCGAGTAGGTGTGATAAAGTGAGAAAAACAGTTATGCCTGTTGAGTTTTGAGCTAATGGGGAAGAGAGAGCCACACCTCACATCTGTGATGCAAACCTCTCAGTGTAACATAAATATTATAGACACTCTCATGAATCACTCCGACAGCCTGAGCTTGTTTCCTGCATTCTTCTACAGAAAGCTCCTCAATTTTCTTTCCTATAGAGCAAAATCCAACTGAAACCAGGATTTTATTTATCTTTGGTTGCATGACTTTTTATTTTTTAAAAAAATGTTTCCTTTTTAACTCTAATTCATTCTGCTGCCTCAACATGGCAATGCATGTTAAAGGAATTAGGACACTTTTCGAGTGAAGAAACTATGACATATTGCACACTGAAGAGTATATGTCCTCGTGTACATGGCCAGCTAGTTAGCAGCACGAGTGGGAACCTACCTTGGTTTACTAGTTGAGGGCTTGTGTCTACAGATACAAGCCACCTCAGGGTCCCAGATGCCTTGAGTAATTTAACTAGAAAAGCACTGTAAACTAATCCAAATGGAACCTGATATTTGCATAACAACTACTGATGACCATTCGAGAGCCCCAAATAATTTATTCCTTATTTTCCCTTTTAGGTTCCATAAATGAAAAGCTACCCCAACGAGAAGGCACAGGAAAAACAGGTAACTATCTTAAATTTCCCTGATGATAATATATAACAGCTAATTTGATCCATGCCTGAAGTTAAAATTTAAGTGTGGACTCCATGTTAGGGAGAGCTGACACAATTAGTCACTTATTCGTTCAACACACATGCATTCACCCCTTAGGGTTGCCAGGGACCTGCAGGTGCTGGGTGTATAACCCCCACATGCCCACCTAAGGGCCTCTCCGGCATGACTTGTGCTGGGACCACCTGTAGATGCTGGCAGGTGCTTCCTGGAGTCTGTACCTGTGGGGAGGGCTCCAGATTGGTGTTGGGTTCCACACATAGATCTGAAGCATGGCAGTCATTGAGTCATTTACGTTTAGCTCAGAATGTAAGACATTAGCTTTCTCAGTAGCTGAGAAAGACATCTCAGTGCTTCCTCATGAGAAAGAGGAAGGTACGCTTCCCACCTAGGACAGTCACATCCTCTGGGACTGGGGCCAACATGAATGAGGTAGAGCAGCTAGTCATTTGTTTTTGGAACCACTCCATAGCACCTGGTTCATCTTACGCAGGCTATGGTGTGCCCACCATGACCTTTCATGAGTCCCACCTTTACTCTTTGCGCTTCCCGCAGCCATCATCCTGTAGACCCAGTGATGTGTGTTCTGCCTTTATCCTACGTTGACCTTTATTTATTTATTTTTCTATTTTTTTTCTACATTGGCCTTTAAAGTCAGAAGTCATTTTCCTTTTTTTTTTTAGATTTATTTATTTATTTATTCATGATAGACACAGAAAGAGAGAGAGAGAGAGGCAGAGGCAGAGACACACAGGCAGAGGGAGAAGCAGGCTCCATGTCGGGAGCCCGATGCGGGACTCGATCCCAGGACTCCAGGATTGCGCCCTGGGCCAAAGGCAGGCGCCAAATCACTGAGCCACCCAGGGATCCCCCGAAGTCATTTTCAAGACAAATGAAGATAGTGATTTAGTACCAAAATTTTAGGCAACTCTTTTTTTTTTTTTTTTTCTGATGTAAGTTGTAGTATATGACCCAATAATAAAGAAAAGTGATACAAAGCCAAGTAGACCTGAGTTTCACTCAAGTCCATTTCTTTAAGCATGTATTGAGGTTATGGTGGGGACTGTCTCTGCCCTGGGAAGGTGGTAGAGTGCCTGTGTGTTATGAAGATAAATACAAGTGACATGCACCTGGCACACGAGACAGTGTCAGCCTGTGAGGACAGTGCCCGAGGAGGGTTTGGTGGGAGCATGGGTAGAGCAGTCTCATGAAAGGAGAGGCGGTGGGTGAGCATGGAAGGGTGTGGGTGTAGGGATGGGTATGATGTAGGACAGAACAACCTGATAATTGGGGAAAGTAGCACATTTTTTAGGGGAAAGATGGTGGCAGGCAGAGTCAGAATGCAGGCCAGAGAGAACATTTACATTTGCAAAAGAATGTTAGATGAACAGCTTGGATTTGGGTCTGTAAGGTCCCAGGGGGGACATGTCAGTATTTTCTAGAGAGGAAGAAGGGACAATATTCATGTGACAAACATCCATCAGATGCTCAAGGGGTAGAGGTGACGAAGGAAATACTGCTTCAGATGTGGTTTCCTGATGCAAGGCCTCGTAGCACATGCTCAACCTGCTGTAAAAGTTAAAAAAAAAAAAATCCCTAGGGAATTGGTATGTGGGCACAGAAATTAAGGCAGGAATATATTCCTTCTGCTGAAGGCTCTTGATCTACAGACATGCGCACAACAGAGAAAATACCTGAAATTAAGCCACACAGCTGGCTTGTGGATCAAAATGAGGCCTTGCAAAGTCTTGTAGGGAAAAACAGAAAGCACACAGCTCTCCACGGTTTGATTCATTTTCTCAAGTCTGATATCAGTAGACACTGATGCATTTGTTACGTTGAGACAGAACGACACAGGGACCCAGAGCATGGGTGGTGGTGGAGTGGGTCATGCTGATGGCGAGGGAGGGCGGGGAAACACAAGGGCCCCTGGTGTTGGAGTTGGGGGTGGGGTTGGAGGGAGGCCTGCAGCAGCTCCCTCACCATCGTCCTTCCCATGGTGCCCTGAGCCTCACCTGCCGCGGGTGAGCTGGGCTGAGTTTTCAGGCTGGCTGGGACCCACTGATTTGGGGAATAAGCTGATGGTCCCATAGTGGTCACCTGCCTTGGCCTCAGTAAAAATGTACAACACTAATAATGTACTTGATTGGTGCCATTTCAAAGGACTTCTAAACATGTTAAGTGCACTATAGATATGACCCCCATTTAAGTTTTGTTTCTGGAAGGAGGTTACAAGATGTTTGATGGGTTTCCAGTTACTCTCAGTGTTAGAACTTGGGTTTCTCAAATAGGCAACATGACATTCTGAGTGTTCTGACAGAGAGCACGCTTTTTATTTTCCCCAAAGATTGTTACATGTTAAGGTTTTTAAAAAAGCTTTTCGGTTTTCCCCCAGAAAGAATTTATGAGAAACTTCATTTTTATTCCTCAGACATCTGGGAAAGTCATGAATCACAGATAAGCCTTGTGGCCAGTCCTTATCTCTCCCACTGTTTATTGTATTTTAATCCTGAAATTATTATATAACAAAATCACATGAGAAAGCTTGAGTGAAAGGCACCAGGCTGGCTCTTGAGGGCCCCGCCAAATGCCTTGGACTGCTCCCCTGCAGGGGCCCCACTTACTCAGAGCAGACTTCCAGCAGCTCATTTACCATGTCTCGGAACCCTCTAGAACCTTATGCTTTACTGGGGACCCCACAGTCTGTTTTTCTACTAATAAAGACTATCCCCTGGAATATCTGCCTCAAAGAAATGATGTAGAGCGGTTCTCTAATGCACACCGTTCCCCCGCTCTGTGACATGGACTCTGGTCCCTCCATGAGCCCTTACCCCAGCTCCTGCAGGGGTGATGGAGAGGCTGATGGTCAGGGGTGCATAGGGCAGCAACTCAGTGTACAATTCTTTGATCCCTGCCTTGTACTCGGGAAAACGGTGGTGGGGGCAGAGCAAGCATATCCAGCTTCCCCCAGTCCACCCCAGCCGTCTCTGTCTTTGGTCACCCCAATTCGCTGACTCTGTTGATGTGAGTCCCCTTTCCCACTGCTGTGTCCCCTGGCTTATATTATTTCTGTCTCTTCCTCCCCTGTCCTGAGCTGCTCTGACTCCCAGGGACTGGCAGCCCACCCAGCACTTCCCTCAGGGGCCCTGTTTCCAGGCTGCCGACACTGTCCAGTGGCAGCTGACCAGGTGCCCTGTGTGGTTTCAGGGGAGCCCCTGACCGGCCCCACTCATGGGTGCCCCTGGGGTGGTGGTTTTGGGTGATGTGTGGGGTATATGCAAGCCCTCAGCTTCCATCCTGTATGCACACTTACTGAACTTACTCTCATAATTGTAGTCTCCTTGCAAATCTTTTCCGTTCTGAATTCAGATGATGCGTCAGCTCCAGCGCTGGAGACCCAACCTCAAGGAGACGAAGAAGGTGAGCCTAGGATAGGACGGTCTCTGGCTGGGGAAGGGTGGTGGACATGCACCAGGGGCGGTCATGGGCCTGGGAGTGCTGGCCAGTCTCACTGCTGGAAGTCGGGTCTGACCACTTCCAACATTATGGGGCTCCTGCTGTCTTTGCTAATGGCTTTGAGCAAGGCATGTGGATGTCACCATGGTGCTTTCATGTAGCACAACCCAAGGTCTTTCTTTTCAGATAAAAATTTATGAGTTGAAATGTAATAATTTGGGTAACGTAAAATATTTATTTTAAAAGGATATAAACATGTATGTCCTGTTCCTTGTTCAGAGATCATGTCTTTCACGTCATGTGTCATCACAACGTGGTACATGAGACAGGCCTTGGAAGGTCACATGCATGCAGATGTTCCTGAGGGTTTTTGAATTTTGTAGTCATGGCCAGGATGGATTGCCTATTCTTAGCCCTCAATGAATTGTCTTAGGTGTTTGCCAAAGTGTCACAGATTCTCAGGTCAAAAGGAATGAAGGTTTGAAGATAAAGTGTAAGGAATGCACATGATAAGTAAATCAAAGATGGAAAGATAGAGTTAAATGGCGCGTTGCAGACAACAGTAGTAGGAATAGCTCACATCTGCACCGTGCTAGGTGCTACCAGTGTCGTTAGCTCACTGGTCCTCAGATGCCCCTTCACAGACACTCCGCTGACATAACTGGCCTGAGGTCACAGGCCGTCGTGGCGGAGGGCGGCTCAGGCCCAGGCAGCCTTTCCCGTGCTCTTGGGCTGCTGTGGGACTGACAGGGCTGGTGCTCAGTGGCTTCTTTAGTGGTATTGCCGAAAAGAAGGTGTTCCTGAAATGTCTGATGCAAAATTATATCTTACATCTTGTAGTTTGTACTGAATCTGTCCTGAACAAAACCTCATGTGTTAACATGAATACTCATCCTTCCCGCACGGGGGTGTGCGTCTGTCTTGCTTTAAGTGGAGAGTGTCTGGACCCATATAACTTTTATCTACACTGAAGAAAGAAAGAAAAAAAGCATATGCTAAACTTTAAAAAATATAATTATTCTTTCCTTTTATCTCACATACTTGATCACTGTAATGATTTCTTTAAAAACGCGCAGTATGTATTTATTTAGCACACTGACTTTTTGGCTTTCAGGCTGCCTACTGAGATCTTGAGTTGAGAGACTGTGCTTTCATGATGCATCAAAAATAATTCTGATTTTGTTTTGGCTTATTAGATATTGCATCACGTTACCCCACGCTTTGGACCGAACAAGTTAAAAGTCGGCAGAACAAAACCAATAAGAATTCAGGTAAAAAGGGGCTCAATGTTACTACTTTGTGAAGAGAGCTTTGGTAGATGTAGGAAGTGGTTTTGTTTTCTGGAAGTTAAGCATGTGTAGTCCATCTTTTTCCTCAGTTTTCGATGCATCATGCAAATAATTCTTGCGACTTGACTACCAAAATGTAGTTGGGATTTTGCTGTTTTTATTAAATTTTCTAAGTTCTTTAAAAGGGTTCTCTGAAAATGTCAAGCAAACTTTAGCTTCAGGTATAAGAATAGAAGTACTTGATAACAAGTATTTGTTTTTGACCTAATTTCAGAGATGTCCAAACACTTGGCTGATTTAGTTCAAAATCCTCAAAACTATGTGAATTGCCTTTGCTACAAAAGACTGTTTGACAGCCTTTTACATGTTAAAGCTGACTGTTTTGACATTTGGAGAGGTGAAGGGTTGCCTCCTATAGGGTTCACGACTTTTGCTGGTTTCGTGAAAGGGGACTCGTTCTGTGATCTTTGTGCTTAGCTGATTGCATGTTTGCTTCCTCTGGCCTTTTCAAATGATTTTTTCAAATGAATACTTACTGAAAGAATGTGTCCTTCCAGGTTTAAAGTATTCAGCTGCTGAGGGACCACAGACTCAGTAATACTGAGAATGTTCTGTGATTGGCGTCTGGTGAAAACATCATAAAGGTTCACAAAGCAGTCTTAGAATCACAGCTCTGCTACCTGTGGTTACATGTATTCCTCTCAAATGTGTTTGAATGCCCATGTCTAAAACAAACAAACAAACAAACAAACAAACAAACAAACATACCCAAAAGACAAAAGGTTCAGGATACTAAGAATAGTTTGGTTCTTTCCCATACCTGCGCCCTGATGTATACCCCATCAAGGACTTCTGAAGGAAATCCCAGAGTCCTGCTATTTTGCAGCCCCCTAGAAGCCCCAGGACAGACTCTTTGTTGTAGGAATGGTCATAGATACACAACCCAACATGAGGAGGGAGTCATGAAGGCACAGTCAGAGGGTTGGGATGGAGCAGATCTAATGGGTCCTTCTTGTGTGGTTTCTGCCCGGGATATCCCCATCACAGCCTCCAGCCTCATATCTTCATGCTCAGCTCACACTGTTACAGCCCAGGACGTGACCCTCATCCTTCCTGGCTGCAGCTCTCAGCGGGCTGAGATGAGAAAGTGAAAAATCTAGAGGTCTGACTATCGGATACATGTGTACTTATGGCAGGGAAATCTAAAACATATTTATAGAATTTGAAATTTTTTTTCTCAGAAATGGCTGGAAAAAGGTTTTCCTTTTGCATAAAGATATTAATGTGCACACTTCTCTTATGAACTTTAGAAATGGGGAGTTAGTTTTGTTCAATCTTGTCACCCTATTTCCCAGAGTTACCTCATTAGCTCTGCCTGTGTAGCATATGATTAGTATGTGGGAAATGAACTCAGCGTGGTGTTTTCAGTGGGCCTTGAAAGCTTCTCATGGGGGAAGCAATGGGGCCAGACCTAAGCTTCACTTGGGGAACATGTATAATTATTCTGAACAATATCCTTGGAAAGGTGTATGTTTCTATAAAGCAGTTTGACTTGTCAGAGGAAATGAATTCAGGTCTTGATGGAGTTGCGTGTAAGCTCATAGAATAAGTGCATTTCTGTGTTTCTCTCATTATGGACTGTTACCAGATTTTCAGGCCTTCTGTGACCTGATAGTCTACGTAACCTACAGCAACAGGGATGGCTTCCACCATTCAGTGGGACTGAAAATGCTTTTCAGGAAACACCAGTTTACCTAACGCACCCTATACTAGGATTTGATTTAAATCAGCCTAAATGAGCAGAACACAAAAACGACATTCAGTTGATTTATGGACATGGAACAGGAAATTACTGAATTCTCTCTTGAGGATCTGAAGAAAGATCAAATTGGTATTTTACAGTATTAGAATAATATTTAATTGATTATGTGTAACAATGGAACATCAAACAACCATAAGGTTTGCATAACAACTACTGTTGTCATTGAAATTTCAAATATAAAATGAGCTTAATTTGTATTTGATTTTAATTATTTTAATTTAATGTTTAAATTTTTAAATTTTAAGAGTGAGTAGGGCAGGACAGAGAAAGAGGGAGTGAGAATCTCAAGCAGACTCCACGTCCAGCATGGAGCCACATGCAGGGCTCCATCCCAGGACCCTGGAGAGCATGACCTGAGCCAAAAGTAAGAGTCAGATGCTTAACTCACTGAGCCACTCAGGTGCCCCTAATTTTTATTTTTAAAAGATCCTTTTACTAATGATCTTCTTTTGTAGAAATAGGCATATTTGTTTAACAAAGCACAAATAATTTGTGATTTACTATTCTGTATTTTTAAAAAAAATTTGCTGTCTTTTCTTACTTTTTCATGTTCTTTAATGCAAGAGGCCAGACTGGGAATGCATTTTTCTTTTGCTCTGACGTTTCTTTATCAATTAAAAGTCCCTCTAGTTTTGCCTTGTGAGTTTGTGCTAAAATAATGTAAGATTACTGATGCTACTAGATACATAGACAATGACTGCCGTGCGTAATGTGTGTGCCGTGTGCCTGCAGTCAGGATGTGTGGGGGGATTCAGTGAGGAGTTCATTGCAGGAACCATTCCTGCAAAGGAAAATATAGCACTGCTTTCTATGATAATTCACACATTGTAGGGACTCAGTAAGTACTTATTAAATTAGTAAAGAGTTGTGCTCCTACGTTTCATTGGCTCTCTGAGGTAACATTACCTTTTTCCCTGAAACAAGATAAATGAAGCAAACAACAACAATAAAGCAAACAGATAAATAACTAGAAAAGAGAATTAAGTACAGCTTGACTGCTGCACTTTTATTAATTGAAATTCAATATTAATATAAATGTAAGAGTCTCTTAGTGATTCATTTAGCAAGAAGAGCATCGCTCCTGTTAGGTGAATCCTTATACATTAATGAATAAAACTAAAATTCTGTTTTAATTAAGAATGTATTAGTTAATCTTCCCTCTCAATATAAAATTGAGAGTGTCAACTACTTTCCCAAATCATTTATTATGTTGTTTTATTTCTATTGAACGAGATATAAAAGTTGATCTTGAAATTTTACCAGAGAGGAGGTTTTGTGACACATGGTTTTTGAATTATGTAAAATGCATTTGTGGAATGTAAAAGGAGAAAGAGAAGGCTTCTGAACAAGGAACGCTCTCACACTAGGGAATGCTGTTGTTTGCAATATGGGGCATGGATGAGGACAGAATCGAAATTCCAGGAAGAGAGTAACTGGGGCGATTTGGATGCTGCAAATCATGCGGCTTTGAGCTGGGCCTGTCGGTGCCCAAAGCCCAGTCCCTCCTTTTACAAATCAAAGCAAAGGAAAAACAGAATTCTGAATCTCAGGGAAATGGAGAGACTTGTGTCATTGCTCTGATTTCTTCAGCTTTTGGAGCATGTTTCATGGGGCAGCTGAGCTTTGGGATCTCCTTGCACAGTGGGGAGGCGTTAGTGGAATTATGGAATCTCACAACTGAGGAAGCCGCAGAGGCTACCTCATTCAACCCATTTCACGCAACAATCGAGGAAACAGACTTCAGGGCAGCACAGATGGATAGGTATGTTCTTAAATATGCTGTTCATTAAGAGGAAGCCACGTTACGTGGACATTGATGTCTTCACTTGGAACATTCTGGTAATCTGCAAGCTGTGACGAGAGGATGACAGCCCCATGAGGCTGAGGTGAGCCCAGGTCTGTACTGATGCATGGACTGGGAGACAAGGGGGTCCATCCTGGCCATGGCTGCACCTCAGGATTCTGACTTGCCTTGGACACCGTGCTTCTGGTCCCCTCCATCCTCACACCTCTAGGGACACGCGGGGCTGCCCGCCCAGGGCCACCTCTGCCTCCCAGACCTCCTGATCTTACCACGTGATTGACTCATGATTGCTCTTCTGTCTTGTTGAGTTGCGGGTCTGGGATCCTTGTAATTCTTAACAATAATTCAAAACTTCCTTTGCATCTGAGCAGATTCACGGACCTGCCTGTTAGCCTCCGACACCCGGACTGCGGAAAGTGGAACAGCCTGGGTAATGAGGCCCGGTTGTCCTCAGCAGCCCGCAGCCTGGCTGTGGGAGCCGCACATGCACACACGGGACCCCTTTCAGTACAGACATGGTCTGGGGGACACGGGTGACTGTCACCATCCTCTTTCAGCCTGCATAGACTGTCTTTCTCGCTTTAATATCGGGGTTAATTTTAGATATTTACTTCAGCTCTTTTTCTGAAAATATTTTTACCGACATAATTAAGATTTTCATGCCAAGAAGAAGTGGCGTGCCATCAAAGGCTCCTCTCTATCAGCTCCGACAGTGGCTATGATTGAGCTAGGAGTGAACGACCATGACCACCTTCCTCCTGATGTCATATTTGGCTCCGTGACATCTGAGCGATGCCCTTCTGACTCCCGGATGGAATGAATGTGACGTACTGGAGGTTTGGGGAGAGTCAGCAAACATCCTCTGAAGGCCACGGGCAGGTCCTTCCGTCCTGTGAGCAGCAATGACAGCAGCGGGGAAGCGGCATGTCCTGACTTGCCGTGTGTGGAGCCCCTCATGTGCCTTCCTGCCCATCCTGCTTGGCCCTCAGGACAGGCCAGTGGGGCTGGGGTCCTGGCCTGGACTCGAGGAAGGCCTGTCACCTGGGGATGCTCTCCCCAGGAGGGGCTGCTTAGGGGTGGCAGGTGGTTTTTAACTGAAAACCAAGAGGGTTGTATCCTCTGCCCTGGGTGCTGTAGATCCTGACATCGCTCTGGAGAGTCCCTCTTCCAGCAGGAGCCACCCAGGCATCGCTGCGGG
This sequence comes from Canis lupus baileyi, assembly GCF_048164855.1. Lineage (NCBI taxonomy): Eukaryota > Metazoa > Chordata > Mammalia > Carnivora > Canidae > Canis > Canis lupus. The sequence continues at coordinate 56,798,690 of NC_132838.1, forward strand.
CCTGATGATGCCCGGGTCTGCACCAAGAGTTTCCCAGTGAAGCAGAAAGGGGTGAGGGGGACGTGAGGCTGGCAAGACACGCAGGGGGCCAAGGGCATCTACAGGCAGTGAAGTGGCATATGTTTCTGGAGTGTTAGGGGCCCAGAGATGCCAGAGTATGGTCACGCAAAGTGTCTGGGAGCTGAGATGAGGGGAGGACCCCCTGAATGTGCAGCTACATGGCAGAGGGCAGACAGCATCCTGCTGGGCCCTAGCCGTCAGCCTCTGGGAGGAGGGCAGGGTCTGGGGGAGTCTGGGGGCCCCAGTCCGGGGTGCAGGTTGCACTCACTGAGCCTCGGGGAGAGAGGACGCCCCCTCCTGTCCCTGAGGATCAGAGTAAGAGCCGGGACCCCGGAGGACCCCGGAGCACAGGCTGTCCTGGAGCAATCTGGTTCTGCTGGCCGGTGAGCTCTGTGTGCTCAGGCTGCCGAGCTGTCTGCACCTGCACCGTAGCTGTGAGCTGGGGTGCAGCCGGTCACCCCGACGGTGTCCTGTCAGCTGGGAGACCATAATGCCTGCTTCTCTTCTGCGTCCTGTCATCAGGGCCCACAGCTGGGTTCTGGTGTCAGCCCACCGGGACCTCTGCCTTGAGTCAGCCTCTTGGCTGGACTTGAGCAGCGTCTCCCCTGGACGTGTTTTCTGCATGGTCAGTGGGAGCCAAGCAAATGCCGAGGCCCTAGGAAAGCAGAGGGGTCTTGGTGCAGGGAGCTGTGTGCACCGCGATGACACAGGCTCGGCCCGGCGCCAGCCCTCCTGCCCAGCTCCTGCCCTCTGCACTGCCTGCAAAGCCTCTGCCTTCAGACCTCTGGCATCTCCTGCCTTGGTGACGGTCCCGCCTCCAGGGGACTTGTAATCATGGCCAGGGGGACGCGAGACCAAGGGGCTAATGGTTCTCCCAGGTGAAGAGAAAAGAATCATGCGCCGGGAACCGTTAAATGCATCAGGAACAGCCCGGGCTCTGTACCCACCAGGGTCGTCCCGTCCAGCGTTCCTGAGCTGGGGGCTGCCAGGAGGATGCATGGGCCTGAAAGCTCGCACTCCCCTGCCACGACTGCCCGGATCCCCTCTGTGGCGCACAAGGAGGTGAGGTCCCTGGGGGCCCATCATGCCAGCGTCTCAGGACAGAATTCCTGCCGATAGAGGCCCCACCAGCTGCCTCCATGTGACCCCCGGGCCTGCCCCTGTGACCAGGGCCTGACCACAGAGCCCAGCCCCAAACCTCCCAATCCCCCGGGCCCAGCAACTTCTGTGAGAATGCAGGAGGACCTCATCTGACCGACGTGGAGGCCAGCTGCCTGGCCACGCGCTAGATATTCCTGAGACGGCATTTTGTAGATGAACGTTTAAATCAGTGACACCTAGTGAAGCAGGCTGCCCTCCAAAGTTCAATGGGCTCATCCGGGGAGTCCCAGATGTCAAGGGTGGGCGCAGGGGCGCGGGGGGCAGTCGGGGACGACCGAGGGAACCCTGCAGCTGTTTGCCAGGGCCCCTGTTCCAGTGAAGCCTGTCCCCCGTGTGGACATGACTTGTCCCCAGTGTGAGACACGGTACCTGCGAGCCACGTAGGACTCAGGTGAGTCACGCCCTGAGGGGGTGTCTGTTGGAGGGTGTGGGTCCAGAATCAGGGCTGTGCCCACTGCCCTGCTCTGGGGGAAGGGAAGCAGTGTTTTCTCTGTGTTGTGGCTCACACGCTGACCTCTCCGGCCACCGCCTTTAACGACCTGGGGCTGCTGGTGGATTGAGGAGCGCCGTGTGACTTCTCTGTCTGTGGGAGACTCCATGGCCTTGAGCATGGGAGCAGCCAGCTCCTGGAGCCCTGAGCATCATGCGGATCCTGGACGGCTGAGCTCCCCGCTCTGCCACACACGGCTTTCCCTGGCCTGGGTCACAGCACCCCGCTTGCCCCCTGTGGGACGCCCCTGCTGACTGCAGGGTGGGGTGCTGACCCAGGGCGCTAACCCTGGGGGTTGATCTGAGTGGCCATGGCCGTAGGTGGTGGCCGTTGGGGTGCCGGCAGGTTCTCCCAGCAGCTCGGAGGGAGGGTTGGCGTCCTGTGGCTGCTTTACATCTGAAGTTGGCAACTCAGTGTGTCTCCTCTCTCTGCCTGTGGCTCTTCTGACAGCCGAATGCCAGGTGGAGGAGATGGCCCTTCGAGGATCCCAGGGAGAGCAGCCTGGGGCCAGGCTGGCCCGGCCCTGAGAAGCCTCTGGTCTCACTGGTCTTTTCCAGTTGTGCATGTGCGCTGGCGGAGACGTGGGGCCGTGTCCTCCTCCTGCTCAGGAGAAAAATGTTTCTTCCTCCCTGAGCTCTTAAAAACAGCTCTGTTTTATATCCTGGGGATGTCCGTGATGCCCAGGATGTTCCGCAGTTTTATGGGACCCCCTTGGTGGAAACATTCTTCTGCTTTCTTCAGAGCCGATAATTTCTGTTTTATTGCACATATTAAAATTAGTGCCAGAAGATAATTATCTTTTGATTCTGCTTTAAATCATGGTAAATTGCACTCCCTCGGGAAAAGTCATACCCATTATGTTTTCTTTCTTCGTTCCTAAGTTTTAAAGTATTTGTTACCCCAGTTTCCTTTTTATTCTGTTTTTCAAATGTAGGATTGCAATGACATCGAGAATACCCACTAGATACTTAAGTGATAAAATCTTAGTTATTTGCAGAGATTTAAAGTATGAAAATACATCCAGTACCTTCTTTTAAATGTGGACTGTAGAAGTATAGTATTTAAAAAATATTGGGACGCCTGGGTGGCTCAGTGGTTAAGTGCCTGCCTTTGGCTCAGGGCGTGATCCCGTGCACAGTCCTGGGATCGAGTCCCGCATCAGGCTCCCTGGATGGAGCCTGCTTCTCCCTCTGCCTGTGTCTCTGCCTCTATCTCTGTGTCTCTCATGAATAAATAAATACAATCTTTTTTAAAAAAATTCATCTACCCAAAAGTGTGCATAACTGAATTGATTCGACTTTTCTAATGGTGAAGAGGAGTTTTCATTTCAATCATGTGCAATTCTTAGCTTTCAGTATCCAAACTGTGGTTAAAGAGTCGGGAGGCGACATTTGTGTGAGTACAGGAAATAGTCACAAGCGCAAGCACATGACCCCCGAGCTGGTTGAGAACACACACTGGCCCAGTGTTCACCCATGCTTCTGTTCTCACCACGTAAAGAAGCGCATCTACTTCACCGTTGAGCTGATGAGGTCTGGTATTAAATAGAACCATTGCTGTAATTTACAGAAAGCTTATCATGCATCCGGCGAAGTGCTACGTGTTTTAATAGGTAATAGAGTCTAATTCTTGTCTCCTGGGGAAGCACATTTTCAAAATCTCTAAGTGGCAGAGGCTTGAATTTAGCCAGGATCTGGGGTCCCAGATTTCCTACTGCAGCATTGCTGATAGGACAGGGGTGTCGGGTTTCCAAAGCCAGTGGGCTCGCCAAGGAATGGCTTTGTCTGATTCTCTGGAAGCTGTCTCTGTTCTTCAGAGCAGACCAGGGTGCCTGGCTGTGCTGCCTCTGCTGTGCTCCTGACCAGGTGCAGGCCTGGGCTCTGGGGAGGGGCTGGCCGCAGAAGTGGCGTGATGGGAGGGAGCACCGGGAAGAAGCAGGAGTCAGGCCCCTGGACGGGCCCCGGGTGTGAGGTGTCTGCGTCTCCACTCTGGAGACTGAAAGCCGAGCTGCACCTTCTCACCATTTATGTGGCTATTGCAAAGGGACACACCAGATGGGGAGGGGATTCCTGGAGAGGCTGGTGCACCACGTGCCGTGGAGGAGCTGCGGGGCCCGTGCCGTGTACACACGTTGTGTGTGGGATCACCGCAAACAGAGCAGCTGTGGGTGTGATAGTCCCTTCATGGGTGGCTGTGAGTTAGCGGTGGCCTTTCCTCCATCAGCGTCTCTGCTGCTCCCGAGAACCTCCCATGGCCTCTGTGACGACTGAGGATGGGAGGTCGCTGGGGTTGGTTTGGGGTTCCCTCGGCGTGACCCTCCTGAGCTCATCTCTCTCTGCACATCAGAATCTCAAGTACAGCACTGAGACCGACCAGGTGGGAGTCAGACCGTGGGTGTGAAAGCCCCGCCGGCCAGCTAGGGCCAGCCGTGTCAGCCAGTCCCCAGGGGTTCACCCCTCAGGTGAGTCTCAGACTTGACAGATAGCAGGAGGAAGCTCCTTGAGGCTCCTGTGTGTGTGTGTGTGTTCAAGTTTCTAGAGAACCACATTGTGAATTCAGGTGCTAGAAATCCTAAGGCCACGTAACAGATACCCCGAGAAAAGGTTTGCCGGTTGCAGTGAAGTGCATGGGTTGTCTTGGATACTGATGTGTTTGAGGCATGAACTTGAAGGAGACGTCTCTCCTTGCCTTTCATGCTCAGGAGTAGACACCTAACAGAACACACATCGCTGTGATCCTGTTTCTATGGTCTCCCCGTCACTTAGATTAAAGACTAAATCAGAATCGACTGGGCTCTGAACAATGGAGGGTCTTCTTGGAAATGACTCCATTGAACGAGATTAGAATTCCTGCCTTCGCCCGCCCACAGGGAGAGCCGAGGGGGCAGTCTGTCCACAGCTGCCCTCATCTGAGTGCCTCTTATCTTGTCGGCGGCTTCTCCCTCCCTCACTGTGGGCGATTATTTGTGTTGGGTGAGTCCTATAGGGTTTTGCCAGCTACCAGCACGTCTTCCTTCCAAATGGGACAAAGTTCATAAAATTGGTGAGATACCCTTATAAACTGCTGATTGATGCATGACTTTTATCCAAGCATGATGCATGACTATAATTACAATGACCTGAGTGACTTTGTGGCCAGTTTAAGAAATGTTAATCCACTTGCTAAGGAATTTGAATCACTCCCCGGGAGTGATATGTACATGTGCAAGTGTCCATGTACAACCAAACACATGCTGAGTCATTATTTTTCTCTAAAAAAAAAAAAAAATCTTTATGTTTTTAACTGATGCAACCTACTTTCTTACCTTTGCTCATCTTTATTATCTTTTCCTTTAATATGCCTGCATCCTACATTTGTGTCTCAGATAAATACCAGCATGGATGTGTCTCACAATATTTTTTGAAAATCCCACTAGTGATTAAAGCCAGAATGCATCTGGCAACCATATTTTGAATGAAAAAGCAGACCAAGAAGTCATCTAAAAAAAGATATCATATTAATATTACATATTAAATAAAATATCTGCATCAAAACACAGAACATGTAAGTAATATGCAGGCTCTGTGTACTAACAAATAAGATTTGATTGTATTTTCTGGAAGTTCTTAAGTAACTGGAAGAGTAAAACACGTGTCATTTTGTACTGACTACCTTGCCCCCTGACGGCAGTCTTGTTGCACCTCTGACGGGAGGAATGATTTTCAGGCAGTCCTCACTTGAGGCCTAGGAGACATTTTTTTCCCTTTTTAGGCACACAAAAAGTGCAAAAATTCACCTACACCACGAATCCTGGTGACTGGCTTAATGCTTCCATTTACTGGGTCTGCTGACCCCCAGGGGTGTGTTTCTGAATTACACACCTGGATTTATCAGGTGGGAAGGTAGGCGTGCTGGAAGCAATGCACCTGGATGTCAGAAGTCTGCTGTGTGTTCAGGTGAGGAGCCCTGGGGAGCACGGGCTGACCTGGTGGTCCTGCAGAGACCAGGCACCTTCTATCTACAAGTCTTGCTCCTCATTCACATGGTGTCAGTTTGAGGAGAGGAGGGCCCTTGGAGGAGGTGACTGCTCCCTCCTCAGCCCCAGCCAGGTTGCAGGGGACTCAGTCACAGGGCCACCCTGCCTGAAGGGACACTGGGACTGTAGCTGCTCGCTCTGCTGTGGTGCTTTGCCCGGCGTTGCTGGGACAGCTGGTGATCTCTGTTGAGCAGGTGCTCACGGAGCTTGGGATATCATCTTTAGGAAGAAAGCAAATACGATTATAACCTCACCACATGCGTTAGGTCCTGGTCATGGATGAGGTCATGGTTTTAATTTTGTAGCATTCACGTAGCTGTACACACACATGCATATGTGTGCCTATGTGTGGAGGTGGAGTCATGTTCTATATACATAAATATTTATGTGTTTAACATTTTTGGGAATGCCTTTGCTAAAAACGGCCGTCTCCCCAGTCCGATGCACGCTCCTTGGGAAGGGCAGCATGAAGTCCCACCTATCAGCCCTTCTGGCTCCCGAGGGCAGCACCGTCTCACATCACCTGCTTACAAACTTATTAACTTTGCATCTTGTTTATTGATCCTGGATTGGAATTCTGGAATGACTGGAGTGAGGCTTCCAAAGCTACATAGTAAGCAGCATTTTGATTTTTCAGATTTTCAGGTTTTTTTTTAACTAAGTTTTTAATTCTAATTCCAGTGTTGTTAACACATAGGGTTACGTTAGCTCAGATGGATCAGCACCTGGTTCAGCGATTCTATACATCACTCTTCTCATCAAGATAAGTTTGCTCTTTAATCTCTGGTGATTTTTTTTTAACATTAAAATTTAACTCTCACTATAAACACGTTAACTATCATCAACAAGGTTTTGGACATTTTAATTTCTCATGATTACTCATTTATGCAAAACAAAACATTAAATGTTTTGAAGGCACCTGCATATCAGGCCAAGGCCAAACAACACGAAGCTGCCCTGGACGCACAGTCTCCTTGATGTCTCATGTCCAGGTGGGCAGGCAAGCCTGTGCATCCTGCACCTGAACCGTGTCCAGCAGTAGCTGCTGTTCTCCTCAAGCCAGGAGCTTACGGCACCTGGGTCACCACAGTGGACTCTGTGGTCTCTGTGCCTCCTCAAACACCTGTCTACTTGAGTCTTGTCCACATGCTGCTTTCTTGACACTGACCTTTAAAAATACAAGCTCCTCCTCTGTCCAGGCTCCCCCATCACCTCATATGGCGAGACGCCTATCTGGGACCTCCGGCCACCCTCCTGTACCTTCTCACTCACCCACACACATCCACGCTCCATGCCGTGCGCTTCTTTCAGCAGCTCTGTGGGGTCTGGTAAAGCTCACACACTTGAAGCTTTTGGTATGGTCCATGAGTTGTGCAACTATCACCACCATCTAATTTAGAACATTTTCATCATTCCAAATAAACCCCAAACCCCGTTCCCCTTTGCTAGCCGCTAGCCCCAGGTGACACGAATCCACCTCTGTCCCTGCAGATGTCATTCATTCTGTGTACCCCAAGCAGAGTGTAGTCTCTTGGGACTGGCTTCTTTCACTCAGCTTGCTGTTTATGAGGGGCATCTGTGCTCTAGCAGGTGTCTTTGCAGCATCCCTGTTCATGCCGGAATGTTCTATGGTGTGATGGTCCACATTATGTATCCCTTCATCAGCTGATGGACATTGGGTTGTTTCCAGTTTGTGGCAAATGAACAATGGTTCTCTGAACTTTTGTGTACACTTGTTGTGTGGACATCGTCTTCCCTTCTCTTACCTTGCTAAGGGTAGAATTGCTTGGTCACATGGTGACTCTGTGTTTAACATTTTTGGGAACTGCCAAAGTAAGTGCACTGTTTGGACCTTCATCAGCAACGCACGAGGGTTCCAGCTTCTCCTCGTCCTCTTCAACACTTGTTACTTTCTATTTTTTTTAAACAGTTATAGCCGTGTGACTATGTATGATGTCTTGTACTATTATAGTTTTGGCTCACATTTCCACAATAACTAATGGTACACCCTTCACATGTGCCTGTTGGCCACTTGCATATCTTCCTTGGAGAAACGTGTATTCAAATCCTGTGGGCATTTTGAAAATTTGGTCATTTGCCACTTTATCTGAGTTGTTCGACTTCTCTATGCATTCTGGATTTAAGTTTCTTATCAGATACATGATTTGCATATATTTTATATGGTTTTGTGACTCATTTTCTCAGTGGGCTCCTTTGAATCACAAGGGCTTTTATTTTTGATGAAGTCCACTTCACCTGTCTTTCGTTCATTGGTCATGCTTTGGTCCTGCATGCAAGCAGCTGTGGAAGCTGAGCCCCGTCCAGTGAAGAGAGCAAGCTACAGCCCCCTTTGGAGCTCCATGTGGATGCCCCACATCCAAATGGCAGGGCAGCGGGTCTCATAGGAGCAGCAGGTCTCACCAGAGCACCGGTGTGCTCTCACATCTCCCATTTATGTAAGATTAATCTGAACCTAGAGGTTAATCCCACTGGATGATTCCCTCCCTTCATCTTTAAAAAAAAAAAAGAGCAAGTGAATCTGGTTAGGAGTTACATCAACAGGACCTCCGAATAAGGGAAGAATAAGAGGAAATGTTATAAAAGAAAAAAAAAACATAAATTCTGCATGGTATAGACTTACCCTAAATTCACATTTAACCTGCTCTTCCACATTTGATCGTCAACCTGCCCTCAGTAAATACACTTCCCTATGCTCAGCCTTCGTGCAGCTCACCTTCGTAGAGAGAGTTTCCTTGGGCTTGTTCAACCATAGAATGTTTACACGGTGTGTTCATCTGGTAGGTCTGTCATGACAAAACCCCACAGACCAGCGGCTTGAACACCAGGGATTTATTTCTCTCCTTCCTGGAGGTTGGGAGTCCGACACCAGGTGCAGCAGAGTGGGCTCTCCACGAGGCTTTCCTCCTGGGGTGCAGACAGCCACCTTCCCTCTTGAGCTCATGTGGCTTCTCCTCTGTGGATGACATTCCTGGGGTCCCTTCCTCTTCTGTGAGGATGCTGGCCAGGTCACCGCAGGGCCCCACCCTCATGGCTTCCTGTACTCAATCAAAACCTCCTTGAAAGGTGATTGTATTAAAAACCCTATCTATAAATATAGTCACATTGCGGAACAGTTGGGGCTTTAACGTATGAATTTGAGGGATACACAGTTGAATCCAACACATACAGAATAGAATGATCTTAGTGAGACTTGGATTTGGACATTTTGCATGAAAAGCAAAACCTATCAGTAAAAAGGCTCAGCGTGGAGGTAAGTCCACCCCTGGAACGTGTCCCTGTCTCAGCCACGCTTCTCCATCCTTCTTTCTGTGGCCGCCGTAGATATTTAGTATCTTCCTATTAAGAAGTTCCTTTACAATAGGAATGAATTTGTGGTGGATAAAGAAGAGCAATTCTCACAAAAGCCACGCTGGTAGCCCCTCGTGCACCTCGGTACAAGATTCCTCTTCCGCGACAGTGACATTGATTCCAGGCTCTCAAATTTTAGATGAAGACAAAATTGAGAATTTCCTCCAGAGGGTCCCACGAGTACTGGCCCTCTGTCCTGGCCTGGGTCCCCTGTGGGAGCCCATCTTCACATGGCTTTTGTGGCCTTTCACTACAATTTTTGTTTGGGGCAAATTTAAGAGTAAGAGAAGGAGGAGCAGTCTCTTTTGGAGGGGACCTCTCAGACATAGGCATCATCTGTGTCCCCCGAGAATGTCCCTCTTGCCCCGTTAGCCACTGTGACCTCGAGCCTAGCCCCTCTCCACGCTCCCCACACGGCACTCCTCTGCCAGTTCCGCTGAGGCTGCACAGACAGCACTCGGCCGCTTCCTCCCTGTCCAAGGACATCTGCCTTCTAGAAGGACAATGCAAAACACCGACATCAGTCATGGCTGTGGCTGGGTCTTGCTTCAGTTGTCCAGTTTACAGTCCTGTTTTCAATGCTCTTTACTTCCTCTTCCTTTTTTCTTAATTTTTTTTAACTAAAATGATCCATTTATTGAGTTAAAGATTGCACGTTTAGGACATTTACTCTGCATAGTAAATCTAGAATGAACCAGAGACCTATTTTTATATATGAAAAAAAATTCAATGGTATATAGACTTATAATTTGGGGGAGGGAAAGTTTGGGAGGGGAAATATTCTTTTTTTTTCTTTAATGTGATAAAATATATGTAGCATAAAAAAAAGAGAGAGAATTTCTCCCAAATTTACCTTTTGCTTTTGCCACCACAAATATTTCGTATAAAATCGCTATTTTCAATTGATGATTACCCCTTCCCCATTTTTGTGAAAACTAGCCAAGTACAGTTCATATAAACTAAGAAAAAAAAAGTCACATATTTTATGGAACTACAAAAGGCATTGGGCCACTTCTGCCAGTGGGGACTTTTTTCCAAATGCTCTTGTGCTCCCACTCCTGCCCTTGTTGTGTGAGCTGTTGAAGACACAATTTCTGCGCGATTCTCAGTAATACCCCTTGTGGATAAAATGCAGCATCTGAAACTTTATCACAAATCTTTGCAATAGGTAACTGGCCTTTACTTTGTACATTGGTGGAATAATTGTGGATTTAATTTCAGTTTCAGAACTGAAATTTCTAGTTAGGCCAAAGGCATGAAGGGAATTGCCAGCTTTTGCCATCAACACTCCACACGGCCAGTGTGGAGAGAGACCGTTGGAGGCGCACCTGCAGGGTGCAGAGACACTGGGAAGAAGGCTGGTGACACACAGCAAGGAGGGGAGGTCAGTGTCTTCATGCACAAGTAGTACTTGATGGACGCAAAGAGAAGGAGCCTCTCTAACAGCCTTCTTGCTGCTCACAATTGTTTGAGCTCCACTTGGGGAGCGAGGGTTCCAAGGTTCGTCCTGGCCAGCAAGCGTGTTTTCTCTCTTGTCTGGAAACTTGGAAGTAAGTTTGTTTTCATGTTTTGTGTGACTCTGCCTCAAGAGGAAGGATATTTTCTTCATTTTAGTAGTTAGTTTTTAAAACAAAACAAAAAAACAAAAAAAGGAAAGGAAAATTTCTCTAAAATGCTTGGTTGGGAAGAGAGTTTTTTATTAGCTCAAGATTTTTTTGAGAATTTTAAGCATTTTTCAATCATGATGTGTTCTCATGATTGCTGAAATATTATATCTAAAACCATTGCTTGAGGTTTTGAAATAACCTTGTTACCATGAAGCTACATAGGAAATGGGGTTGTGGGATGCAGCACTTGTCAATAAATCACTTTGGACAAATATCTTTTTCATGTGCTTATTCAACATCTGGGTATCTTCTCTGATGGAGTGCCTGTTCAGGGCTCTTGCCCATTTTTTTTTTCAAGTTGTCTTCTTATTGTTGACTTTTAAGTGTTATTTACATATTTTAGATACAATCTTTCATCAGGTACACGTTTTGCAAATATTTTCTCTCTGTGGCTTGTCCTTTCATTCTGGTGACAGTATTGTTTGCGGAGTAGATATTGTCAGTTTGTATTTAGTCCGAGCTACTAGTCATCTATCTTCATGGCTCACACCTGTCTTATCCAAAGGGTCTTCACCAAACCCAGGGTCATCTAGACTTTCTCTGTGCTGTCTCCCAGAAATTTTATAGCTTTACACTTGAATCTATGATCCATTTTGAGTTAATCTTTGTGAAGGGTGTAAGGTGTGTGTCTAGATCCACTTTTTGCACATGGATGTCCAGTTGTTCTAACATCTTTGTTGAAAAGACTGTCCTTCCATTGCATTGTCTTTGCTTCTTTTTCACGCTTCCATTAGGTGTGTTTGTGGCATCTACTCTGGCCTCTACAGCAATGCCAAGACATACAAATGTTCAGAAATCAGCGACAGGGTGAGTAGTTGGCCAGGAATGGGATTGATGGTGAGTAGAGGCAAGGTCTCAGAAGCAAGGACGGGAGAGGTTACATGCTGAACTGGAGGATGCTATAAGGATGCAAGATCTTGGCCATGGTGTCTTCTTAAAAACCTGAAGAATCTTGACCCAGGTGTCCCAGTGGGTCCCAGGGTGCCTCCTGCTCACCACAATTCACAGTGTTGCTGTGCGTGTTCAATTGTGGTCTTTGTTAGTAGGAAGCCTATCCTACCAGAGTCCTCAGCAGGCCATGGGCTAGGCTTCTGCCCTCTGGAAATGTGCCCCATGTTGAAGGGAACACAGCAAGGCTGACATATGTTCTGTGGGGTGAGATGGGTGGCACCTGCCATGGGCCTCGTTCCCATGAGGACATGGAGGACATTTGCAAACCTGGGAGAAAGGCTCCATGTGACTCCAGAAGGAATTTGAAAAGAAAATTTGAGGTGAGGAGACAATTGAAGATAACATAATTTTAGTAGTTTAAACACTCTGTCATAGGTGGAAAATGTAACACTGCTATTTTTTGTGGGAACATTTCTAATGCTTCCTTGCATTTATTTCTGCCTTATATACTTATTTTTGGCAGGGCTTTTTTTTGTTTTTGTTTTTGTTTTTTTAAATCTCTCTTCTTTTCCCCCTTCGTGCCCTCCATCATTCCCAGGAGCATCTTGCTTGTGGGGATGTTTGCCCCCCACTTAGGTAGGTCTCTGAATGGCGGGAGGGGGGTAGGGAAATTTCAGGGTATGAAGCAGTACCTCATTTTGTTGTCAGACCCCACATGGGCTGCTCTTCACTTCACCTGCAAGTGGGGTCTGCCCGGGAGCATCTGGCCTATGTTTACACTAGCAGTTGGAAACATTTCTTGCTTAGTACAAAATTTTCAAATTTTTTAATAAGAAATATTAGCATACAAGGAAAATTAAACAAAATAATTTGTAAGTTCACAGTCCAGAGATAACCGCAGGGTACAACATCCTGGTCCTCATGCACCATGCATGTACTTTGCAGGTGACAGGGAGCATTTTCTGTGTCCCCATGTGTTGTTCTGCTGTGGTACTTCTTACAGTTGGGTCCATGGCCCATCTCAGTGAGTGGAGAGATGCAGGCCTCTGGGCTGGTGGACGAATCTGCATCTTTTGGGTCCAGGAATCTGAGGCTTTATAAAGTTTTCCAGACGATTGTTTTGCACAGTAATATTTGGGAGATGCTTTTCCACGGCATTATTTTAATGGCTTTATTTCACACCACTGTTTGATGTGACATAGTTTAGTGAATCAGTTTCTTAAGAGCCAATTCTTATACTGATGCTAATATTTTGGTATTATTAACTATTCTTTAGGAACACATTTCTTAATCACTTTTCTGCATGTCCGCGATCATGTCCTTGGGATGCACTTCCTGAGGACCCCGGGAGCTCTGGCTAAAGGAGACGCATGTTTTCCATGCTCCAGGTGCCACTTAGCTTTTGGACTATTTATTCTTTCACTAAATGTGTCCACCTGTTGCTATTGCTCTAGGTGCTCGGAGCCAAGCTGCTTGAACGTTGGTGTGCATGAGCAGCACCTGGGATCACGTCAGAAGACAGTTTCTGGTTCACTGAGGGAGGTGGGGGACCCCGTTCCTGCCAGGTTCCCAGGGCACATCCATGTCGCTGGTGCTGGGACTGCAATTCGTGTGACCAGGCTGGGGAGGCAGCACAGAGTGAGTTTGTCTACACCGCTCCAGCAGTGAGCACCTGTAGCACAACTAAACTATTCGATGTATCAAGGGACTATTTGCTGCTCATCCTTGCTCTGGGGACCCTGCCCTCCCCCCATCTCTGCACCAGCTTCCTTATCAGCAGCACTTCTCCACATGTGGGCTCTGGTGGCTCCAGGGTTTTTTCAACCATCCTTCTAGCAATCTAGTTGATTTTGTTTTTTAAGTCCAAGTCCTAGAAATTATTTTCAACAGACTATCTTGGGTCACCTGTCCAGCCCTGAACTAGTCACAGGCCAGAGGGATAGGGCAGGCTCAGTGGTGTTGCTGGTGTCCCCACTGCATGGGCTGACCTTTGAGTGGGTGGCTCCACACCCTACTAGGAAGGACATAGCTATCACCAGGCTCTCTGTGGCTGAGAAACCTAGTTTGGGGTGGCTGGGGTACCTGGCACACCATGCAGGGGAGGCAGTGCTGGGGGCGGTCACTGGGATCACGGTGGCATGGGTTGGGAGAAACAGAGGTTGGGTAAGTGACCGCATGCCTGAGTCTCAGCAGGACCGTTTGGGCCGCAGGGAGGGGACACTGAGATGTGAACCCACAGGACTTCGGTGTGAGGAGGTGACACGTGCCCTGTGCACTCAGGTTGCCTCAAATAGCAGGACTCAAGTGGGAGCACTGAGGAGCATTGAGCCAGTAAGGTACAGCCTTGGGTGCAGGTGGATGAAGGGGACAGATGTTTTCCAGAAAGTTCCAGCTGAATGTTTGGAGCTCAGGTTTGCTCCTGAGTGCCTCAGACTGGGTGCACCACACTCAGGGAAATCATCTGTGTGGCAGCCCGGTGGCTCGGTGCCTGTGCCAGGTGACCTCTCACCACCAGCCCCGGGTCCTGGCCTCCCTGACCTCCGTGAGGCCGCACCCCGTGTTCTCTCGCTGCAGACGCCAGGAGGGCTCTGCTTTCCAAATCACACTAGGCGCCCCGAGTGTAATGCGTGTGTGAAGGCGGCCAGCAGGCCGGCGGCTGCCCTTTGCATAAACTAGCGCAAATGTTGCCTTATTAGGTGACTCTGTGCCAGACTTGCCGTTTCCTGTGCACAGTGATCTGCAAAAGTTAAATATTTAGACTCTGCTCTGTTTGAACACTTCTGCCAAAACGTGTTTTTAGGTTCTCTCTCCTTGTCAGGGAGAGCCGCGAGCGTGCGGTCCCCGGGCCCCGCAGGAGGGTGAGCGTCTGGGGGAGGCGAGCTGAGACGGGGTGGGGGCCAGCCTGGCAGGGTCCCTTGTCACGAGGACTGGACGGGTGGTCCACGAGCTCCCTATTTCTGCAGCCTCACATCCAAAAACAGTTGTTCTGTGACTGAGAATTAATGTAGATATCAGGTCACAAAACGAGCATCAGATGTGTGTTTTCGATTCGCCTTTGATGATAATCTTTCCCTCCTGGGTTCCAAGTCTCGCCCAACACGTCTGTTAATGTCCTGCTGGAAGGCACACACTTTGCGCATCACTCGGGTGAGGTCGGAGGTGCCTCTGCCAGGACATGGGGACCCTCCCAACAGCAGCAGGAGGACTATGGGGACACGGGAAGACGTGCCCCTCGTTGCCCTGACGAAGACGATGGAGAAGCCCATCAGAGGCCGGGTGTCTTCATGAAGAAGGCAGAGCCAAGCGGAGGGTCTGGCTTCAGGGAGAAAAGCAAAACGCAGGCAGAACCATTTGAATCGGCCATAAACACTGAAAAATAAACTATGCTGAGCAGCGTGAGGCCATCCCTGCGGCCGAGGGAAACCTGCCCGGGCGTTGGGCCGGCCTTCCGGGCTGGGGCAGGTTCGGGACGCAGCTCGCCAATCCAGCTCTTTCTCCGCAAGTGAGTGTCCCCCAGGACTCCCTTGCCTCTTTCATTGGGATGACTGCTCTCTGTGTGACTGTCCCCTTCGTAAGGTCATGGTCCTGTCTGGGGTCTGCACTCAAGTGCATGGATTTCACTGATCTCAGCTCTCCTGGATCAGACACAACCAGAGCTTCGATGCCTGGGGGCTGTGTGCCACCCTCAGAGCAGCGGGGCAGCAGGTGCAGAGGTGGTGACATGGTGCTAGTGCTCCCCTCACTTGGCCTGTGTGTTGGTCAGGCTGAGGCTCTGACTGTCCAGCAGGGATGATGATCCCCACACACATGGCTGTGGTGAGCACCCAGATGGGTAGGTGGAACAGGCCTGGCCCACCCCAAACATGACACAGATTCACCATAATTAGAAGAGTCCACAGACTCACACTGAGCACAAGGGTCTTATCCTCAAATAATTTAAATTTGTGGTCTAATTCAGTAGTACTTAAATTTTCTGGTGTAAGAATCCTTTATATTCTTAAATGTTATTGAGGACCTCAAAGAGCTTTTCTTAATGTGGATTTATTTACGAATACATATGATCAGTATTAAAAGCTGACGAGTGTTTAGTACCCAAGGACACATTTCTATCTGGTATCCTCACAAGTCACTGGTGAGAATCAAAAAGCAAAGGACATGTTGATATTTTACAGAAACGATTCTGACCTCATGGATCTCCCAGGGGGTCCTGGGGCCACACTTTGAGAACCACTGTTCTAAAGTAGGGAGAAGACATAGCCACATCACAAGCAAGCAGAGGAGCCCGAGTCTGTAAGGTCACGATGGCGGAGAAACAAGCAGATGAGCTAAGCTAAGCACAGTGGGAGGTCAGACAGTATGAGTCCCTCCTGGTGGGGAGGGCTGGGGTGTTCCCCTGAGGACTTGGGACAGAAGTGAAAGGATGGATTTTGAGGTCAGGATCATTGGCCTGAGGCCCATCTTTGACCCATATGTATACAACTCACACTACTAATGAGAACACTTGGCTTCTCGGCCCCAAACGTCTACATTCAGGCTATTTAGATGCTTCTATGAAAGCAAGTAGGGGGATACACTTTATTTGCAGAGCATGATGGGCCCTTTCTGAAGGTTTCCTAGAACCGAGAACCCCTGGAAAGGAGATTCAAGCCACTGTATCCTTGGAGATACTTGTTTTGAAATGGCTGTTTGCCCTTTGAAATCTGTCCATATTTAAAAAAAATATATATCTTGGGGCCAAAGTCCAGTTAGGACGTCTTATTCTATCTGAGAGCCTCTGCTTCCATCTCCTCAAGAGCTTGTTGGCACTTAAACTTCATGGCATTTGTTTTTTTTCCCCTCTTGCCCCAATTATAAATAATGGTTCTGGTTTCAATTGCATTGGCTGTTTTGGGTCCAGTGATTAAAAAGTGATTGGAGAATGTCAGAATTTCTCACTGGGACCAATCTCAGAGAGAGCACCTTAGAGTAAATGTGTTCTGGCCTCCCTGAGGTTGCCAGTGGTTGCTTGTGTGGTCAGAGGTGTCACTGTCCTACACCTGGCTCTCCCTTGCCCGTCAGCCGCCCCTAGTGGTCATTGGCTGCATTGCCATGGCAGGAATGGAGCTCAGATCTAGCTTAGGGTCAGGTGCACCTCTGCAACAAGGCCATGGACAGAGGGCTGGATAAGGTCATGGACATGATGACAGAGTAGTGCACCATGTAAGGAGTTGGTCACTGCCTATCCTGTGAACTGAGCCCAGGACTGGGAGGCCAGCTTCTGGGAGGCCACAGCTGACCCCACTGGATCAATCTTTTTCTACATTTTGGGCTCCTGCAAGAGTGAAAGTAGCATTGCCTTGGGATTAACAACTTGACTTCTGTACCATTACTTGTTGCATGGCCTTAGGAAGCCATTGAACGTCCCTGCACCTGTGTCCATGAAGGGGACTTGTGGGTGATTTCAGTGCTCATCATACATGTAGGTGGTTAGGACTGAAGGAAATGACCAGGTGCTGCTGGTGGCTGTACTCTGGGTGGTGTGGCCTGATCTGTGTGCCAGCTGTGCCCAAATGGAGCTGAGGGAGCCTGGGCAAGTTATGGACTCACTCTGTTCCTCATATCCTTGCCTGTAAAATGGAATGAAGGTAGCTTCTGACCTGAGTATCCTTGTGTATTTATGACTATGTATGAGTGCTCATGAGTATCTGTGAGTACCTAAGACTATGCATGAGTATTCGTGAATGCCTATGAGTATCTATGACTATGTATGAGTGTTCATGAGTGTTTTTGAGTATCTATGACTGTATATGAGTGTTCATGAGTATCTGAGACTATGACTATGCATGAGCATTCATGAGTATCTATGACAGTGTTTGAGTATTCATGAGTATTTGTGAGTATCTATGACTATGTATGAGTGTTCATGAATATCTATGAGTATCTAAGACTATGAGTTTTCATGAGTATCTGTATGACTATGTATGAATCTTCATTAATATCTATGAATACTCATGATTATCTTTTGAGTATCTTTGAGTATCCACGAGTATCCATGGCTAGACATGAGTATCTATGAGCTCACAGGAAGTGGTTAGGATAGTGCCAGCTTGTAGTGACCCCTCAGGAGTCCTCCACAGTTACAACTGAATAGGATAAGTGGGAAGTGCTTCAGTGCTGACAAGTGCAGTAGAAATGTGACTTTATTTTCTTTAAATTCTGTAGAATCTGTCAGGAGACCTAAATGATTCTAGGACCCCTTCTGCTATAATTGTATGTAGTTTGTTTATCTCTGAATTTTTCCCTTGCAACTAGGCCCACGTGCTCCCCTTCATCCCCTTTAGTACAGAAGCAACCATCCCAGCTCAGGGCAAATGCTCCCTGGGCTGTTTTCAGAAGTGACAGCTTCCCCAAGAACCAAAAGACTTCTGTGTAATGTTTTCCAGGAAGAGAGAAGAATTCTACCTCAGGATTGAGTTACTTTTGGTAATTCCAAATTGCTGTCCCTAAAAGATCTGCTTTTAATGTCATTTCATATTTTAGTCTCAGCAAAAACACCTGTTACAATGAACTAGATGTAGGTAGTGCTGTTGGAATATCATTTCTCACTGGCTCTGAGGGTTAAAAATCATTAAGTAGAAGTCTTATCAACCTACAATAAAACACAGTTCTGCTGGTCTAGTTCTGTGTCCTTCTATAGTTTATCCTGTACCCAATGGAGAAAGGGGTAGGTGACCATAAGGCTCTTTATATGGCAGGATTTGTGTATACCTTGTTTTATCTATCTCTCATAGTGATGATGCAGGGTTTTCTTACTTTGTTAATGAGCAACAGACTTCGAAAGGTTAACTTAAGAATACACAGAGGGTTTGTGCTGTTCTAATCCTGACACGTCCAGTATCCTGAGTTGTGCACTGTGGATAGGGATGTGATTCTTAAACATCCCTCAGTGGTGTCAAAATGATATATTTTTTCTTTTTCTCATCTTATTTCTTAAAACCCACTGTTCTTTCCTTTATCTACATACAAAGAAAACTAGCTTGGAGGAATTTTTTTAAAGATTTTATTTGTTTGAGAGAGAGAGAGCGTGAGAGCACAAGCAGGGGGTGGGGCAAAAGGAGAGGGAAAAGCAGACTCCTCACTTAGCAGGGAGCCCAATGTGGAGCTTGATCCCAGGCACTGAGATCATGACATGAGCTGAAAGAAGATGCTTAACCATCTGAGCCACCCAGACACTCCTAGTTTGGAGAAATTTGGCCACTCTGGAATATTGGCTTGAATGGACACAGAGTATTTTAACTAGGGTGGCAATATCAGTTTTATTTGTAACGGGCTGTGTTAGATAAAGCCAGATAAAAGTCTTAATGTGAGACTTCTGGAAAATGGAAAATATTATGATTTCTCATGTAGGGGATCCAAATATAAAATCAGTCTATTCACCTTTAAAAAAAATCAGTCTCCAAATTCTATATAATTTAAAGGAAAAAAGTAACATTTCTGTAGCATGTTTGAGCCTTTGCACCTCACTAGCTACTAAAGGTGCTATGAGCAGAGAAAATGGATGAGGGGACATTGTCCTGGACAGAGTAGGTGAGGGGTATTGTGCTCAATGTGGAGGAAGGCTTCAGGGGTTCATTCGCAGTGGCCAGGAGGGTGTATGCCTGCTGGAGCTGCTTGGTGAGGGTTGCTGAGGCCCATGCCGTGATGGTGGGAGGGCTGGGGCAGCTCTGTGGGGGCTCGAAGCTGGAGAGCCCTGGGAAGCTGGAGATTGGGGATGAGATCTGGGGAGCATTGTGGGGAGTTAGGGTCAATGTGGAGGAAAAGCGAAGGAAGGGATAAAGGACCACTTCAGAGTGATGTTGGTGCAATTGTCACTGATAGAAATGAAGTTGACCTTCACTATGGATGAACCCTCCAAGGATGCTAGGGACACAGGGAAGATACAGATAGAGGTCAGATGGGAAGGTGGTATGATTGAGGACTGCTCAACATCAAGGGGCTCTGAGAACCGGCCAAGGTGGCTCTTCCTTGTCATGGCATATGGGGCTGTTGTTCCTCCTCTCTAAGGAGCCTATGCCTCATATTTCAAACTGGGAATGATTTCTAGATCTACAGTTACTTAAGTCTGGATCTGTTGCTATGGGAAATAAATATGGGGAAAATAATTAGAATGGACACTCGTGGCCACTATTTTCTTTCCAAAGAAACTAGATCCATGAATTGCATCCAAATCTTTATTTTTTGGAAACACGACTATGGCTGTGGGCTTCCCATATTGTCTGTTTACTGTTGGTGTTTCTAGAGAGGGTGGCGAGGGGTGGGGGGTGCCGTGGTGGGCGCATGAGTTTATGTGTCACAGCCTGAGTATGGTTTCCTGCTCAGCTTTTCCTAGCTTTGCCATCTTATGTAAGCCATAAACCTTTTTGGAACTTCCCTTTTTTTTGTTGGTAAAGTACACAACGGGAATACATATCGCTTGATCTGTTATTACCAGGATTATAGGAGAATATGCAGAAGATGAGTTTTGTGCCTGCAATGCCTGTAAATATTAAGACAATGACCCTGGATTAAAAGCTAATCTTAAAAACCTTCCTTTGGAATTAAATTGCATGGCGGTCACAAATACGTGCTGGTCATGAGCAAAGCCTTAGCATTGTGACTCCTGTTTGGTATCTTCCTGAATGTGGACCTGTGGATAATTATATTACATTCGTACTAAAATTTTCAAGATCTCCCTTGGCCTAATCTGCCATTTCTAGAAAATCAAGTTGTAAGAGTGCATTTCTTTTTATTTTATTTTTTTATTTCTTGCCTTCTTTAATCATCTGTGTTATATAATTAAAAAGAAAACCACAAAAATTCCATGACTGATGAAGACAATATGATTAAAAATCAGGGATTCAATTCTAAGAAAACATGGAAACCTCTTTGATGACATCTGTGACAGATGAAAATATATGCCTGTTTTAGCATTATCTGGTAACTTGTCAGGAATGCAAATCACTCAGCTCACCCCAGACGAGCACTTTGGGGTCCTGACGGCTTGGCTCCAGTCCTGTCTCTGTCCCTTGTTACCTAGATTGGGAAAATGATTTATCTTCTGATTCCATCACTAAATTTGTAAAGTGATGATAATAGCCCCACCTCATGGAATTAACATGTGACCAAGGAAGTTAATACACGAAAATTTGTAGTCGTGCATACCCAGTAAATGTTATCAACTACCAATCTCCAGGCTCTGCTCATGTGCAAAATCCACATGGTTTTTATAAGTGGGATTCTAATGAACAAACTGCTTATTATTTTATCTCTGAAATACTTGTATATGTGAAGTCCTCTCTAACCTCAAAATACTTCATAGACCTGCCTTTACGTAGCAGTGAAACTCGTGGGTATCCACAGGTTAGACAATATATAATCACACAAAATAGTTGTGTATCTGGTATGACGGAGACTCCCTTACAGTTGATGAGCCCTGGTGGCACTTATATATCTTTTAAAGCAACAGAACAAAGGTGAGAGGCTCACCATTGATCCAGTGTACTGACTGGATCAGTGTGCATGTCTATCCAGGTGCTGTGGGAGGTTAATAGGGGTATCCTTGGCCTTTGAAGAACAGTGGTTTAGACATACCTTTAATTGAGCACTTAGTCATTTATCACACTTGTGCTAAATTATCTATGTATTTTATTTGTGCTTACTAATATTTACAGTGTTTATTACTTCACCTTGTATGTATCTCAAAGCCTCCTATTTTAAGACCTCATTATCCCTTGTAGGTAAGGAAATGCAAGGGTCTTAAGCTGGTCCTCTATCTAAAAGCTTAACACCAGGGTTATTAAAGCACAAATATGATCATAACAGTCTTCAAAATTCTTATAAGGTTTTCTATGCTTGTGGAAATCCCTCAGCTTGGCTCAGCAGTCTCCCAGTCTGGGCCCTGCTATCCTACATGTCCACTTCTTGCCAAGGACCCTCCCTCTGCATCCATGCATCCTCATGTATAGCTCAGTGCCCCCTATACTGTGTTTGCTGAGCACAGGTCTACTCACTGAGCATGCAATTAACTGTATGCACATCAAAAGCAAGGGTCATGAGCTAATAAGGGAATGTGACAAAATGCTTAGAGTAAAATATTTGTTATCTTAATTTGGAATATTTTTTGAGGGAATTTTGAAAATACCATAAGGAGATGGAAAAAAATAAGAAATACTGGTTTTGGAAGCTTATACTGGAATGACTGTTGTATCAGAGAGTGATTGCTTTGTAACAACCTCAAAGTGTTTGTGGTAATCAACTATGAGGATTTGTTTCTTATGCACCTGCTGATCTTGTCTGGATTCTGCTCCACGTGTCTCATACCCCTTATATGAGTGAGAAAATGGGAATGTTCTTCTTGGAGCAAGACCAGAAGCAAGGAAAAGCAGGTCCAAAGGCAGGCACCTGTCAAGCCCCAGCTTGCTTGATGCCTTACAGACATCACATGAGCCAGTTCACATGTGTGGGCCCAATATCACAGAGTAAGGAAGGCTCCCTGCCAGTGTGGAAAAGCTTCAGAAACTCTGCTGATGGGGAGGGAGGAAGGATGGGCCAGCAAGGCCATCTACTGATCCGTGAAGTCAATGTGCAATTATCCTGAATGGGAGACCCTGGAGGAGGTGAGACACAGGGATGAGTGTGGGAATCGGCTGAGGAAACAATGCATTTCCAGCCTCCCAGGCTGTGGCTGCAGTGGTAATTGGGACTTGGCAGAGGCCATCAGAGGTAAACAAGCTCTAGTCCATGCACGTCAGAGCAGTGCTGCAGGCCTACGAAAACTTGGGAGTCAGGCCAGCCAATAATAATGAAATTTCAGGCCAGCAGAGGACATTTAAGCAGGACGCTGAGGACTGTACCAGGAAAGTGAGGAGGAGGAGGGGTGAATGCAGGGGTTGTTTATATGACACATCCGACCAGGCAGAAAAACTGCTTCTAACTTGGAAGCTCTTACAGAGCAGATTCACACTGATGTTTAATCAGGGTCCTTTGGACATTGGACCAAACAGAGTTTCTGCTGGTCTTATTTACACTTTTAATGGAAACTCTCTTTAACTAATTAAGTCAGTGCTTGGAAGCCCAAGAGTTATTGAGGACAAAGCTAACACTACAGGTCTAGAGTCACACTCAGCCTGTAGATTCCCATTTCCTGTTCTTTATGCCACATTTTGTGGTAAGAGTTCTTTGTTTGTAGCATGTGTAGATAATGGGACACCAGGTGCTACTGGAAAAAAGAAGGAAAAGGCTAAATGTTCATAATCACCACTTCCTGGGGATGGACCATGGGCTTTCACAGGTGTTTTGTACATCACTGATTTGAGGCAGTCTCCATCATAAGACAGATCAAAAAAATAAATAAGAATGTATTGCCAATTTAATTGTGATCAATATTTTCTTATATCTTAAATTCATATTTTACTCTTATTTTAAAAACATTTAAAGACTCATTTGGTATAAATTTGTTTATTGCAGAAATTTATATTTAACAAGATGTGCTGACCAGTGGGATGTGTTCTGTACGATGAGCTTTGACAAGTGGGAATGCCCATGTAACTTCCACTCCATCAAGACCAAGATGGTCTCCATCACCTGGGCAAGCTCCCTCAGGCCCTTCTGGGTCAGCACCTTCCTAGAGGCAACTCCTGTTTTGAATTCCATTATTCTATGTTACTTTAACCTGGGTTAAGGTTTCGTATAAATAGCATAATGCACTTTTACCCCCTTGTTTCTGTCTTTTTTGCTCATTATGATAGTTTTGAGATTCATCTTTGTTGGTTATATGCATTATCCATTTATATGTATAATTGTATGTTATATGCGTATGACACAAATTGTGCATTTTCCACTTAATGCATACTTCAGTTGTTCCCAGGTTGGGGCTATTATAAATAAAGCTACAATATATGTTCTTATGCTATTTTATGGATGTGTTATTAACTACTGTTAGATAAATACCTAAGAGTAGATTTCCAAAGTATTCCTGTCATTTTACACTCATGTGAGAGTCCCAGCATTTGGTCTGGTGTTTTTAATTTGGGCCACTCTAGGGGCATGCAGTGTTATGCCACTGTGGTTTTAATTTACATTTTCCTGATGACTAGTGATGCTGAGCAGAATTTCCCACTGCTTATTGTTTAGTCATATATCTCTAACTCTGAAGTATTTGTTTGAATATTTGCCCAATTTAAATGGAATTATTTGTCTTTTTTATGGATTTGTAGGAGTCATTGATATAACATGAATCTTTGTCAGATGTATGCATTAGAGACATTTTCTCAGTCTATAGCTTGCCCTTTAACTTTTTTAATGGTATCTTTTGGTGACTATAAGTTTTAAGTTTTAATGGAGTCTAATTTACCACAATTTTCTTTTGTGCTTAGTGCTTTCTATATCTGCCCTAAAAATCCTGTCTAACCCGATATCATAGAGACAGTCTCACTATTTTCTTTAGATGCTTTATAATTCTTTTTGCTTTTATGTTTAGATCTCTAAATCATCTCAAAAAAAAAAATGATGTGTGTGTTGTGACTTAGGCTTTTTTTTAATAGGCATGTAAATAGCCTGTTGCTTTAGAATCATTTGTTGAAAAGACTTTTCTTTATTTAATTGCTTTGGTGCCTTGCTAAAGATAAATTTAGTGTATATTTTGGGATCTAATTATGAAGTCTTTATCTTTTCCATTATCTATTTAGCTATCCTTATTCCAATCATGTACTGTCTGGGTAGGCAGCTTTATAATGACTTTTCAAAAATAATAATATTAGTCCTCCAAGTTTGTTCTTTTGAAAGAGTGCTTTGGCTATTTCAGGTCTTTTGATTTTTCCACATATATTTTAGAATAAAAATGCCAATTTCCACAAAAGAGCTTCCTAGGACTTTCATAGGAATTGGAACCACAGAACAATTGAAGAATGAGCATTATAACATTACTGAGTCTTCTGATTCATGAACATGGTATATCTCTTTCCACATGTGTTGGCTTCCTTTCACTTTCCTCAACAATGCTTTTTCAGTCTTGCACATCTTTTCATAAATTTATTTCATGTTTAAATGTTATTGGGAATACCATTTAAAATTTTTTTCCATTTAAAAATTTTATCTTCTAGTTATTCATTGCCACTATATAGAGTTACAGGTGATTTTTGTATATTGACATTATATATTAAGACTTTGCTATGTTCACTTATTGATTAATTCCAGTAGTTTTTTTCTCATTATACATATTTTTTAAAGGTTTTATTTATTCATGAGAGAGAGAGAGAGAGAGAGAGAGAGAGGCAGAGACATAGGCAGGGGGAGAAACAGGCTCCATGCAGGAAGCCTGATGTGGGACTTGATCCCAGGACTCCAGGATCACACCCTGAGCCAAAGGCAGATGCTCAATCACTGAGCCACCCAGGCATCCCTCATTATACATATTTTAAATTCATCTTATGTGCATAATTCTATCACATGTGATAAAGAAAGTTTTACATTTTTCTTTCCAATCTTTATGTGTTTCTATTTCTTACCTTTAATATCTTGCCTAGGATACCCAGTGTAATGACAAATAGAAGCAGTCAGACTATTTTCAGTCTTAGAGTGAAAGCGTTCAGTCTTTTATCATTCAATCTGATGTTAGCTCTGGATTTTTAAAATATATGCATCTTTGCAGATATAGAAGGTTTTCTTCTAATATCAGTTTTCTGAAAGTTTTGCCATTTAATTGATGAAGTGGTTCATTAATAAAAGTGAACACCTAAATTCTTTTTTGCCTAAAAAGGAATAGTTTTTTTTTATAACTAAAAATATTTGCACTTAGGGTGTAATGTTATTTAAATATTTTAAAGAGTTACTGAGTATAATTTCTAGTATTCCAGATAGTCCCTTCAATTTTGTAGGGCCCCTTAACCTTCTTTCTAAATACACTAATATATTATTCCATTAGCTCCTCTACCATCTTATGAGGAGTAGCACTGGTGTGATACCACTTGGCAAATTATTCCTACAATTTACATGACCTCCCTAAAGAGGTAGGCAAGGCCAGACTAAACTGAGTCTTGACTCTGTGTTTCTCCTTTTCTTGTATAATCTTCTCCATTTCACATCATGCAGCCTGCCATAATTTTGGAAGGATTACCAGAGACTTAAGTAACAATGCTGAGTTTGAATATTAAATTTGCTTAATTGTCTGCTCACTTATAGAAATAAATTAGATGAGAGTAAGTAGAAAATAGAATCTGTATAAAATAGGTAAGAGCTAATGTGAATACGGTGAGCAAGAACTATTAAGGTAATGGATAGGCACCCTTTCAATATCTGCAAAGTTTCTGAAGGACTCTAAAAATATTGGCTACTATCAAATAGCAATTTTATTCAGTTCTTTAATAACAAGGTATGACTGGGAAAACAAAATGCTCCAAGAGGAGATTATTATATGAATAAAAGGACACAGGGTCCCTTAATAAAAAACAACAACCAACCAACCAGCCAACAGCTAGCTGGGTGACACTCTCCCCGACAGCACAGACTATAGCAACCTTTTTGTGGAGGATTTGGGACCAGGAGTAGAGTCCTTACAAAGTGTACAGATAACTAAGAATGGATAAAAGGAGTCAAAAAGAAGTCAAACAGAGTCAAGAAGAAGTAACTAGAACCTCATGATGAGCTCCTTTGCCAGAATTCTGTGTCTGTGGTGGTGGACATGGGGATGGGCAAAGACATAGTTTCAAGTATTTCAGTTCTTTAAGGAGCTTCTCAGGATTCTGTTGGAGAGTGAACAATGAAACCATAAATATTATTGTGAAACTGAATGTGAACTAGCCAAAAGAACTTACATATGCAGCCTGTATATTCTTGAAATGTGGCCAAACCCAAAGGTCTCTTTTTTTGCTGTTTTCTTAGAATGGATGTGATTTCAAAATGCTTTGGCCATCATCATACTAAAATCAAATGGTATACAGCTAATGAGATAATCAATTAGGAGGTTTTATTTTTTTCCTTTAAGTTCATTCATCAATGTCCTGCAGCTATTTGTTATAATCTAACTTTCTTCTGGATGTCAGATTATTTGAACATGTTGTCAGACATGTTATATAAGTCATCAAAATCTACGGCTAGTTTGGGAAATAAAATAATTTTTAAAATTAACCAATTTTTGTATCCAACTGGATTTATAGATAAAGTTTTCTAAACGTACAGAGTTGTTATGATCATAGAGATTAAAATTTGTGGAAACAAATTGGGATTGTACATATTTCTAGCTTAATATTTTAATGGAAAAATATTGAGGCTATCTCCAAATTGCTAATTACTTCTCAGGAGTCTTCTCAGAATGGAGTATGTGGCCCAGGATATCACATATCTGAGCCACACACACTGGCAAGTTTGTAGAGCCAGAGAGGGCACAAATGCAGCTGCTCGGAGCTATCCAATTATAGAGGAGTGAGCTAGGGAGGAAAATGCAATGCAATCATTGCAATTGTGTGGAAGATTTAACACATTATCACATGGGCTCAGAGTATCAGCAAGTGACCAGTGAGGCCATGGCAAGAGCAGAACCATCTAGATTGCTGAAAGCCAGTGGCCTGGATGAGAATGGATTTGATAAACTGAATGGCAGGCTACTCTTCTGTAGAGAATGTTGGGATTAGGCAGCATAATTAATTGTGTGTATAATGTTGAGAGCTGAGTAGGTGCCTCTACGACCATTCACAGAAAGTACAGAACATGTAGCAGAAATATTATCATCTGTTTCTACTCCTATCAGTGACTTGAGGCTTCTTTGTGCATCATTGCTTGGTGCACCAGGTAATGAGTAGGATAATGTAATGTGAATGTGGGTGTTGATAAATCCACCAGTTATAGAAATATCTAGTATTTCCCCATTCTGATGCTTGAATATGTGATCTTAAAAAAAATCTATGTGTGTGGGATTGAATGGATCTAAATTTTCTTCTGGGCTACAAGTTGTGGTCTTTCTTATCTTTTTTCTCTATCTCTTGTGGGTAATGCAAACCTGGCACTCGATAGTTGTATTACTTTAGGTTCCTATAGAACCTATCACTCCATATGTATGACTCTGTTCAGTCACAGTCATCCTGGGAGGTGGGCAGGATGGGCAGAAATGAGGACATTGGATTCAGTTTTTATTGAAGCTGGTCAGAGGAGAGATAGAGGGACCCAGAAAAGCTGGGAGCCTGACTCCAAATGCAGAACCTGACCTTTTCCCTGGTGATGCCACACGGACTCAGATCTACTGTCCCATCCTGTCCCCATCCTTCACAACTGCACTGGAGGCCTCCACTCACTTTCTAATTCTGCAGGAACAAGACCCTCATTTATCACTAAGGCTCTTTTCCCACCTCTTTAATTAAAAAAAAAAAAGTCTATTCAACCCAATCATCAATTCTAAATAACATCTCAACTTTTCTTTTTCCCATGGCATATTTCCCAAATGAGGAGTTCTTTGGGCAGTTTCTCTTGGATAAATTCAGTGACTTCTGGTGCATTATACCTTCCTTGGCCCCTTCGGTGATTTCACATTAGAGCTCCTTCTATTCATTTTTTTCTTTTTTCAATCTGTCCTCCTTCATACATTAACTCCTCAACATTTAGCGTAAGTGAAAATTATAGTGTTAAAGCTGTTCTGAATAGGAAAGAAAACTGAAATATTTGCATCTAATGTATTAAATTGGATATTATACTTTGAGTTTTATATGTGTTATTTTATTTTCTTGCTGAATTATTTTCCAGAATCCCAAAATTTATTTTTCTACGTTGATGGCCATTATTTGGAATGGATTCAGTCTAACTCCGGATAATGTCCTTATTTTAAAACTCCTGCTTTGGTGGCCTCTGTGACCTGATGGATCCAGCTGGTTATGAGCATTGCCACCTCCATGTCATTTAGGGCATTCAGCTGATCACCCCATTCCTCAGACCAGGCTCTCCTTTGAGTTTCCTTGTTTCCATCCTCATTGCTCTGTTCCTTCCAGAAGAGCTCCTTTGCCCCGTGTCTTTTCTAATGCTTTGTGTGACTTCATTGACATGTTTCTGAACCTTCTTCAAGACCTGTCTTTTTTGGACCTGTGTTCCTTTCTGTGTGTCTCAGTGATTGAAAGCTTCTAGAATTGTGCTGAAATATGACTTATGTTGCTTTGCTCACTATTTACCTCTACTTGCAAGTGCTTAATGTCCCTTATGGAACAAGAGTGACTATGCCATCTTCTTGTGGCCCCAGCATGAGCTGATGTGGAACCAGTGGTCAGGCTCCCTGGGGGTGGGGTTATCTTGGTTGGGGGGGTGGCACTTTCCAATGTGGAAATCATGCTTCTGTTTAGCCTCTGTTCCCGAAGGCTGCCCGTAGTTTGTCTAAAGATCTTCTTCCTCCATGATGGCCCTCGCTAACAGGAAATAGAGCTGCATTTCCCTAAGGTTGAATTCCCCACGTGGAACCAGATTTACCAAATAAAATTGTTTCAGTTAATATTTCTAGCCAACCAAGATGTTTATACAAACAAGCACAAAATTTCTTCTAACCCAGCTATAATATCTTCTATATTTTATAACATTCCTGGCAAATTTTAAGATATTGTTGATTGAATCAACCTTATTTTGCTTATAATGAATCGGAAAATATGAAATAAAATACTCAAAAGGCACATTTCAAGAATTTCCCAGAACCATTTCTATAGATACAGTATGTCCTTGGATGGAGCATGAAAAGTATTTTGTGCCCAGATAATCACACCATAAATTCTGTTCACTAATAAAATTTCCAAAAAGGAACCAAATGGATGTTTCACTGAGCAGTGCATTTTCCAGGGGTGCCTGCTGGAAAAGCAGTCCTCAGCATTGGCTGATTCCCCCGAGCATGTAAGTCCATCTGGTCATGGGCTCACTACTCTGCAGGTTTCTGAAAGATGTGGTTCACCTCCGTTTTCCTTGGTGACTTCTCATGATCTCTGCTGACCTACTGGACAACACAGCAAGAAATCAAATCACTGTCATTTTCTTCTTGACAATTTCCAAGTTGGAGTCAGAGTGAAAGCTTCTCTATGTAAACCATGTGATGCATAGTTGGATTTTATTTATGTGTCTGTGTATTTGCTGAGCAAAATCTAGAGTATATGGAATAAGACAGGACTTAAAAGGAACAAATTAAAAATTTTAAAAGAATCAGGTGGTGGTGTTATAAGAAATGCAGTAGCCGTTAATTGTTTTTGTGTATTAGAGATGAATTAAATATTTAGAGGCTGCCTGCATGGGCTGTCTTGCCAGCACCTGGATCAGTGCCTGACACAGAGATGCTCTTCAACCAGAGTGTGTTGGACGCACGGATCATTAGAGTGTTACTTCTGAAATCAAAACCAAATGCCAGCCCTAATGTCGGACTGTTCCAGGATCCGAACTTTGTTGTTTAAAATTCTTAACTTACAGACAAAAAAAAAAATCTAATTCTGGGTAAGTAAAGCCACAGGGAATTTATTGGAAATACTTGGAGGCCTCGCAGAGTGGAGGGCAACTCAGGCAGCTGCTCCCCAGCTTCCCGGAGTGGGTTCTTGTGGTCTGGACAGCCCCAGAGACCATACACCAGCCTCCTGAACATTCACATGCCACGCAGACAGCCCCCAAGTGGGCACGGCCAGACCCAGTTCAGGACTCTGCAGCCTGGCCTCAGGGCGCAGCGGCTGTCCTGTACCGGGCTGTGCACTGGCCACTGGCCATTGGCATGGCTCCCTATACCAGTGTTTCTGCACCGTGACCAGAGCACTCCTGCTAGGAGAGGGAGGTGTGCTGTACACACAAGGGCCAATTTCTTCCATCTCTCTCTTATCCAGGAAAATGATTTTGGCACCTACTGTGATGATCTGGACAGATAGGGTGATTACTTAAGCTTCTACCTCTCTCATCTGCTGTTTCAGGAAGCTGTGTTCAGCCTCGGAGGCCATGTAGGGAAAGCACTTTTCTAGTAGGAAAATGGAGAAGGATCTAAAAAGGTACATTTCTGCATTTCTATAGTACATCTACAGAGATGCATGTGGTTTTATTTATTTTTTTAACAGTATTCTAATGCAATCACGTGGCAGCTGTTTTTTTTTTTAAGATTTTATTTATTTATTCATGAGAGACACAGAGAGAGGCAGAGACATAGGCAGAGGGAGAAGCAGGCTCTGTGCAGGGAGCCCGATGTGGGACTCAATCTTGGAACTCCTGGAACCACTGAGCCACTCAGGCGTCCCTGCATGTGGTTTTAAAAACATTTAATAGCACCTGGTAATGTCAGTAAGAGACCAATCACAAAATCCCATAGATGTTACCCTCATGCAGTAGATGGAGTGGCCAGAGAAGCTAGAATCTAGATAGTTTTCTGTTCATATCATAACCGTGGTTTAATCTAAAAAGAAATTTATGAGTGTCTGTTATATGCCAGGCATTCTTTTAGCATTGGGAAAATAGTGGAAATAATAGCTAACATTTATGAAACACGGCCTGTATGGTCTGTGTGTCACACTTTGCATGTCTAACTTTTGTCCTTGTGGCGGGCGTGAGGCAGGTGTGGGTCCTCCGCAGCAGTGCGGCTCTGCCTCCAGCATTCTGGCGTGGGAGCACGCTCTTCCCAGCTTCTCGGTGGTTTCCACCTGTTTGATGTCACATTTACAGTCATAAAATCCCTGTATGTTGTAATATGGAAAATCACTTTATAAGCAGAAAAGTACTATAGAGATTTTTATATCAAATATATTTGCTCGGTGCATTTTTTTTTCTTTTGCTTTCTAAGGAGAAATGTGAAAGCAAAAGAATGTCCTTTCTAGATGCCGCACGACAGCTCAGGGTGTGACCGTGAACAAAGGCTCCAGTCTCTGTGGCTCCTCTTTAAAATGCGTGAGGACGGAGATTTAACTTGTCAGTGTTAATGTTCATTGAAGTATATTTAGGCTGGAGGATCCAGAAGAGGAATATTTGTGCTGAGTATTTCTAGAGTATACTTTAAATTATGTGTGACTTTGTAGTGAAGGATAAAGTGTTTTCCATGTTTTACTCTATTTAACTCAAATTCATTGTCATCTGAGGACCACTGAGTAGACAAGACTCACTTTGTTGTGATGCTGGAGTGTGATTACGCCATGAGACGGGCTTACTTTCAGACCTGTCTTTTTTTTTCTCCAGATATTAATTTAAATTCCAGTTGGTTAACATATGGTGTTGTATCAGTGCCAGGTGTACAATATAGTGACTCAACGCTTCCTACATCACCCACTGCTCATCACGACAGGTGCTCTCCTTCATCCCCATCACCTGTTTCCCCCACCCCCTCCCACTCTGCTCTGGTGACCAGCAGTGTGTTCTCTGTAGCTGAGAGTCTGTTTCTTGGTTTGCCTCTCTCTCTTTTTGTCTTTCCCTTTCCTCATTTGTTTTGTTTCTTAAACTCCACACGTGACTTTGATCATATATTTGTCTTTTTCTGACTGATTTCATTTAGCATAATACCCTCTACTTCCATCCACATCATTGCAAATGGAGCAAAAAGATTTCATTCTTTTTTATGGCTGAATAATATTCGACTGTATATATGGACCACATCTTCTTTATCCATTCATCCGTCGATGGACACTTAGGCTGTCTCCATAGTTTGCTATTATAGACAGTGCTGCTGTAAACGTCGGGGTGCAAGTCTCCTTGAATTAGTGATTTCATGTTCTTCGGGTTAATACCTAGAAGTGCAATTCCTGGGTTGTAGGGTAGCTCTATATTTAACTTTTTGAGGACCCTTCATAGCGTTTTCCAGATGGCTTATTTAAATCACTGTTGCACAGATGGTGTGAGACTTCCATCTGCCCAGAGGCAGGGGTGCAGGCTGGTGGAGCAACAGACCGTGTGCTTCTGAGTTCTGGGTCAGCCCCTCCCAACTGCGGGGTCTTCCCCACATAACTAGTGTGTTCCTCTGTCTTCTTATCTACCAAGTGGTTAAATGAGAAAACCCATGAAATGAATGAGGGCAGTTCTAGCAGGTAGAAAGCTCTAAATAGCAGCTGTTGTGTGACACAAGTGTTAGATGCTAATGCTGTTAGATTGTGTCTCTCTCACTGTTAACACCACGTGTCTCCACTGTCATTTCGAGAGTTCACGGCATCCTCTCCTCTGTCACTGGGGGCGACATACACACCTTGTGGCTGTTTCGGCCCCAGGGGCCTGGGCTCACTATCTGCTGAGATGGGGTCCCGCTGTGCTCAGAAACAAGCCAGGCACATAGGCTGTCACTCCCCGCGCTTCAGCATCATCTTAAATAAAAGTTGGTGACAAAACTGAAAGAAGTGGAAAATGATTCCAGGTCTCGCACTGATTGCCAAAGAATGCTTGAGGGTGCTTACCAATGGCTTCGGTGCTCACACTGAGACTGAAACCCCGATGAGGCCGATGTGGTTGTCCCGACTGCGTTTAACAGGAGTGACTGCATGGGTAGCTCGGGCCCACCGAGCCCTGACGTTCTCCCTATCGCTCTGCCCTCCCTTCCACATGTCCCACTGCTTTCTGGTCACACCCTCAGGGCCTCTGCGTGTGACTGCCTATGTGCTGCATGCTCACACCTCCCATATTTCCTCCCTCTAGTGTCCTCGTGTGACCAGGAGCAGCAGTCAGCCCTGGAAGAGGCCAGGCAGCCCAAGAATGACAACGTGGTGATCCCCGAGTGTGCCCATGGAGGCCTCTACAAACCGGTGCAGTGCCACCCCTCCACTGGCTACTGCTGGTGCGTCCTGGTGGACACTGGACGTCCCATCCCTGGCACGTCCACCAGGTAAGGCTGCTCCTGTGGGCCAAGGGAGGTGCAGGGCAGGGGATGGGGAAGGCTGGACCCCTGGGGGTGCCACTAACGTGGAGGCTCAGCCCTCAGACCTCACTGTGCTGCTGGACAGTGCTGGCCACACGCTCACGTCCCCGTGCCGGGATGCCTACACCCTGCAGGTTCTGGCCGTTGGAAGCTGGAGGAAACTGTCTCTCTGATGGCCACCAGGAGCTGCCTGTGTGAGTGCCTGTAGGAGAGGTGCAGGCTGATGTCTTTAGGCAGTGTTTGCTCCTGTCATGATTCATACAGGCTGGCACGTGACCACTGGCTCTGAACCCCGCATGGTGGGCGCTCAGAAGGTGCCCATATCAACTGCAGCCTCCTTATGCTTCTGGTTTCAGCAAAGGGAGCCAAGCATTTCACAAGCTGAAAGAACCAATCGCCAAAATTGGCTTTCTACAGCGTAAAAATAAAGATGGTGTGCTAGAGGCAAGAGCAACAATCGCTGTGCAAGGTCTGAGATACAAAAAATGTATCCACTCCTATTTTGTGTGAGTTTGGGCAAAGCACACAGTTACATAATCACACCTGAACCACTCATGGAATTTATAAAACGTGCATGAAGATGTCTTTGCAGTACTTTGTTATATGAATTGATCCTTGAATTTTCATAGATTGATATAAAAATGATTTGCAAATGTACAAAAATATTATCTCTTAAAAGTTATCAAATTTAACCCCTGGTTTCATCTCTAGCATCTATGCATGAGCATTTTGACACTTCCTAAATTATTTCCCCCAATTTTTCAAGGGTGATCATGAGACTTTTAGAGGAGGAAACACTCCTCTAAACAGTAGGTTCCAGGCAGCGAAGTCCAGGTAACCAGCGAATAAATGTCTTGTCAACATGAAGTCCACCCACACCTGGTCCCCCATCTGGCTCATTCAATAAAACCAGTCTCCTCAGGGTCCCTGCTTTGAGATTGGAATGACACAGTGGGATTACAGCTGGTCCTTGGTGGCTGGCGTGCCCCCGTGGAGGGTCGGTCTGCCTTCTGTGCTGTGCACGGCGCAGAGTAGAGTCCAGACAAGGGAATCAGGCCAGAGACGGAGTCTCGGCGTCTGCAGGGGTGCTAATGGAGATCATTTCACACAAGGGTGCTCTGCACGGCTTGAAGAGAACATAAATCTTTTTAAGATTTTGGTTTGAGAAATGTGTTTAGGTTCCTGTGCACGTATGTATAGGGAGTATTGTTTTCTAAGAAATCTTTCTTAGGAAGCAGTATTTCTACCTTTAAAACCCTGCCTTGCTTACTATGTATTTAGGTTGAGCATTTGTTCCCCAGAAGGGAGCTTGGTTCCTGCCCTGCTGGCCCCTCGGCTGCTCCTCCAGGTGTTGCTGGCAGATGCTTTCTTCAAACTAGCTGACAAAAACCCCCATGCTGTCAAAACCAGAACTCCTCAAACTGGCCCTTAAATGAGGAGATCAATGTTTATGATGTTATCCCTAAAGAACCTGTATACATTTTTATTACAACCAGACAAGAAACATAGTAACCCCTCTTCCTTCCCATCTGTCCTGATTTCTTTCTGCCCAGACTTTACACGGTCTTCACAAGCCCCAGGAAGAAGAGCATCACGTTCTCATCTTCCTGAAATCTGCCTACAGGAGAGAATAACTCACTCTTAGAGCTTTGAATTTCAAGAAACAGTATTAGATTAAACCCAGTTAGGAAGACCCCTTAGACTACTGCTGCATTTTGTCCCATCTATTCATCCATCCATCTGTCCATCTGTCCGTCCATCCTTCCATTCATTCATCCGTCCATCCTTCCATCTCTGTCTGTCCATCGATCGATCCATCCTTCTGTCCATCCATTCACCCTTCTGTCCATCTGTTCATCTGTCCATCCACCCAGCCATCTGTCTATCCATCCATTCATCCATCCATCCTTATGTCCATCTGTCTGTCCTTCTTTCCATCCATCCTTCCATTCATCAATCCATGCATGCATGCATGCATCCATCCATCTGTCCTTATATCTATCCATCCATCTGTCCATCTGTCCATCCATTCATCCATCTGTCCATCCATCATCCATCCTTCCATCCATCCATCTATCCTTCCACCCATGCATCCTTTCATCTATTCATACGTTCATCCTTCCATCTGCCCTTCCTTCCATCCATCCATCCATCCATCCATCCATCCATCTGTCCGTCTGTCCGTCTGTCCATCCATCCTTCCATCCATCCTTCCAATGATGACAATCCCTTATTATTCTAGGGATTGAGGAAAGAGTGTTGACCAACAGAGCAGGTCTCATGCCTCAGGGGCTTCTTTCCTGCTTGGGGAATGTCAAGGAAGGAGCAAGTGGCACCACTTCCCAATGCAGTAAAAGGGAAGTCCTCACATCCTGCCAGCCTCAAAACTTAAAACTTGCACACCTCAAAGGCAAAGGGAGGTTCAGATTATCTCAGCAGTTCGAGGACATACTTTAATAAGCCATGTTTTGCTTCTCCCTGGTCTGCCATCTCTGACCTACCGGCTGGCTCTGTAACTCATCCCTGACAGTGTTTCTAGAAGCATCATTCAGCATAGCTGGTGCTTCCTTCTGACAGCAAGGACAGCCTTCCCCACAGACCCTCAGGCGGCCTCCCTCCCTTGAGTTAGCCACACTATCATGCTCAGGCCAGGCCTACTGCTCATGGAGGAAGGGCCATTGTGGTTCCCATCTCTTGGAATCAGGCCTGGGACAGGGCTGCCCCCACCTCTGTCCCCTCACTGTTGTGCACACTGTTCTGGGGGTTGGAGATGTACAGGCAACAAAATGGACAAAAATCCATGCTTCCCTGGAGCTTATGTTCCAATGGAAGGAAACAGACTATGGGCAAAGCACATCAGTAGATGTGCCAAATGTAAGTAATTATGCTGGTGAACGACAAGTGCTGTGGAGGAAAACAAACCAGAATAGGGAGAAGGAGTGCTGGGGAGGCCCAACTTGCATTCTGCAGAAAGCTGACATTGGAGTCGAGTCCTGAAGATGCTCGGGTGGGGATGCAGGTGGGGGCAAGCTGATGGACGTCTGTCGGAGCACAGCCCAGACAGAGGCAGTGAGCGCTGCCCCACACAGGGGAGGTCCCTGAGCCAGAAGACCGTTGTTTTGGCTCAAAGGTAGGGTGTATCGATTAGGAACTTTTTCACTTCTGATAGTGGCAAATCTGAGAAGTACACATAAACAAGGGACTATGTTACCTTGGGTAAGAATTACAGAGAACAAGAAAGCTCATTTCAGTTGATACTGTGGTTTGGTGATGTCATCAGGGACACAGCTGTCTTTGCCCTTGGGCAGACTCTTCTCATGGTCGCAGGATGGCTGCAGAGATCCAGGCATCTCATCCAGACACCACAGTGCTCAGAGAATACACAGCCCATCTCTCTCTGTCTTCGGAAGCCAAATGACCTTCCCTACAAGTCCCCTAGCAAATTCAATATGTGGATTATTGGGCAGAACTGGATCATATGACCATGGCTAAACCCAGTACTGGCAAGATAAATGGAATTGGTTTAAATTGATCTTTTGGGAGGCATGGATATTGGGAAATCAGTCAAAATTAGAAACATTCAGGGATATCTGATAAGCTGCTGGCCAGCTTCACCAGCCCACACCTACACTGGTTCTCTGTTTAAATACCCTCTGTTGCATTATTCCTACTTTCTTATAATTTTCTGAGATAAGCAGTTCTTCCAGGGAGATACTTTATAGTTTTGCTTTATATTTGGAGAGATGGTTCAGGTTTTTTCCCCCAATTATCCTATTTATATTCACTGATGGGAAAGAACAATTTAAAAATCCAACACAGAAAGAAGCCATAAATATAAAGCACATTGTCATTATAAGCCAGTTCCCTTTTGCTCCTGGTGCCAGGCAAGATCATTAAAACACACAGACTTTGCTGTGGGCTGTGCTGAGGACGACAAACATATGCTGTTTGCCTGCCAGGGTCAACGGCAGCTTCCTTCTAACGTGGAGCTGCTAGCTGGCACGATCATCTGTAGAAACATCAGTTGGACCAGATGCACACGTCCATCTTGATTCTCTCACTTTTTTGTGTCAAAGTTGACATGTTGGCCACAGTGTGCAGATTCCCTTCGGGCTGGAGCCCAGGCACCTGCATGGTCAAGTAGGATTCGGTCGGAGAGGGGCAGGTTCCAGCCCGGCTACCGTTTAGCAGGACGAGAGCTGATGTGGGCTAGCAGATCAAGCATGGAACAGGCCGATGGCAGCTACATTATCTCCCAGAACGGAGCGATTTCCCTTTCACGTTCGTGATGGCTGGTGAAGGTTCACCATCTGCCATTAGACTTCCAACTGCTCTCACCTCCCATTAGGGCTCCCCAGGTCCCCTGACGCCAGAGCCTGTCTCTCTCGGTGGCCGGGATGCATGTGGCTACGTGAGCACGAAACCCCATTTCTCCCTGGCAGGAAGCCTGGTACTGATGGGCACACAGGCAGTCAAGAGATATTCATTTCTTTTCATACAAATAAGTTCAACACTATTGAAAAGAATGTGATCGATGTTGACACTGAGTTTGGATTTTTTTTATTGGATTTTTTTAAATTTTATTTTATTTTATTAATCCTATTTCTTGAGATGGCCATTTCTGCAAGGTAAGGCATTCTCCAGTATTCTTTAAAATTAGAGACAGAATGCTGTCATTTAAATATGCATTTTTATATCAGCATAGTGCTGGGATTCTTAAGGCATCCCCAGATCAAATTTGGAACAAACCCAGAATGACCAGTGTAACTCGTGTCCAGGTTTCTGCAAAGGTAAAGATTCACAGGGAGGGTTAGAAAGGACCCGCTCTTATCACCCACGTGAAGGACGGGGCATGGACTCCTAGCCCTTGGGTGGCTCCACACAGAGTTCGTGTTACCAGTTCGGCGTCTAACCCAGTGGAGTAGCCCGTGGCTTCCCTGAGCCACCCGCTCTGATATTCCTGCAAACGGGGTGTCCTCGGGAATGGCCCGGCTCTTGGGTTTCCCCTGGGAGTCCTGTCCTCATCCATCAGGAGCTGGGACACCTGCTGGTCCTTTCATAGCTCCCATTTCATGGTACAAGTTCCAACCTCTTCCAATCCCAGGGACACTGACCCAGAGCCTGAGATGAAGACCTCAGTGGTGAAGGTTCTCCAAAGTTAGCACGTGTAGGTGAGAACAGGAGCGGTCCCTCGGTGAGCTGGCTGCATCACACATTTCCTCTTGGTGAATGTTGGGCTCCCATCTACCTGTCACAGCCCCAGGCAGGAGAGGGTCGCCCTGGTTGGGGAGTGGGTCCCCGCAGCCCTGCTCATGTGCCCGTGACTCTGCTTCCTCTGCTGTCTGCACTGAATCCCACCACGTTTCAAAAGAACATGAGTTGATGCCTTCTGGTGAGAACGTGATGGCTTAACTACTTGCCGGAGTGTGAGGGACTCTAATTTCAAAAACATCATTTCAGAAAGATGCGTTAGGTTTGTGGGAGTGCATGTTAGGTTCTCTGGCATCAAAGAGGCCACTCAGGGTGGGGGGGCTTGACATCTCAGCTGCATCTCCGCTGCTCCAGGTAGGCCGTGCAGGGACTGGCCACCAGGGAAGGACACTTCCAGTGTGTCCCTCGGGGAGACAGTTCTTGTCCTCTTGTTTCCTATGGTAGGAAGACAAAATGTAAGGAAAAATAAGAATTGGAAATGATCCCTATGAAGTAAATGTGAGTTCCCGTCCCTCTCTTAGGAAGTGAGGAGGGAAGGGGGGGGTACAATGCCATGCGAGGAGCCAACAGAACCTTGTTCACTTCTGGAAACCAGCCGGCCTTCAGTCCGGAACGTTCCACCTCGCCCCTCCCTCTGGTGCACATTGTCCCTGCTGTCAGACAACGTGAGGGGCTGGGGGCAGCAGTGTCCCCACTGCGCGGGGGCGGTTCTCCCCGGGATCCAGGTCCCTCCGTCTGTGGTACCAAGTGCCCAGACCACAGGCATTCCTGAATTGCCGCTGAGTACCCGCACCAGCTGCTCCCCTCGGCCTGCATCCGAAGCCTGTCAGGGACAGGTGCCCTGGGTCCCGTCAGCTCTCATGGGGGAACAGCACCCACACCTTGTGCGTGGATGTCAGGACACACCTGTCAGACTTCTCCACGGTTTCTGTTCACTTGATGTGGGGCGGCATGTAGCACTTTCTCCTCCCTCCCTCCCTCCCTCCCTCTCTCCCTCCCTCCCTCCCTCCATCCCTCCCTTCTTCCTTCCTTCCTCCCTGCCTCCCTTCCTTCTTTCCTCCTCCTTCTTTCCTCCTTCTTCCTTCTTTCCTTCCTCTCTCTTCTCCCTCCTTCCTTCCTTCCTTCCTTCCTTCCTTCCTTCCTTCCTTCCTTCCATCCTTTGGACCTTCCTTCCATCCTTCCTCCCTTCATCCATCCTTCCTTCCTTCCTTCCTTCCTTCCTTCCTTCCTTCCTTCCTTCCTTCCTTCCTTCCTTCCTTCCTTCTTTCCTTCCTTTAACACAGGGACAACCTTTTGTAGCTTCATAAATCAGAATAAGATTTAGTTGGTCTTTCAGTAACAGGTAAATCTAAACTTCTGAGGTTCCTTCTGAGACATCTTTCCAGGCCACACCCACTGGCCTCCCTTACCCAGGGGCACTTGGCCCTCCTCTCCCCCACCTTCCTCCTCTGGGCCACGTCAGATCCTGGAGGCGAGGATGTGGTGGTGCTCGGTGGCCACTAGTGATGGACGGGCAAAGCCTTACGCGGGGTGCCCCTTCCTACTGACCGTGAAGAATAAGCTTACCATAGTAAATTGTCACAAAGGTCATAAAAGGTCACAAGTCTGAAGAGGTCGCTGCAGCTGATACACTGCGGGCTGAGGGCGGGCACCATTGCAGGAGCACCTGATAAACGGAAGAAGGCATCCTCTTCCAGGCGTCACCCTGTTTCCCTTTCTTGCCCTCCTCGTAGGTACGAACAGCCGAAATGTGACAACACAGCCAGGGCTCACCCAACCAAAACCAGGGATCTGTACAAGGGCCGCCAGCTCCAAGGTGAGTAGAAGGGAAGGATTGCTTGAAGCGCATCCACCACAGCTCCGAGCTTGTTCGCAGGTCTAGGATGAGAAAGAACGTCTCCCTCTCTGTTCCCTGTGGCCAAGGGCCTTCGGGCGGTCGACCAGTGAGCCTCCTCCCAGGGCCCTGAGCTCAGCACACGCGCGGGAGCCCCAGGGAGCATGCTCAGGGCACGCGTGGGTCGTGGCACCTGTGGCCGCTACCCTGGAGGTGCCAAGCCTAAGAGCCAGCATTTCAGAGAAGCAAACAACGCCCCCTAAAATCAGATCTTCTAAACCAAAAGGATCCTTTAATTCCTTTACCTAAAAGAAAGCAGTAATTCAAATGTCATTTTCTGGCATTCCTTTTGGATTGAATCAACAGTTCAAGGAGCCGAAGTCCAGGTTTTAACAAAACATGAGCTCAGTCTTTGTATCAAGTGAGTTTAATTACAAAGAAGTATTCCAAATTAAACAGAGGCAGTGAGTTTAATCTTATAATTATTAAAAGTGCGTTCATAAGAAAATATTTTATGGATGTTGTCTTTCATCAAAAAAGCACATAAGTGTTTATGATACACCAAAAATGATTATTTCAACAGTTAAACCTAAAGCCTCTGGTGGACCCCACGTCCCTCCAGGAATTTACATGGGATTAAGAGTGGCGGCATCGAGCGTGGGGGCCCGGCCAGCAAGGTTCCCACAATTGGTTCATCTCGTGAGATCAAGGAGTTTAGAGACAGAGCTCTGACATCATGGGGTGAATTTGATGGCATCCGTAAGATGCTTCAAAGCTAGTCACTATTTCATTTTGGTTCCCTCTCTCTCTCTCTCTTTTTTTTTTTTTTTCTTTTAAATATCTCCAGATTGTGTGTGTTTTTAGCCAATGCCCCAGAGACCGTGAAAATCATTCTCTAACGTCCTTAGCTCAGAGCACATGTTTGATCTTGGTCTTACACCAAGTTCGGATAAATTCCGCTTGGAGAAGTGTGGCTCTTGCTCTTTTTGCATTAGTCTTGATAAAGAGGGTTTTAAATTCTAAGACATTTTCCTCTTTATGAACAAAGATAGAAATGACTAGGGTATCACCCAGACACGTCTCTATCGTTCAGCAACACTGGGAATGAAAGTAGCTAAGACAGAGGAAGAGGAAGAGCAGGATGAAGGCAGCCTCTACCCGTCGCCTTCAGTGTTTCTGGGGTGTTCACAAGAGGGGCTGTCTCCCAGCTCCAGATCTCCTGTGATGTCCTTTTGATGCAGGCTCATGGGGTCTATGGGAGATGTGATTTTTGTGATTCTGTGGTCGATGTACTCTGTGTTTCATGGACCATTCTCCTTCCCACCTCTTGGGATGGGGAGAGAGGGAAGGAGAGGTCATGTAGGTGCAACCACAAGCACCACACGAATTCCTAGTTGAGCACCGTTTGTATACATGATGTCTTACCCTGAGAAGGAGCTCAGTGCGAAGCCGAATTGCTCCCTGATGTTCTTGGACCAGACGGGAGTTCTCTCCCTCCATCATCTGTTGGAGTCTCTTCCCTCTGAAGTCAGACTTTAACACTGGTGGATGAGATTTTTCTTCACAGGAAGTAATGAATCTAACAGGTGCGTGGAGAGCCCTCCATGATGTTTGCCGTTTGTAGCTGGTCTTAATCTGTCTCATGAACGTCAAACAGTCCATTTTTTGCTAAGGGTCCAACACTCTTGACGTTTTCTTTTTGGACAATACAAAACTGCATTACTTCCAAGTCAAGCTCTGTGAGTTTTGCATTGTGACATCCAGTCCATTTATTAACGTCCAGAGTAGCTTCTCGGTTTGTTAGTAAAAGGTGCTATGACAGGAGACAATCCTGTTTCCTCCTGGTGGTGGTGTCCTTGCCGGGAGGCTCTTTACATGGTAGACCCAACACATTAAATACCAGACCCAGTTCTTGATGTAAGGGCGGGAATGGTCGTCGGTTCATGGGAGCGGCTGCTCATCCAGTTGAGAAACACGAGTGGCGTCTTGTGGGCTGGTCGGGCTGTCGGAGGTGAGGTCCGGTGGGCCAGGGAACACGTGGTGAGGAGGCACGACCCCAGCTGGAGAGTCTGCCCCTCAGTCCCCGCAGGAGGAGGATTATTCGGCTGTCCCTGCCGAGGTGCCCCTCCTCTCCCATCCCTTAAATAAAAACCAGAGTCTCCAGGCACACAAGCCACTTTTTGCAAACCGTATAATTGGTAT
The DNA here is from genome assembly GCF_048164855.1 of Canis lupus baileyi. Lineage (NCBI taxonomy): Eukaryota > Metazoa > Chordata > Mammalia > Carnivora > Canidae > Canis > Canis lupus. The sequence goes on from NC_132838.1 coordinate 56,841,413, forward strand.
AGCTTGGTACCGTTCATGACCACTTCATCATTTTGATTTTTTGAAGATAGTTATCCTTATTAGGAAAGAAACAAGTAGGTCTTGAAGCAAGTCCAGGACAGAGACTGTTGGTGGTGGGGAGGAGAAGGCAGCCCGGTGGGCACACACTCAAGCCACACTTAGGCCGAAGCGTTTTCTTCTTAGAAGGTACAGTTTTCATCTTCAGCGGCTTTCTCAGTCCCGGCCAGGGAGGGCCCTTTACTTTCCAAGCCAAGCTGATACCTGTCTCATGAGCGGCCCCCTGGTTTGGAGGGTTTGTTGGCTGTCAGATGCCTTGCCCGCCCTCCGTGGGGTGGTTAGGACACTGCTCGGCCCTCACGAGATGACAGCCAGCGTCTTACTGTGGGGGGCATCAGCATCCCCCCAACAGGTCCCCTTTGAGAATGGGGTCATGATTTGGGCTTTTTGATTCCATGAGTTTCCCTACAAGACCTGCCATGTGTCCTGACAGAGGTAAATTCCCAGGATGGTAGGAATTTTGAACAAAGACATTGAAGCACTACCTTTCCCATCTATAAGTTTGCTGTGTTTCACTCTGTCCTAGTAAGCTCCAGCCTGCCCGTGCCCGCCTTGGGCCTCCTGGGGTCCAGCCTGCCCGTGACTCCCTCAGGTCTTTCTAAGCTCCAGCCTGCCCATGTGCCCCTTGGGCCCCTGGGGTCCAGCCTACCCGTGTTCCCCTCGGGCCCCCCGAGGTCCAGCCTCTGCCCGTGACTCTAGGCCTCCCAAGGCCTCTCACCTCTGTGGGAGAGCAGTGGCGAGCTGCAGGTTTTTCCATTCCCTTGGGGTCTCCCCATTCTTGTGTGGCCGCCAGGACTCAGCTTCTTAGGGAGGCTGTCCCGGGCTCCTGTCTGCTGGACAGGGTTCACGGTATGTGTTCACGTGGCATCTGGGGTACACGGACTGTGTGCTGGTGTTGCTTACCCTCATGTCCTCCAAGAGGTGGCCTCGAGCCGTCCGGGGCCCCACCATCTGGCATGGAGCTCGCAGGAGGCACTCCCATGCTGAAAAGAGCTTGTCAATGAAGGACATTAGGCCATGTTTCTTTTCATACTCAAAGCCTCTTGGCTGCTCTGTCCTGAGGGATATTGTGGAATTAGCCCAGCAGGTGGTTTTGCTGATTGGAAGGTGTGCAGTATGAGTGTCTGATACCTGGGGTGTAACGTGGGGGGAGGATGGCCCGATGGATAGAATCCATTATTCTGGCTGGACCCCTGAGTCCTGGCCACCCGGTAAAGGGAAGAAGGTATACCTTTTGCTCCTGCGAGCATGAGGAGATGCACAGACCCACCCCGTGCCCCCTGAAACCCCCAGAGGTCATGCCTGCACCGGCTGCAGGGACGAGATGCAGGTAAAGCAGAGGCGAACAGAGGTGTAGCACCTGCCAGCGATGGGGGTCCCTCCCTTCAAAGACCTCCAAGAGCAGGGGAAGCCACAATACAGGGTCTTTTCAAGTCTACAGAGACAAAAATCTCCTTTCTTAAAGTCCCCAGTGATTGCAGGTATAATGGAATCTCGGATTCCATTAGAGACCTTAAAAGCACCCTGCCTGCATTTTTCGAGTAATATTTTTTTAAAGATTTTTTAAAAATTTATTTATTCATTCATGAGAGACAGAGAGAGAGGCAGAGACACAGGCAGAGGGAGAAGCAGGCTGCATGCAGGGAGCCCAATGAAGGACTCGATCCTGGGCCTCTGGGATCACGCCCTGAGCCTAAGGCAGATGCTCAACCACTGAGCCCCCAGACATCCCTCAAGCAATATTTTAGTCCTACTCTATTTTTTTTAATTATGATTTTCTAAAGTAGCATAAAATGGTCCTTACCTTGCCCTGAGCATAGCATAAGATATTTTTCAAAAGGTAATTAGACCCTCTAGATCTACACTTGTTGCAAATGACAAGACATCATCCTTTTTATGGTTGGGTAATATTCCAGTGTGTGTGTGTGTGTGTGTGTGTGTGTTTGAGTGCACGCATGTGCACACATGCACACATACCTCTTCTTCACCTATTTGTCTGTGGATGGACACAGGCTGCTTCCATGTCTTGGCTATTGTAGATAATGTGGCAATAAAATAGGGGTGCAGGTATCTTTTCAAATTAGTGTTTGAGTGTTTTCATTTTGTTTGAGTAAATCCCTAGTAGTGCAATTGCTGGGTCTTAGTTCTGTTAACTTTTTGAGGACCCTCCACCCTCTTCTCCAGAGGGGCTGCACCCATTTGCATTCCCACTAGCAGTACACAAGGGTTCCCTTTTCTCTGCATCCTCGCCAAAACTCGAGCATCTTTCCGTGTGTCTGTTGGCTGTCTGTATGTCTTCTTTGGAAAAATGTCTGTTCAGGTCCTTTGCCCACTTTTAATCATATTATTTGTTTCTCTGGTGTTGACTTGTATAAGTTCTTTATATATTTATGATGCTGAGTGAAATAAGAGAGATAGAGAATGACAAATACCATATGATTTCACTCATATGTGGAATTGAAGAAACAAGACAAAGAAAAGAAGAGACCAACAGAAAAGCAGACTTGAGCGCAGAGAAGAGTCTGGTCACCAGAGCAGAGGTGAGTGGGGGTGGGTAAAGTAGATAAAAGGATGGAGAGGCACCAACTTCCAGTACCAAATACATAAGTGACGGGGATGAGAAGTACAGCATAGTGAGTGTCGGCAGTAAACCTGTAACAGTTTAGAGGACAGATGGTGACGCGCTTACATGGTGAGCCGTGAGGGCCGTGCAGGACTAGGGGATCTTGCTGTTCCATGCGCCTGAAATGAATGCAGTGCCATGTGCTTGCGCCCCATTGACCAGAAAGGCAATTGGACTGTGAGCCTAGCACCTGTACGGGTACTGAGGACCCCGGGAACTCCACAATTTACCCTTTTTCCAGAGTGGGCCTCACAGCCTTCAAGGCTCTTCCAAAGATGATATAAGAGGTCAATATTTCACCCATTAAAAACTTCAACTTCTATGATTTTTGTATCAAATACCAAAGTCATAGACAAGCGTCTGCTAAGTTTTAGCTGGAACAAAGCTTTCCTTTTAGATGAAAGCTCTCTACCCCTGCATCCATGGCTCACTCAGGGTCACCACATGCACTTTGCGCCCATGGTGGCTCATCTGTCCAGCCCCATCCATGCTCAGCAGCTGCACAGACAGGCGTCCCGCCACCTGCCTGCTAAGAGGCCCGGCCGGGATGGGCAGTGAGCATGCCAGCACTGTGTGTGAGAGACGTTCTTGGAAACATGGTGTTTTGCCTTAAAGAGCTGTCTGCTGGCATTACTGTGAACGATTCATGCTCATCAACTCCACTCAAAATTTGGGTTTGCATTTCTGGATGTGGCAGGGGACTGAGTAGCAATGCTTGGGAGAGAGACCTGAGCTTCTTTATTTTGTTTTTTGACCAGTGAGCTTGATGATTAAATATGAAATTAAATTTGTAGGTGAATAGGAATACTAAACTTTTAAAAGGAAATTGCATTTTGTAGGATGTGTGATGAAGAAATGGGCCCTTAGATCCGGGTTTAGGAGAGGATACAATGAGTAAAAATTCAGTTAAAATCACACAT